>NC_090823.1:81511236-81839736 GCF_000390325.3 Nicotiana tomentosiformis | reverse complement strand
GTTAGATAATTATATATTATAGTTTAAAAGTATTTAATGTGATGGTATCTTAACGAACACTTCTTTGTGGATAATATTTCTTTGTGTATGTTTCCTCCTAATGCGTTAGTTGCTCTGGTTTGACCAGAACTCTTGTTGTCGATCTTTATATCCCTCTTGAAAGTGCAACATACAGTTGTTCGTGCAAGAAAAGATATTGTGGTAAATATAGTCCAATATTTAGAATGTTTGTCCTTATGCTATTTATTATATTTACAAAACATAAACATACTAAAAACTATTTTCACACAAATTTAAAAAGATATTCCTTAGTTTCGGAAGATAAAAGTTGAATTCAGGGATAAGAATATACTTAGAAGCATATTAACCAGTATCATAATTTTTGCATATATGACGTTATTGTCAAAACTTCTATATACTATCTGTGTGCAATTACATAAGCTATTCGGCGTATCTAAGTTTTTCAGTAGTATGACGGGCATATAATTTTCTTCAAAATTAACCTATATACAATGGAAGATCAATTTTAATTTAGTCTATTATATATAGAGTCACACTAACATACGTAAGAAATAAGAAACTTGATGACAAACATGTATGGTAGAAGGTCATTTGGTATTAAAGTATTTAATTATTCTTCTTGGTACTAATTATTAGTATCATTTTCTGCTGAGTCAAAAATCGAAAAATATTTTGTTTTTACTATAAAATTTTGCAATCAACCTTGTATTTAGTTGATCAACATATTCATTTTTGCTAGCTAAGATATCTTTTTAATTCTATCATGCGATTTGTACAAATTGTGTTTTAATCTAATAATAGAAATATTTCTCTTATTAAATGCACTACTATTACCATTGGGATTGATAACCAAGTGTTCAGGAAGAACCAAATCATCTTTTATTGGATGCTCTTCTTCGTTCCGACACGAAGCAAGAATACACTGAATATTGGATTTGTTCTTACTTTATATTTCTTGTCAGTTGAATCTTTTTCGTTGAGGCTAGAAGTATAACTTTGGTAAGCTAGCTTTTACAGTCTCTGATTTTGTCGATTTTGGAACTACTAGTAGTACTTAACAAAATCACCTCCCAAACCATTAATTTTTCACCAAACGGTTCATTAATATCAAATATATCTCTTGAACTCCAGGCAATTATTTCAATCGTTTGACACTTAGCCATAAGTGCTTCATCCCATATTATCAATTTTGCTTTCCTTATAAATTTAGCACAATTGCGCTGCTTTAATATATTTATGATGGTTATTTAAGTTGTTTGAAGAAGTATATCAAATCTAAAGTGGGTGGTCTCACAATAAAATCGTTATTTGTACACCACTTATTATTATTTCTAACAGTGTCATGCCCGTTGATATGATATTTGTAAGTAATGCATGACATAGAAATATTATTTCGATTCTGCCGGAGGCATCTATAAAGAATAATCACGTTATACCAGAGTCGACTCTTTATAAAATAGTCTTGAAAACTTATTCTTCTTTAAGATTTAGCTTTGATTGTGTTTTTTCGGACACTTGTATTGCATTTTGATTCTTAATAATATATTAATCTTATGTTCTAACGCTCTTTTTATGGAATAAATTTATGTACCTGGAGATTTTGTTTAACTTGAATAAGAATTTTACCCATATGATGAATTCAAAAAATAATTGAATTGGATTCTCTTGCTAAATAATTAATTTAACGATTTAATTTTTTGGTTTTAACAAAAAAAATAATTTAATTTATGTTGATTCAGATCTTAATATTAGTTCATCTCTTGTTTTGAATATTTAATCTTAATTATAATATTATCCACCATAAATTTTATTTACAAAGAGTAAAAGACTGATATGACATTTCACTTTTAGATCTATATTGACTCTTACCAACCATTTTTTTCTTTTTCTCTCAAATTTATATTCTTAAATATTTTCTTAGTTGTTGTTTAATAATTGGGTATTTTTTAACAAATTGATAAAAAAAATATTATTTGAGTAGGAAAATAGTTCAAATATAATATAAAAATATATTATCGTGGGGGTATTATTTTCTCTCAAGTTTAACTCTTTATGTATTCTATTTAATATTACTTTTATTTTTTCTTCGTATTGGACATTATGTAGTGGTAATGTATTGCCAATATAGAGGATTAATTTTAAAGTTTTAGTAGATAAAATTTTATTAATTTTAAAATTTTAAATATTAAAAATTAGCATAGAAGATATTGTAGTCCAAAAATAGGTTATTGCAGTTATGTTCTTTCCCTATGAGTTCTTCCGTTTAATATTTTAGGGCAATTTTGATATATTAATATTGTATTTATGCTTTTATAATAACTAGTCTCTAATATATTTTGTATACCAAAAAAGGCAACAATATTTAATATTCTTTGTGATGCAATAATTTAAGTTAGTTAAAGCCTTAATGATTTAGGTATTTACAAGCCATATCTCAAGATCAAAATACATTAATAATTGGTGAAAAAAGTATTTGGTCATCATGTCCTTGTCTTTTGTTTTAGGATTGCACGCTATCCTATTTTAATTTTACAAATTTATATTTACATATTGTTAATTCTTAATCATCAATAATATTTTAAACATACATTGTTTGATTGTACAAAAGAAAATCAAATTGCCAAAAAGTTTACTTATAGGGATACATTCTTTCTCCAAATATGATTTCATTGCCATTCTAGAAAAACCTGTAATAAAAAAGACAAAGCTGCAACATAATTTTTACTCTTAATATACAAGATTTTTCTGGAGTTGAAAAATTTGCATTGCAAAAATTCGCGTCTAAAGTTGCAAACTTATGATACACTTA
The DNA here is from genome assembly GCF_000390325.3 of Nicotiana tomentosiformis. Lineage (NCBI taxonomy): Eukaryota > Viridiplantae > Streptophyta > Magnoliopsida > Solanales > Solanaceae > Nicotiana > Nicotiana tomentosiformis. The sequence goes on along the minus strand of NC_090823.1, from coordinate 81,836,906 downwards.
AGACTTTCTAGTCCAAAGTGCGGCTAATTTTTGCATGTATTTAAGACTTTTTTTTAGTCTAAATTGTAAAATTGCACTTAATTTGTCTCAAGTGCAACTAATTTTTGCATGCACTTAAGACTTTTTAGTCTGAAGTGCAAATTGCCCAGAAACATAAACTTTTTATTCGAATTTCAACAATGTAATATAGGATTCAACACCCAAATCTACTCCAAGTGAGCTCAAATTTGATACATAACTTTAAAATATCATAAATAACAAACCCTAATCATCAATTTGTCAAAACAATAATAAATTTAATAAATTTATTTTGCAACTAAGAGGAAGAAGAAAAAACACTACTAAAAAATAATAAATTTGCGACTGAATAATTCCGACCGATTTAATGCAGTTGCAATTTTCAACTGATTCGGTCGGAAACTTTATTAAAAATACATGTTAATTTTTTTAAATTTTTTGGCTCCAAAATGCGACTCTTTCAGTCACTCAATTACGCGGAAAATACCGCAAAAATATTTTTTAGGGTTTCCGACTGAATCCATTTCAGAAAATAATATATATATATATATATATATATATATATATATATATATATATATATATATATATATATATATATATATATATATTTCGACCGACTTGGGCGGAATTTGAAATAAAAACGAGGTCTGACTGGTCAACGGATTTGCGACCGAAGCAGTCGCTATTTGAAAATTTCAAAATTTCAAATTGCGACCGATTCGGTCACAAATCTATTTTTAATACAGCCTCCACCCGTTTTTTCTTCTTTATTCTTTCTTCTCTATTTTTTTTCCCTCTCCTCCCCTCTCCTCTTCTGCCCCCACCCGCTCTATTTATTGATTTTCTTCTCTAATCTAACCATATAAGGTATTGTGACACGATTTCCCTCTCTTTGACTCTCACTCTCCCTTACCCGCTCCCTTTCCCCGTACAGCCGACCCCTCCCCCTCCCCCCCCCCAATATGTTTTCCCCAAGTTATTTAATTTATTTTTGGTGCAGCAATCCGGCGGCTCTTCTCCCTTCCGGTGGTGGTCCGGCAGCAGATCCAGTAGTTGTTTTCCAGTTTTTTTTTTTTTTTTTTTGCATTAATTTAGCAATATAGTATGTATAAATTAGCTATATAATTTGCAATATAGTACGGATAAATTAGCAATAATTTTTGCAATATAGTATGTATATAGTGACTTGTTAAAAATTTGCTTGTTTAGATTAATTAGCTTTTTTTTCTTTTTAGTTAGATGTTCTTGTGAAAATGGCTAGTATACTTGTATGTATCCAATAGTAAATCAAATAAAAATTTAAAATAATTTGGGTGTTTTCTATAAGTATGGAATTTTTGTTTATATAAAAACAACTTAAATGCTAATACATCTCTATTAGAGTTGAACAAAATTTTAAAAAGTGGAATTTTTATATATTCAAGTTAGGTTAGTTAAACAACTTAAGTGTTAATACTTCTCTGTTTCGACTTTTCATTTGGAAATTCTTCATGCCCTATCTATGTGTTAATTATATTATTTATTATTGGAACGAAATGAAGAACATGCAGTCAATTAAGTATTAGAGCTCCATCATATGCTTATTAAAAATAAATTAGATTAATTTATATGTTTTAGGAATTTTTTGTCTTACAATAGTTTAATGTACCTATTAATATTGAAACCACCTAAGTATTATAGTAAAATATATAGTTAAACTATTTAGATAACCGTTGGGAGAATATAACTTAGTAACTAGTATAAATAAAATAAATATATCAATGTCACGACCCAAAATCTCAACCTATCGTGATGGCGCCTATCTCTATACTAGGCAAGCCGAAAATCTCAATAAACCAAAACCTCTCTTTAAGATTGAAAATATAATATTTAAATACAATACAAACACTCTCCAAAACCTGGTGTCACTGAGTACATGAGCATCTAATATGAATATAAGTCTGGAAAATATAGTGTATAATAGTCTGAGACCAAATACGGTAAATAAAGAGATAGAAAAGGAGAGACAAGGTCTGCGGAACACGGCAGCTATCTCAAAATTTCATGAAAATCAACCGCGCGAAAGGATCAACACCCGCTATGTCCGGGAACACCTGGATCTGCACACGAAGTGCAGGGTGTAGTATAAGTACAACCAACTCAGCAATTAATAATAATAAATAAGGAACTAAAGATAGTAACGAGCTACACAGTTATGGTTCATTTCGAGTAATTCCAGCAAAGAATAGACATGCTATCAAATCTGGCAGTTTAATGTCAAATCAATTTTTTATACAGTTCCTGTTCATGTAATCCGTATATCAACAATCTTTCAGAGATTTCACAACAATGACAGATAGCAACTAAGTGCAACAACAAATAGAAATCAAGTACAACCTCTTAGGAAAAACAATCACTCACCGGGCTCCCAACTCTCATCACTCCCTGGGCTCCCAACCATCATCACTCACTCTCAATGGGTACCCGCGCTCACTGGGGGTGTACAGACTCCAGAGGGGCTCCTACAGCCCAAGCGCTATAATCCGCACGGACAACTCACGTGCCATAATATAAATATCTGGATCTGCACGGCCAACTCACGTGCTGCACGGCCAACTCACGTGCTATAGTATAATATAAGGATCCGCACGGCCAACTCACATGCTGCACGGCCAACTCACGTGCTATAATATAATATAAGGATCTGCACGGCCAACTCACGTGTTGCACAGACAACTCACGTGCTATGATATCAATATCTCACAATCAGGCCCTCGGCCTCTCTCAGTCATAAATCTCTCCAGTCTCTCGGGCTCTCATTAATCATGAAATCAGCCCAAACAACAATAATATAATGTATCAATAATAAAAACAGAGACTGAGATAAAATGTGCAAGTAAAAACTGAGACTCAGTACATATAGCATTTAACAGGTAATTCAACAAGTACGCGACCTCTGTGGGTCCCAACAGTACTATCACATAACCTAAGCATGATTTCTAACATGATTTACAGTCAAATTTTTATCAACACATAGAGAACATATAGCTAACAACAAGTTATTCAACTTTACAGTTTCTCGGGACGGACCAAGTCACAATCCCCTCGGTGCACGCCCACACGCCCGTCACCTAGCATGTGCGTCACCTCCAAAATAATCATATGATACCAAAATCCGGGGCTTAATTCCCTCAGGACCAGATTTAAAACTGTTACTTACCTCAAAACGTGAAACTCTTTACTCTGCTATGCCTTTGCCTCGCAAATCGGCCTCTGAATGCCTCGAATCTAGTCACAAATAATTCGTTTCAGTTAATAAAATTTATTGGAATTAATTCCATAAGAAAATACTAATTTTTCATAAAAATCTGCAATTTAGCTCAAAAATCGCCCGTGGGGCCCACGTCTCGGAACCCGACAAAAGTTACAAAATTTGAAAGCCCATTCAACCACGAGTCTACCTATACCAATTTTACTAAAATTCGACCTCAACTCGACCCTCAAATCTATAAATCTTATTTCAAAATTTCTAAGTTTCAATCACCGATTTACACCTCAAAATCATGTAATCTAATCGGATTATTCGATAATAATTCAATATTATGGAGTAGAAAGTGATCACAAGGGACTTACCTTAAGTTTTCCTTGAAAATATATCAAAAATCGCCTCTCCTCAAGCTCCAATTTGTCAAAAATGGCGAATGGGACGAAGTCCCTATTTTTATAATTCTGCCCAGACTGCCTCGATCTTGGCCTTCGATCGAGGTCCTCGATCCTGGACCTCGATCATGGCTCTCAACCCTGCCTTCGATCGTGGCCCTCGACCCTGGGCTCAATCGTGGCTTCGAGCCTGATCCTCAACCCTGCCTTCGATCGTGGCCCTCGACCCTGGGCTAGATCGTCCTTGATTCTGGGCTCGATTTATTTGGGATCGATTCTGGGATCAATTTTTCTGGGCTCGATTCTGGCAGAAGAAATTTCCAATAGAAGGAAATTGCAGCAGTTGTTGTAGTTCAATATTTGATCTGTTAACCATCCAAAACTCACACGAGGCCCTCGGGATCTCAACCAAATATACCAACAAGTCCTAAAACATCATACGAACTTAGTCGAATCCTCAAATCACCTCAAACAACGCTAAAACCATGAATTACGCCCCAATTCAAGCCTATTGAACTTTGAAACTTTCCATTTCTACAAACAACGCCGAAACCTATCAAATCACGTCCGATTGACCTCAAATTTTGTACACCAGTCATAAATGATATAACAGACCTATTAAAATTTTCAGAATCGGATTTCGACCCCGATATCAAAAGTCAACCCCTGGTCAAACTTTCTAAAATTCAACTTTCAGCATTTCAAGCCTAATTCCTCTACGGACCTCCAAAAAAATTTTCGGACACGCGCTTCTACGTCCAAAATCACCATACGGAGCTATTGGAATCATCAAAATTCAAATCCGAGGTCATTTACACATACGTCCATATCCGGTCCACTTTTCTAACTTAAAATTTTTAATTATGAGACTAAGCGTCTCATATCATTCCGAATTCTTTCCGGACCCAAACCAACTAACTCGATACATCATAAATCAATTGCAAGGCATAAATTGAGCAATAAATGGGGGAACGGGGTTATAATATTCAAAACGACCGGCCGGATCGTTACATTCTCCCCCTCTTAAACAAACGTTCGTCCTCGAACGAGTTTAGAATAATACCTGGGGTCTCAAATAAGTGTGGATATTTGCTCCACATCTCCTGCTCAATCTCCCAAGTAGCTTCTCCGGCTGGCTGGCCTCTCCACTGCACCTTCACTGATGCTATGTTCTTTGACCTCAGCTTTCGAACCTGCTCGTCTAAAATAGCCACCGGCTCCACATCATAAGTCAAATTACTGTCCAACTGTACTGTACTGAAATTCAGAATGTGAGATGGATCCCCGACATACTTTCGGAGCATGGATACATGGAACACTGGATGAATACCTGATTGACTAGGTGGCAAAGCAAGTTCATAAGCCACCTCCCCAATTTTCTTAAGTATCTCAAAAGGCCCAATATACCGAGGGCTCAACTTGCCCTTTTTTCCGAACCTCAACACACCCTTCATGGGTTAAATCTTGAGCAGAGCCTTCTCCCCAACCATGTGAACAACATCACGAACCTTCCTGTCGGCATAACTCTTCTGATTAGACTGTGCCGTGCGAAGCCGTTCCTGAATTACTTTGACCTTCTCTAAAGGATCCTGAACCAAGTCAGTACCCAATAGTCTAACCTCACCAGGCTCAAACCAAACCACCGGAGACCGACACCGTCTCCCATATAGAGCTTCATACGGAGCCATTTGAATGCTTGACTGGTAGCTATTATTATAAGCAAATTCTGCGAGTGGCAGAAATTGATCCCAAGAACCCCCAAAATCAATAACACAAGCGTGTAGCATATCCTCCAATATCTTAATAGTGCGCTCGGACTGTCTGTCCGTCTGAGGTTGAAATGTTGTACTCAACTGAACTTGTGTGCCCAATTCTCGCTATATTGCCCTCCAAAACTGTGAGGTAAACTGCGTACCCCGATCTAAAATAATGGACACCGGCACACCGTGTAGGCGAACAATCTCACGAATATCAATCCCAGCCAACCGCTCCGAATAATAATTAGTATCGACTGGAATAAAATGTGCGGACTTGGTCAACCGATCTACTATCACCCAAACAACATCAAACTTTCTCAAAGTCCGTGATAGTCCAACTACGAAGTCCATGGTAATACGCTCCCACTTCCACTCCGGAATTTCAAGTCTCTGTAGCAATTCGCCCGGTCTTTGGTGCTCGTACTTTACCTGTTGACAATTTAAACACCAAGATACAAACCCAACTATATCTTTCTTCATCCGCCTCCATCAATAGTGCTGTCTCAAATTCTTATACATCTTCGCGGCGCCTGGATGAATAGAGTACCATAAACTGTGAGCTTCCTAGAGAATCAGTTCACGCAACCCATCTACATTAGGTACACATAGCCTGCCCTGTATCCGTAATACATCGTCATCTCCAATAGTGACTTCCTTGGCATCACCGTGCTGAACCGTGTCCTTAAGACAAGCAGATATGGATCATCATACGATTGAAGTTATTACGCTGGCTGATTAAATCTCTTCCTAACGCCTTTAGGGGCTGTGAAGAGAGCCCAGGCAAAATGCCGCTGACAATGTGTTGAATTGGCAGGTTACCTGATGAAGAAGCTGGGAAGGTACCAGCTGCCTGCGTGGTGTTAAACCAAAATGCTAAAGAGAGCGAAGGGGAAATACTACAAAAACGATTCCTCCCCCGGGATAAAAGCTCTTTTCATCATCAGAAACAACCTGATTTCCGACCTAAGGATCTCTTTATTTCTTCACCGCGGGTTCTTGCATCATTTTCTCCCTCGCTTTCTCCTTCTGATAGACTAGCTTGCGCATCTTCTCTTTGGCACTCATCCTTGGCTTGGGGAGTGCTCTCTCTCTTCTGTGTCAGCGAAGGAAGGATAAGAGTAAGAGCAATCGGTCGGGGCCTAAACTCTTGAGTAGATTGCCCATGGAAAGGAGCTTACTCCAAGATCTGACTCCGCCCGTGTAGGAGTTCGGGAAGGCCAGAAGTTTTACCAGACATAATTGGGAGAAGCTCATCCGAAACTAGAGCTAGAAACGCTTTATTTCGTTTCGTTCCCGTTCTTCATTTCCTTCTTCTCGAATCCAAGGGGGACTTCCCATATTTAGAATTTTTCTGCGGTGTGCTCCGTTTACTATTCTTTCGTACTTTCCCTTATACGGAACAATAATTTATTTTTTTCATTTCCACGATAGACTTTTAACTCGTACATTTTATGCTTCCGACGAAATGACGGTGGCTCCATACGGGGGATTGTCGGGTAGTGTATCGAACTAAAGGACAGGAGCGACCCATAATCATTGACGAAGAGGAAGGCTTGGAAAGGGATCAAACATATTGAGGAGGAGCTTTCACAAAGGCCAATAGCCGATAGCTGATGTCACTAGCCTTAACTTACTGGCGCTCTCTGATGCGATCATATAAAGAAGACCGAGAAACCACACATGCCAAAACTCGATTCGGCTCGGAAACATCCAATCTAACAAACTGATTAGCCAAGGCCTGAACCTCCAAGGCTAAAGGCCTCTCTTCTACCGGTAAATATGCTAAGCTGCCCAAACTCTCTGCCTTACGACTCAAGACATCGTCCACCACATTGGCCTTTCCGGAATGATAGAGAATGGTGATATCATAATCCTTACGCAACTCCAACCACCTTCGCTGCCGCAAGTTAAGATCCTTCTGTTTAAACAAATATTGTAGACTCTGATGATCGGTATATACCTCACACTGGACACTGTACAAGTAATGCCGCCAAATTTTCAAGGCATGAACAATAGCTTTTAACTCAAGATTGTGGACTAGATAATTCTTCTCATATACCTTTAACTGTCTGGACGCATAGGCAATCACCCTACCGTCTTGCATAAGTACTGCGCCGAGACCAATCCGCGATGCGTCACAATACACAGTATAAGACTCTGAACCTGTAGGCAACACCAATACTGGAGTTGTAGTCAAAGCTGTCTTGAGCTTTTGAAAGCTCTCTTCACATTCATCCGACCACCTAAACGGAGCACCTTTCTGGGTCAATTTAGTCATAGGCGATGTAATAAACGAGAAACCCTCCACGAAATGACAATAATAACCGGCCAAGCCGAGAAAACTTAGAATCTCAGGAACTGAGGATGGTCTGGGCCAATTCTGAACTGCCTCTATTTTCTTCGGAACCACCTTAATACCTTCACTGGACACTATATGTCCCAAGAACGCCACCGAACTAAGCCAGAACTCACACTTAGAGAATTTGGCATAAAGTTTCTCCTCTCTCAGCCTATGTAATACAATACCCAAGTGTTGTGCATGCTCCTCCTGGCTACGTGAGTACACTAGAATATCATTAATGAATACCACGACAAACAAATCAAGATATGGCTGAAATACACTATTTATCAAATGCATAAATGTTGCTGGGGCATTGGTTAGCTCAAAAGACATCACAAGAAATTCATAGTGGCCATAACGAGTCCTGAATGTCGTCTTTAGAATATCCGAATCCCGAATTTTTAATTGGTGATACCCAGACCTCAAATCAATTTTGGAGAACACCCTCGCTCCCTGAAGCTGGTCAAATAAATCATCAATACGCGACAATGGATATTTATTCTTGATTGTAACTTTGTTCAACTGCCTATAATCAATGCACATCCGCATAGTACCATCTTTCTTTTTTCACAAATAGAACCGGTGCACCCCAAGGTGACACACTAGGCCTAATAAATCCCTTTTCAAGGAGTTCCTGAAGTTGCTCTTTCAATTCTTTTAATTCAGCTGGTGCCATACGATACAGAGGAATAGAAACGGGATGAGTGCCCTGCACCAAGTCAATACCAAAATCAATATCCCTGTCGGGTGGCATACCCGGCAGATCTGCAGGAAATACATCCGAAAAGTCTCGCACAACCGGTACTGTATCAATAATAGGAGCATCTGCATCAACATCTCTCACAAATGCCAAATATGACAAGCATCCCTTTCCAACCATACGTTGGGCCTTCAAATAAGAAATTACCCTGCTAGGAACAAGATCTAGAGAACCCCTCCATTCAAGCTTTGGCAACCCCGGCATCGTCAACGTCAAGATTTTTGCGTGACAGTCCAGAATAGCATGACATGGAGACAACCAATCCATTCCCAGGATTACATTGAAATCAACCATACCGAGTAATAAGAGATCAACTCTAGTCTCCAGTTCCCCAATAGTTACCACACACGATCCACATTAATAATATCGCCCACCGGTGCAGATACACAAACAGGTGAAACTAAGGACTTAGAGGGCAAATCCAGATAATGAGTAAAATATGATGATACATATGAATAAGTGAAACCAGGGTCAAATAATATAGAAGCCTCCCTGTGGCACACTGAAACAATACATGTGATCATTGCGTTTGAGGCAACAACATCTGGCCTGCCAGGAAAAGCATAGAATCGAGCCTGTCCGCCTCCTGATTGGTCTCCCCCTCTTGGGCGACCCCTAGCTGCTAGTGCCGTAGGTCGAGAACTCTGTTATAAAATCCCACTCAACAGCCTAGGACACTCTCTCTTGAAATGAACAAATTCTCCACACTCGAAACAACCCTTCCTCTGACGGAACTGCTGCTTCTGATAACCCGATGGATGACCTGCAGAAGCCTGTGCGGATGAGGCATGATGAGAACTCGGCACTGATAGTACACTGAATGAAGACTGGCCTGAGTGAGCACTGTAAGAACCCTGGCTAGCTGATGCACCACGATGAGCTGGACGACCTGTCTGAGCGTGTCCGTAAGAACGACCCCTACCACAGTGAAACTAACTCCCTGAAGGAACACCGCTGTAATCACCTGGACCACGAGGCCTCTTAGACTCTCTCTCTCTCCACGTTCCTGGCTACGAACCATCTCTATCTGCCGAGCAATGTCCACTACCTCATCAAAAGTAGCACCCGATACTCTCTCCCTAGTCATAAGTAACCGCAGATGATATGTGAGGCCATAAATGAACCTCTTAATCCTCTCCCTATCAGTGGGAACCAACCAGACTGCATGACGAGCCAACTCAGAAAATCTCATCTCGTGCCGTGTCATGGACATATCACCCTGGCGAAGTTGCTCAAACTGTATGCACAGCTCTTCTCTGTGGGACTGAGGTACGAACTTCTCCAAAAAGACCACAGAGAACTGATGCCAAGTAAGGGGTGCTACGCCAACAGGCCTACGTCTCTCGTAAGTCTCCCACCATCTAAGTGCAGACCTAGAAAACTGAAAAGTAGTGAATGAGACCCCACTGGTCTCCAGAATACCCGCTGTCTGAAGCATCCGTTGACACCTATCCAGAAAATCTTGAGCATCCTCTGACTCAGTACCGCTAAATGGTGGAGGTCGAAGCCTCTCAAATCTCTCAAGTCTCCTATGCTCATCATCTGCCATAACAAGAACTACCAGGGCCTGAGCAGTTGCAACTAGCTGGGCTGGTAGTGCCCCAGGTATCTGAAGTCCCTGTACTACCTGGTCTTGAGTACGATCAATGGGGGTATGAGTACCTCCCCCAACCTGAGAAGTGGCAGGTGCGGCCTGAGCCGAAACCACCTGAGCAAGGACAGTGCTGCAGGCTGCCAATATCTGGGCCAAAGTCTCCTGAATGCCTGCAATCTCAATGGGCACAGCTTGTGCCTGAGCTGATCCTGTCGGCTCAACTATATCTGGAATCTGCTCCTGTGCTGGAACAACTGGTGGTACTACAGGTGCTATTCCAACCGTGGTACGAACTACACCTCGACCTCTACCTCGGCCCCGGATGTTACCACGGCCGTGGTGTCTCGCAGCCCTAACTGGTGGCACTGGTGGCTGACTGTCTGATCCGGTAGTACGTGTCCTCACCTGTCCTCACCATCTGTGAGAGAATATAATAGTAGAAATTTAGTTTCCAGAATTAACAAATTTGTATGACAGAATACAAGAAAGTGAAATTTTCCTAAGGGTTCTGCAGCCTCTCGAAGATAAGTACAAACATCTCCGTACCGATCCGCAAGACTCTACTAAATCTGCTCATGACTCATGGGACCTATGTAACCTAGGCTCTGATACCAACTTGTCACGACCAAAAATCCCAACCTTTCGTGATGGCGCCTATCTCGATACTAGACAAGCTGAAAATCTCAATAAACCAAAACCTCTCTTTAAGGTTGAAAATATAATATTTAAATACAATATAAACACTCTCCAAAACCTGGTGATATTGAGTACATGAGCATCTAATATGAATACAAGTCTGGAAAATATAGTCTATAATAGTCTGAGACCAAATATGATAAACAAAGAGATAGAGAAGGAGAGACAAGGTCTGCGGAATACGGCAGCTACCTCAAAATTTCCTGAAAATCAACCGCGTGAAAGGATCAACACCCGCTATGTCCGGGAACACCTGGATCTGCACACGAAGTGCAGGGTGTAGTATGAGTACAACCAACTTAGCAAGTAACAATAATAAATAAGGAAATGAAGATAGTAACGAGCTACACAGTTATGGTTCATTTCGAGTAATTCCAGCAAAGAATAGACATGCTATCAAATCTGGCAGTTTAATGTCAAATCAATTTTTTATACAGTTCCTGTTCATGTAATCCGTATATCAACAATATTTCAGAGATTTCACAACAATGACATATAGCAACTAAGAGTAACAACAAATGGAAATCAAGTACAACCTCTTAGGAAAAACAATCACTCACCGGGCTCCTAGCCCTCATCACTCCCTGGGCTCCCAACCCTCATCACCCACTCTCAATGGGTACTCACACTCACTGGGGGGTGTACAGACTCCAGAGAGGCTCCTACAGCCCAAGCGCTATAATATGCACGGACAACTCACGTGCCATAATATAAATATCTGGATCCGCACGACCAACTCACGTGTTGCACGGCTAACTCACGTGCTATAGTATAATATATGGATCTGTACGGCCAACTCACGTGTTTCACGGCCAACTCACGTGTTATAATATAATATAAGGATCTGCACGGCCAACTCACGTCTTGCACGGATAACTCACGTGCTATGATATCAATATCTCACAATCAGGCCCTCGGCCTCTCTCAGTCATAAATCTCTCCAGTCTCTCGGGATCTCATTAATCATGAAATCAGCCCAAACAACAATGATATGATGTATCAATAATAATAACAGAGACTGAGATAAAATGTGCAAGTAAAAACTGAGACTCAGTACATATAGCATTTAGCAGGCAATTCAACAAGTACGTGACCTCTGTGGGTCCCAACAGTACTATCACATAGCCTAAGCATGATTTCTAACATGATTTACAGTCAAATTTTTATCAACACATAGAGAGCATATAGCTAACAACAAATTATCCAATTTTACAGTTTCTCGGGACGGACCAAGTCACAATCCCTTCGGTGCACTCCCACACGCCCGTCACCTAGCATGTGCGTCACTCCAAAATAATCACATGATACCAAAATCCGGGGCTTAATACCCTCAGGACCAGATTTAAAACTGTTACTTACCTCAAAACGTGAAACTCTTTACTCTGCTATTCCTTTGCCTCGCAAATCGGCCTCTGAATGCTAAGAAAATAAGAAAATACTAATTTTTCATAAAAATCCAAAATTTAGCTCAAAAATCGCCCGTGGGGACCACGCTCGGAACCCGACAAAAGTTACAAAATCTGAAAGCCCATTCAACCACGAGTCTACCCATACCAATTTTACCAAAATCGGACCTCAACCCGACCTTCAAATCTACAAATCTTATTTCGAAATTTCTAAGTTCCAATCTCTGATTTACACCTCAAAATCATGTAATCTAGTCGGATTATTTAATAATTCAATATTATGGAGTAGAAATGATCATAAGGGACTTACCTCAAGTTTTCCTTGAAAATATATCAAAAATCGCCTCTTCTCTAGCTCCAATTTGTCAAAAATGGCGAATGGGACGAAGTCCTTGTTTTTATAATTCTACCCAGACTGCCTCGATCTTGGCCTTCGATCGAGGTCCTCGATCCTGGGTTTCGGTCCTGGGCCTCGATCATGGCTCTCGACCCTGCTTTCGATCGTGGCCCTCGACCCTGGGCTCGATCTTGGCTTCGAGCCTGATCCTCAACCCTGCCTTCGATCGTGGCCCTCGACCTTGGGCTCGATCGTGGCTTCGAGCCTGATCCTCAACCCTGCCTTCGATCGTGGCTCTCGACCCTGGGCTCGATCGTCCTTGTCTCGATTTATTTGGGCTCGATTCTAGGATCAAGTTTTCTGGGCTCGATTTTGGCAGAAGAAATTTCCAACATAAGGAAATTGCAGCAGCTGTTGTAGTTCAATTTTTGTTCTGTTAACCATCCGAAACTTACCCGAGGCCCTCGGGACCTCAACCAAATATACCAACAAGTCCTAAAATATCATACGAACTTAGTCGAATCCTCAAATTACCTCAAACAACACTAAAACCATGAATTATGCCCCAATTCAAGCTATTGAACTTTGAAACTTTCCATTTCTACAAACAACGCTGAAACCTATCAAATCACGTCCGATTGACCTCAAATTTTGCACACCAGTCATAAATGATATAACAGACCTATTAAAATTTTCATAATTGGATTTCGACCCCGATATCAAAAAGTCAACCCCCGGTCAAACTTTTAAAAAATTCAACTTTTGATATTTCAAGCCTAATTCCTCTACGGACCTCCAAAAAATTTTCCGGACACTCTCCTAAGTCCAAAATTACTATACAGAGCTATTGGAATCATCAAAATTTAAATCCGAGGTCATTTACACATAGGTCCATATCCGGTCCACTTTTCTAACTTAAAATTTTTAATTATGAGACTAAGTGTCTCATTTCATTCTAAATTCCTTCCGGACCCGAACCAACTAACTCGATACATCATAACTCAATTGCAAGGCATAAATTGAGCAATAAATGGGGGAACGGGGTTATAATATTCAAAATAATCGGCCGGGTTATTCCAATCAACTTCTAGTTTTTATTTTTGTTTTTGTAGATGGCATTTGCGCATCGTAGATGGATGTATAATAGGAATCATCCTAATCGTGTAGGGTTAAGAGATGAATTTAAAGAAGGGGTTGATGGATTTATTGCTAAGGCAAGGACACTTGATGATTTTCGTATTGAAGGAACGATTAGGTGCCCTTGTGTCAAATGCAAGTTTGTTAAGTTATTGGGAGAAGATGTTGCTACATGTCATATTTTTAAAAAGGGATTTATGAAAAATTATTATGTGTGGACTGCTAATGGGGAGAATATTCATAGCGCAAATGATGTTGATTTTCATAATTCTTTTGGTGGTGAGGAGGGTAGTCCTGTAGTGGAGAATAATGTTAAAAATTGTAGATTCAATGACGTGACACAGGATGCCTTTGAGATGTACCTGGGGGCTCAATCTGAACCAAATAATAAGGCTAAGAAGTTCTTCAAAGAGTTAGAGGAAGCTAGTTGTCCGTTGTATGAAGGCTCAGTGCAATCCAAGTTATATGTTGATATCCGATTACTTCATATTAAGTCAGATAGTTCTATTTCTCAGTCGGGAATGAATTCTATCATTGGTTTTATATCCTAGTAACATTGACCTACCCAAAGATTTCTACACGGCAAGAAAATTGATTTCCAAGTTGGGTCTTTCATTAGAGAGGATTCATTGCTATGAGAATGGTTGCATGTTATTCTATAAGGATGATGCATCTCTAGAGAACTGCAAATTTTGTAACAAGCCTCGGTACAAGGATGCCACAAATGATTAAAAAAAAAAGATCCCGGTGAAGGCAATGCACTAATTACCCCTTATACAAAGGTTAAAGAGGTTGTATGCATCAATGAACTCCGCTCCTCATATGAGATGGCATTATGAGCATAGAGGGCCAAATAGTGTTCTATGTCATCCATCAGATGGAGAAGCATAGAAGCGTTTCGATAGGGTGTTCCCGGACTTTGCTAGTGAACCAAGAAATATTAGGTTGTGATTATGTGTTGATGAATTTACTCCATTTGAAGTCTCTGCTGCACCATATTCATGTTGGTTGTTGTTTGTTACACTGTATAATCTTCCACCTGAGTTATGCATGACAAGTCCATATTTGTTTCAAACTTGTATTGTTCCAGGTCCACGCAATCCAAAAAGTTGATTGATGTTTACATGGAGACTTTGATTGATGAGTTGAAGTTATTGTGCCATCAAGGCGTGGAAACATATGATGTATCAACTAAGCAAAACTTCAGATTGCGTGCTGCTTTGATGTGGACTATAAATAATTTTTCTGCTTATGGAATGATGTCCGGGTAGTCGACTGCCGGAAAGTTAGCTTGCCCGACTTGTATGGAAGTGTCACGACCCAAAATCCACTATAGATCGTGATGGCGCCTAACGCCACCGTCAGGTAAGCCAACAGTAATTTACTAAATTAATTACTCATCTTAGAAATTTGAAATCAATTTTTTTTCTTAATTAGACAGTATAAAAAGAGAATTTACAGAGTAAATGACAATATCTGCACGAACCACAATAGTGAATAACCTGTAAGAACCCTCTAAACCCGGTGTCACAAGTGCATGAGAATCAACTAGGAAAACTATGATAAATGTGACATCTGTATGGAATACAAATTAGACAGAAGTATATAAATAACTTTGATGGAGACTCTGTATGCTGCGGATTCGTAACATGGGATGGAACTCACCGTAAGTCCCCGCGATAGGTGTGCCTTTGCGCCCAAAAGACCACTAGACATACATGTACCTGCACAAAAATGTGCAGCAAGTATAGTATGAGTACGTTAACTAACGCGTACCCAGTAAGTATCAAGCCTAACCTCGAAGAAGTAGCGATGAGAGGTCGACATCGACACTTACTAAAGGTCAAATAAAGCAACATAATAAAGGCGTAAGCAGATATGAAGTGCACATCAATAGTGTGGTAAATCTGTATATAATCTTCCAATTATTCCTTTTAAAGCATAAGTTTTTCGATCTTGTATTCTACATTAATATCTTAGAAAATTTCCAAGTATCAATACCAATTAAGTAAGAAATACCATAAAATTCCAGGCTTCAATGGGAGGTTTATCTTGTGAATATTCGAACTACTAGCGATAACGCACGATTCTGCCGAGGTCGTTCGGCCCGATCCGGAATAATGTGTACATTGCCGAGGGACGTGCGGCACGATCCATAGATGTATCTATACTGCATAGGCGTTCGGTCCGCTCCAAAAGAAAGGAGGGCACCTTATGAACCTCTGGAATGAGAAGCTATCACAAGGCTAACACTTAAGGATGTGCAATTTCTATCAAAAGTCAAGAAATTTGCACAAAAGTCCAAGTATGTGAAATTTTGGTCTTTTAATATTTCATCTAACAATTTCCAAAATGATTCAAGTACTTCAATTAATAAAGGATGCAAACATTATAAGTAATTCATGATTTGGGTCATAAACTACCCGGACATAACATACTTAGTAGCTACGTATGGACTCTCCTCACTTTGTGCGTACGTAGTCCCCACAATTAGTAGCAAATATTAATTTAAATCACTTATGGGGTAAATTCCCTCTTACAAGGTTAGACAAGAGACTTACCTCGCTCTGAAGTTCCATAGCTGGCTTCAACGCCACTCTAACACCTCAAACTGATGCTTGTCGATCCAGAACTACGCAAATAATGTGCAATTCAATCAATATGTGTTTTAATACCCAAAACTAATCAATTTAAAAAATTTCCAAACCGCTCGAAAAGTTGGTTGTGGGGGCCATGTCTCAGAACCCAACGAAACTCACAAACCCCGACCACACATCCCATTATGAGTTCAACCATACTAATTTCACTCAAATCCGACTCCGAATCGGTATTCAAAACTTGAAAATTTGTTTTATGAAATTATACGAATTTCCTTCGATTTCTCTTAAAGATTCGATAATCATACACCAAAAATAAAAATTAATTCATGAAATATAATTACAAGGGAGTCAAGAACACTTAGCCCAAGTTGTGAGGTGAAATTCCTCTCAAACGTCACCCAAACCGAGCTCTAAAATCCGAAAAATGGGTGAAAATATCGAACCCTCGAACTTAAAGGGTTCTGCCTAGTCATTTACGCTTCTGCGGACACAAGAGCCGCTTCTGTGATGCGAGCTCCACTTCTGCGGAATCCACTATCCAGTCGACCCCTCGCACTTACGGATCTCCATCCGCTTCTGCGCAACCGTAGGTGAGAAGCCAAATGCGCTTATGCGCTCCGTATCGCTTTTGCGCCCAAGGTCCTCGCTTCTGCGGGGCCGCAGATGCGCCCCAATTTTCGCTTCTGTGATCCTTCCCAGCCAAGCCTACTTGCACTTCTGCGATCAACTGTCCGCATTTGCGGACTCGCATCTGCGCCCATTCTTCCGCAGATGCGGAAAAACCAGAACCAATATACGTACATCAATGTAACATGAAACGAAAATAATCCAAACCTCATCCGAATCTCACCCGGGCCACCCAGGACTCCGTCTGAATATACCAACAAGTTCCATAACATAACACGGACCTGCTCAAGACCTCAAATCACACTTAACAACACCGAAATTACAAATTGCACGTCAAATTGAACTTATAAATTTTTTCAAACTTCCAAATTCTATATCTTGTGCCGAAACATATCAAATCAAGTCTGATTGACCTTAAATTTTGCACACAAGTCCTAATTGACATTACAGACCTACTCCCACTTCCGGAATCGAAATCTGAGCCCGATATCAAAAAGTCCACTCATTGTCAAACTTCCCAAAAATCATCCAATTTTCAACTTTCGCCAATTGACGACGCAACGAGCTACGAACTTCCAAATCAATGTCCGGACACGCTCCTACTAAGATCAAAATCACCATACGGATCTATTTCCAGGCTCGGAATTACAAAATGGACATCGATAATATCAAAAATCCACTTCAACCCAAACTTAGGAAATTATTAAACCTTAAAAATGCCAACCTTCCATAATAGGCACTGAAATACTTCCGGGCCACCTGATACTCGACCCGAACATACGCCCAAGTCCGAAATCATAATACGAATCTATTGGAATCTTAAATTCCTGATTCTGAGGTCATTTACCAAAAATCCAAACTTTAGTCAATTCTTCCAACTTAAAGCTTCCGAATTTAGAATTTTCTTCCCAAATCAACTCCAAACCTCCCGAAATTCAATTCTGACCATGCGTACAAGTCATAATACCTGAAGTGAAGCTACTCAAGGCCTCAAACCACCGAACTATGCGCTAGAGCTCAAAACGACCGGTCGGGTCGTTACATTCTCCCCTACTTAAACATACGTTCGTCCTCGAACGTGCTAAGAGCTGCTCCGAAGTTGTCCAAAATTAGTGTTTAACACCTTGTGCACCTATCAGTTCCATCACAATCCCAGTTTGGCACCTCAGCTCGAGCCGGACTGAAGGTCATCCCTTTTATTCAATCAATAAGCCTTAGAACCAAATTCTAACCTCCGAATTTTTTTACAATACCTGATTCTAACATAATAACACCGTATCTATCACTAGACACTGTACTAAAACATGATTGTGCACCTGTGCTGAAATCACACCGCACACCACATAAGTCGGTTGCCCATAGTAACATCCCCTAACCATAATAGCTGAAATTTTTACGAAGTTGAAGCTCGCAATACACCTCATAACACATATAAGACCGATTTCAATCCTCCCGATACAGTCGCGATGAAAGAGTCGTGTAAAACTCATAACCTCATGTCGAATCAACGATTCGTGGAGTCTCTCCTCCTGACAAGAACCATTACCTCATTCTAAACTGAATAGCGATATTTTCTCTTAATGTGCCTTATATAAACCTGATCACACTAACTTCAGGTCCAATAACCTCGTCTCACCCAGTACAAACTGCTCTGGCAACAAGCCACCTCAGACGCTGCCAAAAGTCTCATATGATGCCCACAATGTGCCAACAAGCTACAAACTCGAATATAACTCATAAGGAAGAACAATCTCTGACAGGGAATTACCCAGCCCGCGTAACGAATAAAATAGTCGAACAGACGCTATGAACTCTCCTCAGTGAATGAGAAACAAAATACACATAAACCAATATATGGAACCATACTCAACATCTCACTGTTGCGGCGTGCAACCCGATCCACACATGGTACCGTTGCGGCGTGCAACCCGATCCGCACATAACAATCAAGAAGAAAACACACACATCAAGCCACAACGCTTATACTTACGAAATGCCCGAATATCGACCATAAGCACGCCCAGTGCATAATACAAATCCTTGGGAGATGAATAGCGCCACACGCTACGAAACTCAAGCACAACTAATGTGTGATAAATGACCTGCATCTCGAGAGCCATCCTGCTCGCTTAACACTACAAGCTACACAGAACCTCACACCAATTTTGATCATACCATACTGGGCTAATAACCTTTCAAGGATCCACAATGGCCCTATTCATGACACATACGAGCAGCCGTCCCAAATCCGGAATAAACTCCCACATTAACGATAGTACCCCAAAATCTCCATACTTGGTTTCAATCTTTAACAATCAAGTGACTAATAGGTCACATTATACAAGTTTACCCGTGGGATATGCTTCCCCAACCTTTCTACTCCAGGTGACAAAGTCTGCACATCCCTCCCACCAACCGTACTAATTTTGTAAGGCAAACCGAAATCCGTAAATCCAAACACAATGACTATTCCACAGAACACCATTTTCAGACGACACTAAGATAACGTCAGCTTACCCTAACATCTGAATTATTCCTTGTTCATCCGAGCTCGTGACATTCTTATCAACACTGGACAACAACCTTTATCCTCAACTCAAATTCGATACCGCTCACTGCACCTATCAAGCTGATATACAAGAGTACAATAATTCCTCATAACCCCTGAACTACTAGTAGAATGAACACTTCATTGGCTAGACACCTTTCACTTAGCCAATTTCAGAAGAACTAATGCAACACGCAACTAAATTCCCAAACAGCAGAAAAATACAAACCTCAATTCGTGATCTAAACCTCCATGACTCTTCCGAAAATCCATTTACACCACAAGGTCATTTGAATCAATAATTCCCAAATCAATCAAGTTATGGTAGCTGCCGAGCCCGCACGTGTAACCACAACCACATGTATAACTTCACACACCGAAGGAGCTGATCATTGCCATAATCATGCTGATTCAAACCATTACTAACCTACCTTACTTTCTTCAATTTGCTCTTGACTTGTCTTAGAAATAACAGCAACTCCATTCACAACATAACGAACTCAATCCGCACTCATCCCGAGCAACCCGAATCGCGAGACCACATTGTCTCGATGCTCATGAATCATCTCATACATTCCTCATGCGCACAATGGAATCTCCAACTAGTGTACCCATTCCTTAAGAATTCTCACACATCCGAAGTTATTTCTTCCTTTCCTGCAATACCGCACCACATACCCGATGATAACATAAAACACTCCAAGTCCCGTTCATAATCCCCTGCAGAAACTTGATCCTTAACCACACGACGGACCCGAAACCCTTAGGTACTAGACTTAAATCTTGAACTCACTGGACCATTGTTAAGAGTCACCCACTCTGACCCGGTCTTGAATATAACCAAACTTCATTGCTCTGCTAGCACATGAATATCCTCTCAAAGAAGAAACCGATTGAATTATTTTCCTTGTACATTACACCCACAAGAAGCATAAACTCTGAGTCTTCCCAAAACCTGCACCTGAATCAATAAGACAAAGTTTGGAACACATTCATCAAGTTCTGTGCTCGAATTTCTCCTAATGTTTTCTATTCTTGGTCATGAATAGTTTACCCATGCACCGATAGCCAGAATTCGCACAAGCAGACAACCACACGATCAAATCGTAGACGGTGGGGCTCCCCCACTTAGCTTTAAGCTACCATCACATAATTTAGATCCCGCAATGATTCCTCCTTCTCAATTACCATGATCTCGCACCGTTAACCCACCAAATTTCTCGAAGTGTTTTGTTAAATCTCTTCATGAACATTATGAATCATTAGCCACGGTCTCATATCCGACCTCTTTCCACGACGTTGTATAAGTCCATTCCTTCCTCCTTAACATCAACTGAGAGTTCAACAATATCATCCAAACTCAAGTCATATCGCATCTGAAACGATAGTCATATCTTCGCACTCCTCTTCATTCCAAGCAAACGCTTTTCTGCCATATTCACTCTTTCTCCGTACGGTAACCATCATTCCAAGTAAAATACGTAGACCTAATCACCTTTCATCACGATTCCCAATCCGTTCAGCACTTTCTCAAGGTACGTGGCTATCCTACCACTGAATCCATATGCTACTCTGCCTCTTCCCACTTTGATCAAACCATCTCCTTTAAGCAACTTCCCGACTTCCGCTTCTCATACTTGACCTGCTAGTAAATTAACCACCACAAGACACCTCCCACGTGTCCTTCCTCATTCCACATTTCCAATTGTTGTATCAAATCGAAATCTATCTCTGTAACACTTGAACCAACAAATTACTACCAATTCTAAGTCTCTTAGTAGATCATCTTCCTCTAGTCATCAACATTGGAATCACCCATTCGATCCTGAACCGCTGCACACCGCTATTTCTGAAAACCGCCCTTCAAGAACCATTTCACAACACCCTGCTCCGAAGGCAAAAATCAAAGAAAATCATAATACCGACGAGCCCTAATGTGTTCAAACAAAGACACAACACCACATCACAAATGAGAATTCCACCACGCTCGAAAATATCAAGTCTCGTTACTTCATTGACCCAAGCCCAAACATCCATAGTCTGATTGCCTTTCTTTTCCTGGAATTAAACACCGAACCTCTAAATCATGCGCTGAGAAATGCTCATTTCAATTCATCCACTGCCTCGACACATAAACAAGCACCCTACTATTACACCAACACCGTGCGATAACAACACATGAATATCATAACAATCTGTGCATAACCTCAAAACCATATGAAATATAGATACTGAGTTGAAACACTAGAACATCCTTCCGCAAAGCGACGATAGATAGCCCACTCGAATACGCAGGGAAAACATCCTGCACCATGTTTGCAGTACCACTACAATTCCTCAATGCCCAATTGATAACTAGCGTTTCACGTTGCATAAGAATGAGTAGGAAGGAAATAGAGGCACAAGCCTCATTGGAATCAAACTGCACGATAAGGGAATCAATAAGGGAAGTGCTCTTAACAGTCCTGTAGCCTCTCGAAGATAAGTACAGACGTCTCCGTACCGATCCGCAAGACTCTACTAGACTTGCTCATGACTCGTGAGACCTAAGTGAACCTAACACTCTTATACCAAGCTATCACGACCCAAAATCTACTATAGATCATGATGGCGCCTAACGCCGCCGTCAGCAAGCCATCGGTAATTTATTAAATAAATTACTCATCTTAGAAATTTGAAATCAAAATATTTTCCTTAATTAGACAGTATAAAAATAGAATTTACAGAGTAAATGACAATATCTGCACGAACCACAATAGTGAATAACCTGTAAGAACCCCCAAAACTCGGTGTCACAAGTGCATGAGCATCAACTAGGAAAAATGTGATAAATGTGACATCTGTCTAGAATAGAAATTAGACAGAAGTATATAAATAACTTCGATGGAGACTCTATATGCTGCAGATTCGTAACATGGGATGGAACTCACCGTAAGTCCCCGCTATAGGTGCGCCTCTGCGCCCAAAAGATCACTAGACATACATGTACCTGCACAAAAATATGCAGCAAGTGTAGTATAAGTATGTAAATCAACGCGTACCCAGTAAGTATCAAGCCTAACCTCGAAGAAGTAGCGATCAGAGGTCGACGTCGACACTTACTAAAGGTCTAATAAAGCAACATAATAAAGGCGTAAGTAGATATGAAGTGCACAACAATAGTGGGGTAAATCTGTAAGGCTTATAATCTTCCAATTATTCCTTGTAAAGCATAAGTTTCTCGATCTTGTATTCTACATTAATATCTTAGAAAATTTCCAAGTGTCAATACCAATTAAGTAATAAATACCATAAAATGTCAGGCTTTAGTGGGAGGTTTATCTTGTGAATATTCAAATTACTAGCGATAACGCACGATTCTGCCGAGGTCGTTTGGCCCGATCCAGAATAATGTGTACATTGCCGAGGGATGTGTGACACGATCCATAGATGCATCTATACTACCTAGGCGTTCGAACATAACATAATTAGTAGCTACGCAAAGACTCTCGTCACTTCGTGCGTAAGTAGCCCCCACAATTAGTAGCAAATATTAATTTAAATCATCTATGGGGTAAATTCCCTCTTACAAGATTAGACAAGAGACTTACCTTGCTATGAAGTTCCATAGCCATATCCAACGCCACTCTAACACCTCAAACTGATGCTTGTCGATCCAAAACTACGCAAACATTGTGCAATTCAATTAATATGTGTTTTAATACCCATAACTAATCAATTTAAGAAATTTCCAAATCCGCTCGAAAAGTTGGTTGTAGGGACCAAGTCTCGGAACCCGACGAAACTCACAAACCCCGACCACCCATCCAATTATGAGTTCAACCATACTAATTTCACTCAAATCTGACTCTGAGTCGGTATTCAATACTCGAAAATTCATTTTATGAAATTATAGGAATTTTCTTCGATTTCTCTTGAAGATTCGATAATCATACACCAAAAATGAAGATTAATTCATGAAATAGAATTACAAAGGAGTCAAGAACACTTACCCCAAGTTGTGTGGTGAAATTCCTATCAAAAGTCGTCCAAACCGAGCTCTAAAATCCGAAAAATGGGTGAAAATATCGAATCCTCGAACTTAAAGGGTTCTGCCCAGTCATTTCTGCTTCTGTGGCGTCGCTTCTATGACAAGAGCTCCGCTTCTGTGGAATCCATTAGCCAATCAACCCCTCGGACTTGCGGATCTCTATCCACTTCTGTGCAACTGCAGGTGCGAAGCCAAACGCGCTTCTGCGCTTCGTATCGCTTCTGCGCCCAAGGCCCTCGCTTCTGTGGGGCCGGAGATACACCCTAATTTTTGCTTCTGAGATCCTCCCCAGCCAAGCCTACTTGCACTTCTGCGATCAACTGTCCGCATTTGCGGACTCGCATCTATGCCCATTCTTCCGCAGATGCGGAAATACCAGAACCAGCATACCTACAACAATGTAACATGAAACGAAAATGATTCGAACCTCGTCCGAAACTCATCCGGCCACCCGGGACTCCGTCCGAATATACCAACAAGTTTCATAACATAACACGGACCTTCTCAAGGCCTCAAATCACACATAACAATACCGAAATTATAAATTTCACCTCGAATTGAACTTATAAAATTTTCAAACTTCTAAATTCTCTATCTTGTACCGAAATATATCAAATCAAGTCCGATTGACCTTAACTTTTGCACATAAGTCCTAATTGACATTACGGACCTACACCCACTTTCGAAATCGAAATCCGAGCCCGATATAAAAAAGTCCACTCTCGGTCAAACTTCCCAAAAATCATCCAATTTCTAACTTTTGCCAATTGATGATGAAACGAGCTACAGACTTCCAAATCATCGTTCGGACACGCCCCTAAGACCAAAATCACCATACGAAACTATTTCCTGGCTCGGAATCCCAAACGGACATTGATAACATCAAAAATCTACTTCAAACCAAACTTTGGAAATTGTTAAACCTTAAAAATGCCAACCTTCCGTAATAGGTGCCGCAATACTCCCGGGCCACCCGATACTCGACCCGAACATATTCTCAAGTTCGAAATCATCACACGAACCTATTAGAACCTTAAATTCCTGATTCTAAGGTCGTTTACCAAAATTCCAAACCTTAGTCAATTCTTCCGACTTAAAACTTCCGAATTTAGAATTTTCTTCCCAAATCAACTCCAAACCTCCCAAAATTCGATTCCGACCACGCGTACAAGTCATAATACCTGAAGTGAAGCTACTCAAGGCCTCAAACCGCCGAACAATGCGCTATAGATCAAAACAACCGGTCGGGTCGTTATAAGAAGATACGAAGGCATTCACTTCGAAACATGGAAGTAAGAACTCATGGTTTGATTTCCATCGCCGCTTTTTGCCTATGGATCATGAGTTCGGGAGAAATACTAGTGCATTTATGAAGAACAAAACTGATTATGAGGAGCCACCGTTCGTCTTGTCTCCAGAAGAGATTTGGAACAGAGTTAGAGATCTACCTAAGGTAACAGGGTATCCCTTGGCTAATAAGATACCTGGTTATGGTGCTACATACAACTGGACTAAATAGAGCATATTCTGGTAGTTACCTTATTGGAAGCACAATCTTCTTCGGCATAATCTTGATGTCATGCATATAGAGAAGAACTTTTTTGACAACTTGTTTAATACTGTGATGGATGTCAATAACAAGACAAACGATAACTTGAAGGCCAGGATGGACTTAAAGGAATATTGTAGGTGAAGTGAGTTGTACCTAACATATTTTAACAACAAGATTCAGAAACTCAAGGCCAGTTTTATCTTCACCTTGGAGGAAAGAAGAGAGATTTGTGATTTGGTTAATAATTTGAGTATGCCTGATGGGTATGCATCAAACCTATCTAGATGTGTTGACATGAAAGAAGGAAAGTTGACGTCTATGAAAAGCCACGATTGTCACATTTTCATAGAATCGTTGATGCCTGTTGCATTTAATACATTGCCTGATAGAATATGGAAGCCCATCACAAAAGTAAGCTTATTTTTCAAGGAGTTGTGTTCTAGCACCTTGAGGGTGGAGAACCTAACTTACATGGAGAGTAACATTCGCGTAACTTTAAATAAGTTGGCGAAAATTTTCCCTCTTAGTTTTTTTGACGTGATGGAACATCATCCAATTCACCTTGCACAAGAGGCATGGCTTGGAGGGCCAGTTCAATGCAGATGGATGTATCCATTTAAGAGGTAATTAATGACTATTAATCATTAATCCTTATATGTTTAATTTTAACATTATTCCATCTAAAAATAATGCTGATATGCAGGATTATTGGCAAATGTAAGCGGACTGTCAAAAATAGATCTAGGATTGAAGGATCGATTTGTGAGGCATATGTGGCTAGAGAAACTTCTTATTTTTGTTCATATTATTTTGAACATGATGTGCCATGTTTGAGAAATAGACCTGATCGGCATGACGATGGAGGCACCGATCCTTCGTATCCACCATTTTCCATATTCAATCAACCAGGTAAAGGCGATCCAAAGCGTAGTTCAAAATGACTTTTGAGTGAGATGGAACTAAAGTTAGCTACAACACATGTGATTTTGAATTGCCCAGAGGTCCAACCTTAGTATAAGTAAGAATACATTTATATTACCGACATATATTAAAGTTTCATCATCGTTTTAACTAATAACATTTTTTATTTTGTCGGACAATTGGTTTGTGGGTACATATGGGCAAGAGCTTGTTTATCCAAAGTTTTCAAAATGGTTTAAAGAATTTGTAAGTGTTAATTAATATTTAACACTATCTTATTAACGGTAAATTATAATAAGTTATATGTATTTAAATAATTCTAAATTATTTAGCCCTTTATAGGTTCATAATCTAGTTAATAGCGTAAATGAACAATTTTTGCAAGATATAGCTTGAGGACATGATCCTAGAGCCAGAAAGATGTCTAAGTATTGTATCAATGGGTATAAGTTTCATACAGAAGAATAGTCTAAGGGTAAGAGAATAAATAATAGTGGTTTGTGTGTGAAGGCCGATGGGGATATTGATTATTATGGTTTGCTTCAAGAGATCATAGAACTTGAGTAAAAAGTGGGTTGGCTGAAGAAAAAACTGGTACTCTTTCGGTGTAAGTGGTATGATCCCACACCAAATAGAGGTACGAAGGTGTATCCTTATACAAAATTATTGAAATAAAGCATACGGGGAGGTATAGACTCTATGATCCATTTATTATTGCACAAAATATAAAACAAGTGTATTATGTACCATATCCTTTTTGCAAGAATGAGTCTACATGGCGAGTAGTGATAAAATCTAAGCCAGTGGATAGAGTTGAAGTCGAGGATGCATTGGATGTAGTATACCAAAATGACATATCAAGTGTTGAAACAGTAGTGGATGATGAATTAGCAGATGAATTACAAGATAGCAACGGCCTATATGAAAAATTCGATCCTTCGGTCCTAAGATCAATTTTAACTGAGCATGGTGAGGGAACATCAATGGAAAATGAGGACGAAGATTCAATTGATGAACATGAAACAAGCAAGGATGAAGAATTATATGATGAAAATGAAACAAGCGATGAAGAAATATATTATAAAAAAAATAAAAATAAAACAAGTGATGAGGATTAAGCTATTTGTGTGTTTTATGACTTGTTCAATATTTATATGTTATGGTGTGCTTCATTGTAATATGTAATAAAATTACTTTATATTATTAATGACAT
This sequence comes from Nicotiana tomentosiformis, assembly GCF_000390325.3. NCBI lineage: Eukaryota > Viridiplantae > Streptophyta > Magnoliopsida > Solanales > Solanaceae > Nicotiana > Nicotiana tomentosiformis. The sequence goes on along the minus strand of NC_090823.1, from coordinate 81,809,727 downwards.
CTTCATTTTTTTATGTTTATATTGTTATATTTATTACGCGTACTTTATGTTTATATTTGTTATATTAATTTTTTTTACATGTAAATATTTTATATTCATTACACAGATGGCTTCTCGCGGTAAAGAAATAAAAAAATCTAAAAAGAAAAAATACACTTTACCTAGACCAAGTCAGCTTCCTCCACCTATACCAAATATGAGCCCTTCTCCTATGTCTCATCGTCCTTCCATGCCAGCTTCACAATCATCTGACCTTTTCAAAGTCTCTTTTCCCGTCTAGCTCGCTTCAGTATTACCCATGCCTTCTCATGGTGGCTCAGCTTCGACCATCATTAATTTTATAGCCATGCCTCATTTCCCAGCTTTTCCCCCACTTGATCCTGCTAGTCAGTTTGGTGGCTCACCACCGATTGCATCCCCGAGCCATCATAGTAGCCAACATGGTGGTTCATCTTTTGTGCCTCATACATCGCCCACTCAATTATCATCTCCATCATCATCCACTCCAAGTATATATAACTTAGATATTGGAAGCTCTCACGCAGCTGCATCCCCATCTACCAGTATTTATAGAGTTACTGGTACGTGAGACAGTGTACTGGAGGGACTGTACAGTACGATCATCTTCATCGGCTGATTATCGTTCCCCATGGCGATGAGTGAGTTTTCATTCAATTTCCTTTTAAAATCTTTCAATAAATTTTTGCATATAATAAATTTAATGAATGTTTATTTTATATGTTAAATTTGATACAAGTTTTTGCCATTTTATCAGGTCACGCATACGGTGATGGAATCTATGAAGCCATTTTTTCATGAGCCGGGGAATTCCTGGAGACAGATACCGTACCAAATCAGAATGAATATGTGACAACAATTTAAGGTAAGAATAAATTAAATTTTAGTAATACTTATCCTCATTCGTCTTATATTATTTATTCAATTTTGCAGGTTAGGTGCGTATGGCAGTCTGGACTTGAAAATCTGGTGAATGAGAACTTCTAGAAGAGAGTACAGAAGTGGATAACAGATTCACCTCATGTTTCTAGGAGAGGTGGCGCCAAGCCTAATTGGATACGTGAAGATATTTGGAATCAACTCTTGGCGAAGTGGAACACCCCTGAGTGGAAGAATAAGAGTGAACATACAAAGTTAAACAGAGCTTCTACTAAGGGTGGAACGTTGCATACTCGAGGTTCTATTAGTTTTGCAGCCCATCGTTTGAGATTGATAATTTCATTATAAAATATTCTTAGTTTTACAAGTATGCAAATTGAATATATATATATATATATATATATATATATATATATATATATATATATATATATATATATATATATATATATATATATATATAATATCTAATTACTTTTTAGTTTTTAGGAAAAGGAACATGGGGGAGATGTGACTTATGCTGAGGTCTTTGCGGAGACCCACGAGAAGAAGAAGAAGAAGAAGAAAAAGGACAACACAAGAGAAGGATGTGTTGAACCGCGTACTTAAGAGACATTTGTATGATCCCAACTCCAACACTATTATTTTTCCCTCTTGATTTATTTTATTTATATAACGTGTATTATTTTTATTTCAGGACAAGTATCATATTGATCTTGATGCGTGGCGACAAACTCAGCCGGCCCCGGAGGATATGACTACAATTTGGACACAGGCGGCTGGTGGCGTGAATAAATGTATAAATATTATGTAATTATCTATTTTGGTATTAGTTTGAAAGTTGCGTGTTTGTTTTCTTACTCCTTTTACTTCTTTTCTTTATTTCTCGTGAAATTAAATAAAGGTCGAATCTACGGGATTGGAGTACAACCATCTTTCAGTCATCCACCAACAACATTATTCACCGGGGCAGCAGTTTTCCAAGAAGACATGGAAGCTACGCGTCAAAAAGTGGATCAAATGTCACAAGAATTTCAAGCAACTCAGACTTTAATCCAAAAATTATTCAAAAAGAAAAGCAACAAAGGCAGTCAAGCTGCAATAGAGTCTGAGTCTGAGGAGGAGGAGGAGACTGAGTCTGACTAGGATTAGCTATTTGAATGTTTCAGAGTTGAAGTTAGAGACATGTTTAATTTATGTTGTTTGATTAGTTTGTTGAATTTTTATAAATATTACTGTTCGTTTTGTAGTAAATATTGGATTTGGATTGTTACACTAGGTGTTTGGTTGGTTGTTAGGTGTTTGGTTGGATGTTTTATTTGGCAGGCGGTGTAATTAAAAATACAGCAGAATTCTGCTAAACATTTCCTAGATTTGCGACTGATTCGGCCGTAAATTGAGAATTTCTTAAATTTTTTAATTAATTAATACTCAATATGTATTAATGTTTCAGTCAAAATATTTAATTAAAAATTAATTTTATTATTAAATTTTCTGACAGAATCGGTCGGAACTTTTAATTTGTATTTTTTTTTATATTTTGGTCAGCGACTGGATCAGTCGCAAATTTACCGACCAATTCAGTCGCAAATGAATTAAATTCAAATGTGCCTGTATTTTTCAGTTTGCGACCGAATCCGTCGGAAAAATACGATTTCCGACAGGTTTGACGGTCGTAAATTTATTATTTTTTTAGTAGTGAAACCCTAAGCAATAGCAAAAAGAGGAGCACCACTAACCTTAAAACCTGCTCAAACAACATGTAAATTCATTGTCCCCATTGTTTGCACAACACCTAAGAAGAAGAAGAAGAAGAAGAAGAAGAAGAAGAAGAAGAAGGAGGAGGAGGAGGAGGAGGAGGAGGAGGAGGAGGAGGAGGAAAAAAATGTGTGAAGTTATATGTACTTTGGGTATTAGTTAATTTTAAAAAAAAGAAGGTATAAGTTAAATAAGGGCGACCAAATGTGAAATTTTTACCTGCATAGCAGTTGCTTATGTAAAGCCCATACTTCAAACGAGTGAATAGTCTAACCAGAAAGAAAGCCCAAAATCTGGCCCAAATTGTAAAAAGAACCCCTCCATCCCTTGGTTTTCATTCTCAATCCCATCTCATATCGTGCTACGTACCACAAGAATTATGCATCATATTATTAAGAACAAAGCATAATGGCAAAATATGAAAATACATGTATTCTCCTCTTTATTGACAAAAGAAAAGTTAAAAACAGAAAGAGTTTAACTAGTAATCTATATCTATCTATATTTATATTATTATAAAAGCACGAATAATTTATACTAAATGTTGAACGACAAAAATATCTCTGAAACATTGATCGACTTTTATAACCTTTAATATTTATATAATTTAAGGGTATAATTTTAAATCAACTAAGGCAGAATTTCTTTTTCATTTAAACTACACCTACACCGAGCCTACACAGTCGCTTTTGGGTCAAATCTCCTCACAGACTAATTCTTCGTCGTAGCCTACTTATATTATACCACAAAAATTGTTTAACTTTCTTCCTTTTTGTAGTTTACAAATAATAATTCTTATGATATTCCATAAACTAAAGACGACAATCATTTTACGCGTGAAACTGCTTGTTTTCATAATGGAACATTAGAGCCTTACAATCATCTGGAGTCAAGAGTTCTCTTAATTTCTTGCATTGTACTATTTTTCAGGTATTATCTTTTGTAATTAGCAGAACAACTTGTTTAGGAATTACTATTAGTTAATTTGTAATTAGAAAATAGTTTGGGTACTTTCACTTTGTTTTCAGGCTTGGTTCTTTGGAGCACACGAAAATTGCCATAATGAATTGGAGAAGATCACTAATATTTTTTGTGAAGAGAACTTCATCCAGAGAATTCAATATGCATGACAAATATTTATACGTGGTGGATTGATGGCGAAGGAGTGCTGGAGGTTCTATTGTCTAAACATATGGTTAATGTTGAGTATCCACAAATAGTTTACGTGAGTAAACTCTATTTCACTGCTTTATCCCCTCATGTGGTTAATTATGTCACTAATTTTATGAGTTTGCAACAAAGGATGAAATTGTATTAGTTGAAAGGTCAGAAGATAAAAATATTTCTTCAATAAAGCACTTTAATGTTGGATATAATTGCAATATTTAAACTAACCCACAATATCTTGGATGTTCAATCAATCTAAAAAATTACAAGCGAATCATTTTTTACTAGACGAGGAGACAAAATACTCATAATTCTTCTTTTGATAAGGAGGAGATACCATATTTAATAGGATTTATACTAGATGAGGAGACGAATATGATTTTTTACCGGGAATGTGATTCTTGATTATGTCTTATTGATATAGTATAGCAATTAATTAAAGTAACAAAATTTGTCAAACTTTCCAAAAAATTTTATTAGTTCTTTATTATCTTTTTAAAAGTTGGCGTACAACTTCAAACTACATGTTAGAGATGATTTTTTTTTTCATGTTAATTATTCACATATTAATATAAGGATCGGTAAGTTTGTAATAATTAGTTTTCTTTTCCATTCCTTTATTTTTGTTGATTAAATATAAGTAAAATTCAATCACAATATATCAGATAAAATATGTCATTCTGTCTTATGAACTCTAACACACTCCCTTATTCCACTACATATTCTTTTCTTTTTATAATTAAGCTATATGTTTTCAGGTAACCTGATCCACTTCTATTTTCAGAAAAAAAACTACTAGTAATATTTATTTTTGAATTTCTAAAAAAAATCGAGTTCCTTAAAAATGAGCCAAAAATGAAAGGACGTTTTCGGAAAGAACCAAAGGAGAGATCACCTTCCATTCTCCAAACTGCTAAATAACAAAAAAGATCTAAGAAAACATATGTGATGACCCAAAATATCATCTTTAAATTTAATAAGTAATTCTATGTTCTAAAACCTCGAAAAATATCATTTATCATTCCTCGACTTGCGTGCGTAGTCCGTACAATTTTACGAAAAGTTTTTATGTGAAAAATGGATTAAAGTGTGAAATAGAGCTTTAAAACTCAACTAAGTTGACTTTGGTCAACATTTTGAGCAAACGGACCCGGATCAATATTTTGACAATTTTATTAGGTCTGTATCGTGATTTGAGAATTGGGCGTATGCCCGGAATCGAATTCCGAGGTCCCTAGCCCGGGATATGAAATTTTGATGAAAACTTAAAAGCTTGAAAGCTTAATGATTTCTAAGAAATAACTGATGTTGGATTCATTGATCTCAGGTCTGTATTTTAGTTTCGGAGTCCGGTATAGGTCCACTATAATATTTATGACTTGTCTGCCAAATTTGGTGAGAATCGGAGTTGATTTGACGTGATTCGGACGTCCAGTTGTAAAAATATAAGTTTTAAAGTTTTCTTGAAAACTTCCTTTGATTTGGTATCCGATTCGTAGTTCTAGGTGTTATTTTGGCGATTGATCGCGCGAGCAAGTTCGTATGATATTTTAGGACTTATCTACATGTTTGGTTTGGAGCCCCGAGGGCTCGGGTGAGTTTCGGATACGCTACGGGATGTTTTGGACTTTGAAAATATGGTATTTTGCTGCAGCAGGTGTTCTGCATGTCCTTCTTCGCGTTCACGAAGGTACTCTCGCGAACGCGAAGAGTAAACTGGGCAGCTGAAGTTTTCTTCTTCGTGAACACGAAGGCTTGGTCGTGAACGCGAAGCGATGGGGGCATTACCCTTCGCGAACGCGACCAGCTCCTCGCGAACGCGTAGTGTTAGGCACACCTAGGAGAAGGTTGATCATTCCTTTATCGCGAACGCGAAGGCCAGGGGGGAAAGCCTCCGCGAACGCGAAGGAGGACTCGCGAACGCAAAAGTCACGGGCTTCTACTCATCGCGAACGCAACAGGCCCTTCGCGAACGCGAAGAAGGCCTAACCCCTGTGACTTAAAACAGAACAAAAACGGAATTTTTTTCATTTTTCACAAACCCTCAATTATAACTCGGCTTAGGGGCGATTTCAAAATAGTTTTTTACGATTTCAAATTGGGTAAGTGTTCGTTATCATATAGTAATTATATTTCATAAATCTAAGCCTATATTCATCATTTATTTCGGATTTAGTTGGAAAAATTTGGAATTTTTGTAAAACTTTCCAAAAATAAAAAATTAAGATTTGAAGGTCCATTTGATATCGGAATTGGACAAATTTTGTATGGTTGAACTCGTATCGGAATGGGTGTTCGGATTTCGTGAGTTTTTCTGGGATTTGAGATGTGGGTCCCACTACCGAATATTTTAATTAATTTCAGATTTTATCCGGAAAATATATAAATTTATATGGAATTAATTCCTATGATTAGTATTGAATATATTAAATTATTTGTGAATAGATTTGAAGCTTTCGGAGGCAAATTTAAAAGGAAAAGCTGTGGTTGAGTAATTGATGGGAATTTGCAAAGCGAGGTAAGTGTCGGGGTTAACCTTGACTTGGGAGAATAGAACCCTTAAATTATTTGTTATGTGAATTGCATATGAACGATGTATAGGCGAGGTGATGAGTGTCTATACGTCGTTGAATTAATTATTTTTCTGCTTACTTCAAAAATCATAAATTATTTTTAATCATAAATTAATTATCATAATAATTGTTTCTCTCTTATTATTTGTCAAATATAATTTCTTGAATTCTTGCATTAATTGTTATATTCTATTTGAATTATGTGTTTCAATTGTTATTTGACATTTAGCATATTAAATATTAAACTGCCTATTTTCTCCCTGATTTCTATAATAATTTGCTATTTGTCATTATTTGCTTCATAATTAAATCATAATTGTTGTATACTTATTGTTTTTATAATTTTATATTAATTGTTGTATTTATTGGGGAAATTTCTTCTATAAGAAGTTATTGAAATGGATATATTGGAGGACCGGATTGCACGCCGCAACAGACTTATTAAAAGTTGATATTGGAAGATCGGGTTGCACGCCGCAATAGACTTATTAAAAAAAAAAGTTAATATTGGAGGATCGGGTTGCACGCCGCAACAGACTTATTTAAAAGTCTATATATATATATATATATATATATACTTGATTGAAATAAATATATGACAGACTTGATTAAAATGAATATATTGGAGGAGCGGGTTGCACGCCGCAACAGAACCGAATGTGAATATATTGTGAGAGCGGGTTGCACGCTGTAACAGAATTGAATGTGAATATATTGTGAGAGCGGGTTGCACGCTGCAACAGAATTGATGGAAATGATAATTGGTTATGGCTACTAAGTTGGCTTCAATTATTATAAATGAGTTACCTGATTTATTTCTATTATTTGTTATTGTTATTAATATTGCGTACAGGTTAATGTAAGTGAACCGCCTTAGCCTCGTCACTACTTCATCGAGGTTAGGCTCAGCCCTTACCAGTACATGAGGTCTGTTGTACTGATACTACACTCTGCACTTCTTGTGCATATTTTGGAGTTGGTCCCAGCGGCGTACCATAGACTTGCTCGGATTTCAGCTACCAGAGGAGACTTGAGGTATAACTGCATGGCGTCTGCAGTTCTGAAGTTCCTGTCTATTTTACTTTAGCTGTGTGTTTATTTCCAGATAGATTTATTTATTCAGACCTTTATTTGTATTTATTCTAGAAGCTTGTGCACTTATGACACCAATTCTGGGATGGTATTTAGATACCGTTATTTTTATGGATTATTTCACTATATTTCAAACTTTGCTTTCACTTTTGTTTCCTTGATTATTAATAATTTAAAGATTGTTTAAAAATTGGTTAATATTATTCTAACGTTGGCTTACCTAGCAAGTAAAATGTTAGGCGCCATCACGGTCCGAAGGTGAAAATTTCGTGTCGTGACAGTTGGTATCAGAGCACTAGGTTACATAGGTCTCACGAGTCACGAGCAAGCTTAGTAGAGTCTGAAGGATCGGTACGGAGACGTCTGTACTTATCTCTCAGAGGCTGTGAAGTTTAGGAACAATATCACTTCTTTCTTATTCTATTGTGCGATTTTATTCTATCATCGATGATTGAACCATTCTACTCTTATTCTCTCGTAGATGGTGAGAACACATAATACCTCTACCGATGGACAGGGACCAGAACCCCCGGTGGCAACTATGGCCAGGGGTAGAGGTCGAGGCCGAGGTCGTGCTAGAGGCCGAGGTAGAGCTCAGTCCAGAGCTCGAGCAACTGCACCTGTTGTAGAACCTCAGGTAGACCTTCAGGAGGAGGTCCCAATTCATAATGTACCAGTTGGACCAGTTCAGGTCTCAGAGGGATTCATAGTCACTCCAGTGCTTCAGGACGCTCTAGTCCGATTGGTGAGTCTTATGGATGGTGTGGCCCAGAATGGTACATTTCCAGCGGCACCAGCCGTTTCACAGGCTGGGGGAGGAGCACAAACTCCCACTACTCCCACTCCGGAGCAGATGGCTCCCCAGAATCAGGCTCCAGCAGCCCCGCCAGTTGGGATAGTTCAACCGGTTGTTGCGGTACAGACCGGTGATAGGCCCGCCATGTCTTTTGAGGCCTTATTGAGACTTGATAAGTTCACCAAGCTCTTTCCAGTTCACTTTAGTGGTACACCTTCTGAGGACCCACAGGATTACCTTGAACGCTGCCATGAGGTGCTGCGTAACATGGGTATAGTTGAGACCAATGGAGTTGATTTTGCTGTATTTCAGATGACGGGTTCCGCCAAGAAGTGGCAGAGAGATTACACGTTGACCCGACCAGTCGGATCACCTGCACTTACCTGGGAGCAGTTCTCTCAGCTATTTCTGGAGAAGTTCCTCTCTATCACACTGAGAGAGGAATTCCGCAAGCAATTTGAGCGTCTACAGCAGGGTAGTATGACTGTTACTCAGTATGAGTCCCGTTTTGTGGATTTGGCCCGTCATTCTCTCCTTTTACTACCTACTGAGGGAGAGAGAGTGAAGAGGTTTATTGTGGGACTCACTCACCCTATCAGACTTCAGATGGCCAAGGAAACCGGAAGTGAGATTTCTTTTCAGGCGGCTGCTAATGTCGCCAGTAGGATCGAGATGGTTCTTGCACAGGAGAGAGGGCAGAGCTCTGATAAGAGGCCTCTTCAGTTCGGTGGTTTCAGTAGTGCCTCATTTGGAGACAGGGGTAATTTTGGTAGGGGTCATCCTCCTAGACCGTTTCATTCAGCACTTCATGCATCTCCCGGTGCTCCAGGGAGTCACGGTCCTATTATGCCTTACTCTGGGCAGCCAATATTCAATGCATATTCAACTCCTATCAGTCCACCACCACTCCAGAGTTACTACAGTGGTTATCTGGCCCATTTGGGTCAGCTTCAGCTTCAGCAGCCACGATATCAGGATGGGTGTTATGAGTGTGGGAAAATTGGTCACATCAGGAGGTATTGCCCTAGATTAGCGAGTAAGAGATCTCGGCAGGATTCTCGTGCCATCATACCGGCACCGGTTGCTTCACTGCCTGCTCAGCCAGCTAGAGGTAGGGGTCAGGCAGCTAGAGGTGGAGGTCAGTCCATTAGAGGTGGAGGTCAGGCCATTAGAGGTGGAGGTCAGACCATTAGAGGTAGAGGCCAGCCAGTTAGAGGCCGTCCCAGTGATGCAGTTCAGAGTGGTGGGGCCCAACCCCGATTTTATGCTTTTCCAGCTAGGCCTGAGGCCGAGTCATCTGATGCTGTGATCACACGTATTATTCCATTTTTCCATAGAGATGCTTTAGTTCTATTTGATCTAGTATCTACTTACTCCTATGTGTCCTCCTATTTTGCTTTATATTTGGTTGTGCCTTGTGATTCTCTTAGTGCTTCTGTGTGTGTATCTACACCGGTGGGAGACTCTGTTATAGTATATCATGTCTATCGTTCATGTGTGGTTACTATTGGTAATCTTGAGACTAGTGTGGATCTTCTACTTCTTGATATGGTAGATTTTGATGTCATCTTGGGTATGGATTGGCTGTCTCCTTATCATGCTATATTGGACTGTCATGCCAAGACAGTGACCCTAGCTATGCTGGGGTTACCTCGGTTAGAGTGGAAAGGAACTCCTGGCCATTTTGCCAGTAGGGTTATTTCTTATATAAAAGCTCGTCGTATGGTAGAGAAAGGGTGTCTAGCCTATTTGGCTTATATTCATGATCCCAGTGCGGATGTCCCTTCTATGGACTCAGTACCAGTTGTTCGTGAATTTTCAGAAGTATTTCCTACAAATCTGCCGGGGATGCCACCCGACAAAGATATTGATTTCTGTATTGATTTGGCTCTAGGCACTCATCCCATTTCTATTCCACCATACCGCATGGCCCCGCTAGAGTTGAAAGAATTGAAAGAGCAGTTACAAGACTTGCTTGATCATGGATTCATTAGACCCATTGTCTCGCCCTGGGGTGCACCAGTATTATTTGTAAAGAAGAAAGATGCCTCTATGCGGATGTGTATAGACTATCGGCAGTTGAACAAGGCCAATATCAAAAACAAATATCCGCTACTAAGAATTGATGACTTATTTGATCAGCTTCAGGGTGCCAAGGTATTTTCGAAGATTGATTTAAGATCTGTTTACCATCAGTTGAAGATTAGGGCATCTGATGTCCCTAAGACAACTTTTCGGTCACGGTATGGGTATTATGAGTTCCTAGTGATGTCATTTGGGTTGACAAATGCTCCAGCAGAATTTATGGATTTGATGAATCGGGTGTTCAAGCCTTATTTGGATTCTTTTGTGGTTGTATTCATTGATAATATCTTGATTTACTCTAGCAGTCGAGAGGAGCATGGGAAGCATCTTCGAAGTGTGCTTCACACCTTGAAGAATAATCAGTTATATGCCAAATTTTCAAAATGTGAGTTTTGGTTAGACTCAGTTGCCTTTTTGGGACATGTTGTATCGGCAAAAGGTATAAAGGTGGATCCTAAGAAGATTGAGGATGTTCAGAATTAGCCTAGACCTACTTCAGTTACAAAGATCCGGAGTTTCCTGGGTTTGGCAGGTTATTATCGTCGGTTCGTGGAAGGGTTTTCATCTATAGCAAGCACATTGACCAGACTAACCCAGAAGGGTGTTCCATTCAGATGGTCAGACGAGTGTGAGTTGACTTTCAGAAGCTCAAGACCGCTTTGACTACGGCGCCAGTGTTGGTATTACCCACAGGTTCAGGATCGTATACGGTATATTGTGACACATCTCACATTGGGCTTGGTGCAGTATTAATGCAAGATGGCAAGGTAATTGCATATGCGTCGCGGCAGTTGAAAGTTCACGAGAAGAATTATCCTGTTCATGACTTAGAATTGGCAGCCATTGTTCATGCGCTGAAGATTTGGAGGCATTACCTCTACTGTGTCTCATTTGAGGTATTTACTGATCATCGTAGCCTCCAGTATCTGTTCAAACAAAAGGATCTTAATTTGAGGCAAAAAAGATGGATAGAGTTGTTGAAAGACTATGATATCACCATTTTGTATCACCCCGAAAAGGCCAATGTGGTGGCCGATGCCTTGAGTAGAAAGGCTGTGAGTATGGGCAGTCTTGCGTATATTTCGGTTGGTGAGAGGCCATTAGCTGCAGATGTTCAGACTTTGGCTAATCAGTTCGTGATGTTAAATGTTTTAGAACCCAGTCGGGTTCTAGCTTGCACAGTCGCTCGGTCTTCTTTAAATAAGTGCATCAGAGAGAGGCAGTACGATGATCCTCACTTACTTGTCCTTAAGGACACAGTGTGGCACGCTGATGACAAACATGTTGCTGTGGGGGAAGATGGGGTTCTGCGAATGCAGGGTTATATTTGTGTGCCTAATATGGAAGGGCTTCGTGAATTAATTCTTGAAGAAGCACACAGTTCCAGGTATTCTATTCATCCAGGTACCGCCAAAATGTATCAAGATTTGCGGCAACATTATTGGTGGAGGAGAATGAAAAAGGATATAGTTGCACATGTAGCTCGATGTCTGAATCGTCAGTAAGTTAAGTACGAGCATCAGAGACCTGGTAGTTTGCTTCAGAAGTTAGAAATTTCTGAGTGGAAGTGGGAGCGTATCACTATGGATTTTGTTGTTGGGCTCCCACGGACTCAGAGAAAATTTGACACAGTTTGGGTCATTGTGGACAGGTTGACCAAGTCAGCCTATTTCATTCCAGTGACAGTTACCTATTCTTCAGAGAGGTTAGCTGAAATTTACATTCATGAGATTGTCCGCCTTCACGGTGTGCCCGTGTCTATTATTTCAGATCGAGGTACATAGTTTACCTCACATTTCTGGAGGGCTGTACAGTGTGAGTTAGGCACGCGGGTGGAGTTGAGTACAACATTTCATCCATAGACGGACGGACAGTCAGAGCGCACTATTCAGATATTGGAAGATATGTTTCGCACTTGTGTTATAGACTTTGGAGGTTCTTGGGATCATTTCTTACCACTTGCGGAGTTTGCTTATAATAATAGCTACCAGTCGAGCATTCAGATGGTTCCATATGAGGCATTATATGGAAGGCGATGCCAATCGCCAGTTGGTTGGTTTGAACCGGGGGAGGCTCGGTTGTTGGGTACCGATTTGGTATAGGATGCCTTGGATAAGGTCAAGATTATTCAGGATCGACTTCGCACAGCTCGGTCTAGGCAAAAGAGTTACGTCGACCGTAAAGTTCGTGATATTGCATTCATGGTTGGAGAACGAATATTGCTCCGGGTTTCACCTATGAAAGGTGTAATGAGGTTCGGAAAGAAGGGCAAGTTGAACCCTAGGTATATCGGACCCTTTGAAATTCTTGAAAGGGTGGGTGAAGTAGCCTACAGGCTTGCATTACCACCTAGTTTATCAGCGGTTCATCCGGTGTTCCATGTGTCTATGCTCCGAAAATATCATGGTGATCCGTCCCATGTGTTAGATTTCAGCTCAGTCCAATTGGACAAAGATTTGACTTACGAGGAAGAGCCGATGGCTATTCTAGCCCGGCAGGTCCGGTAGTTGAGCTCTAAGAGTTATCCTTCAGTTCGGGTGCAATGGCGAGGTCATCCGGTAGAGGCATCTACCTGGGAGTCCGAGTCGGACATGCGGAGTAAATATCCACACTTATTCACCAGCTTAGGTATTTTTTTTTCAAACTCCGTTCGAGGACGAACGGTTGTTTTAGAGGTGGAGAATGTGATGATCCAAAATGTCCTCTTTAAATTACTAAATAATTCTGTGTTCTAAGACCTTGAAAAATACCATTTATCATTCCTCGACTTGTGTGCACAGTCCGTATAATTTTTCGGAAAGTTTTTATGTGAAAAATAGATTAAAATATGTATTAAAGCTTTAAAACTCAACTAAGTTGACTATGGTCAAAATTTTGAGCAAACGAACCCGGATCAGTATTTTGACAATTCCGATAGGTCCGTATCATGATTTGGGACTTGGGCGTATGTCCGCAATCAAATTCCGAGGTCCCTAGCCCGAGATATGGAATTTTGATAAAAAATTAAAAGCTTGAAAGCTTAATGATTTTTAAGAAAGAACTTATGTTGGATTTATTGACCTCGGGTCCGTATTTTGGTTCCGGAGCCCGGTATAGGTCCACTATAATATTTATGACTTGTCTGCCAAATTTGATGAGAATCGGACTTGATTTGACGTGATTCGAACGTCTGGTTGTAAAATATAAGTTTTAAAGTTTTCTTGAAAACTTCCTTTGATTTGGTGTCCGATTCGTAGTTCTAGGTGTTATATTGGCGATTGATCGCTCAAGTAAGTTCGTATGATATTTTAGGACTTGTATAAATATTTGGTTTGGAGCCCCGAGGGCTCGGGTGAGTTTCGGATAGGCTACGGGATGTTTTGGACTTTGAAAATCTGGTATTTTGCTGCAGCAGGTGTTCTGGCATGTCCTTCTTCGCGTTCACGAAGGTACTCTCGCGAACGCGAAGCGATGGGGGCATTACCCTTCGCGAACACGACCAGCTCCTCGCGAACGCGTAGTGTTAGGCACACCTGGGGGAAGGTTGATCATTCCTTTATCGCGAACGTGAGCAATGCCTCGCGAACGCGAAGGCTAGGGGGGTAAAGCCTTCGCGAACGCGAAGGAGGACTCGCGAACGCGAAAGCCACAGGCTGCTACTCATCGCGAACGCGAAGAAGGCCTGACCCCTTTGACTTAAAAACAGAACCAAAACAGAATTTTTTCCATTTTTCATAAACCCTCAATTATAACTCGGCTTAGGGGCGATTTCAAAGGAGTTTTTCACGATTTCGAACTGGGTAAGTGTTCTTTATCATATAGTGATTGTATTTCATAAATCTAAGCCTATATTCATCATTTATTTCGGATTTAGATGGAAGAAATTGAAATTTTTGTAAAACTTTCCAAAAACGAAAAATTAAGATTTGAAGGTCCATTTGATATCGGAATTGGACAAATTTTGTATGGTTGAACTCGTATCGGAACGGGTGTTCAGATTTCGCGAATTTTTCTGGGATTTGAGACGTGGGTCCCACTACCGAATATTTTAATAAATTTCGGATTTTATCCGGAAAATGTGTAAATCCATATGGAATTAATTCCTATGATTAGTATTGAATATATTGAATTGTTTGTGAATAGATTTGAAGCTTTCGGAGACAAATTTAAAAGGAAAAGTTGTGGTTGAGTAATTGATTGAAATTTACAAAGCGAGGTAAGTGTCGGGGTTAACCTTGACTTGAGAGAATAGAACCCTTAAATTATTTGTTATGTGAATTGCATGTGAACGACGTATAGGCGAGGTGATGAGTGTCTATACGTCGTCGAATTAATTATTTGCCTACTTACTTGAAAAATCATAAATTATTTTTAATCATAAATTAATTATCATAATAATTATTTCTCTATTATTCTTTGTCAAATATAAATTCTTGCATTAATTGTTACATGCTATTTGAATTATGTGTTTCAATTGTTATTTGACATTTAGCATATTAAATATTAAACTGCCTATTTTTTCCCTGATTTCTATAATAATTTGCTATTTATCATTGTTTGCTTCATAATTAAATCATAATTATTGTATACTTGTTTGTTTTTATAATTTTATATTAATTGTTACATTTATTGGGGAAATTTCTTCTATAAGAATTTATTGAAATGGATATATTGGATGACCGGGTTGTACGCCGCAACAGACTTATTAAAAGTTAATATTGGAGGATCGGGTTGCACGCCGCAATAGACTTATTAAAAAAAAGTTAATATTGGAGGATCGGGTTGCACGCCGCAACAGACTTATTAAAAGTCAATATTGGGGGATCGGATTGCACGCCGCAATAGACTTATTGAAAAGTCAATATTGGGAGATCGGATTGCACGCCGCAACAGACTTATTTAAAAGTCTATATATATACTTGATTGAAATAAATATATGATAGACTTGATTAAAATGAATATATTAGAGGAGCGGGTTGCACGCCGCAACAGAACCGAATGTGAATATATTGTGAGAGCGGGTTGCACGCTGCAACAGAACCGAATGTGAATAAATTGTGAGAGCGGGTTGCACGCTGCAACAGAATTGAATGTGAATATATTGTGAGAACGGGTTGCACGCTGCAACAGAATTGATGGAAATGATAATTGGTTATGACTGCTGAGTTGGCTTCAATTATTATAAATGAGTTACCTGATTTATTTCTATTATTTGTTGTTGTTATTAATATTGCGTACAAGTTAATGTAAGTGAACCGCCTTAGCCTCGTCACTACTTCGTTGAGGTTAGGCTTAGCACTTACCAGTACATGGGGTCGGTTGTACTGATACTACACTCTGTACTTCTTGTGCAGATTTTGGAGTTGGTCCGAGCGGCGTACCATAGACTTGCTCGGATTTCAGCTACCAGAGGAGACTTGAGATATAATTGCATGGCGTCCGCAGTTCTGAAGTCCCCGTCTGTTTTACTTTAGCTGTGTGTTTATTTCCAGACAGCTTTATTTATTCAGACATTTATTTGTATTTATTCTAGAAGCTCGTACACTTGTGATACCAATTCTGGGATGGTATTTAGACACCGTTATTTTTATGAATTATTTTACTATATTTCAAACTTTGCTTCCGCTTTTGTTTTCTTGATTATTAATAATTTAAAGATTGTTTAAAAATTGGTTAATATTATTCTAACGTTGGCTTGCCTAGCAAGTGAAATGTTAGGCGCCATCACGGTCCGAAGGTGGGAATTTCGGGTCGTGACAACATACACCCAAAATATCATCTATAAAGAAAGTATTAGATAAAAAAGTATTAGATAAGATAAGATCTCACTATATATTTCTATGATATAAATAGATATACTATCTAATTAACTTAACTAAATTACCTATATTTGCATTTTGATTTCAAGTATTAAAACGAATTTTGCTTCTTCGTTTTTTCACTTCAATTGCTATATTAAAAGATTTATATAAATAATTAATTAAATATTTACGTGCAAAGCACACATACATAGAGACTAGTTTATCTATATCTATATCTATATTATTATAAAAGCATGAATACAATGTCGGTTTACAAAAATAACTTTATAATTTTAAGCATAATAACTCATAATAAAAGGGCATAATTAGAATTCTAGATATTAGCCTTATAATCCTATTAGTTTTAGGACATAATACTACATGTTAGGAATCCTACATGACTACCTTTAGGAATACTATTAGTATAATTATTTCCGGGTTGTCTAATCCATATAAAATTCCTATTACCAATTTAATTTAAAAACGTATTATAATGTTCTATTACTAATTTAATTTGAGACTGTATTATATTGTCCAAATCCATTAAGAAAAAATGAGAGCATATATCTATATTATTATAAAAGCACGAATGTTAAAAGCTAAATAGTAAACGACTAAAATATCCTTGAAATATTGATAGACTTTTGTGCCTTTAAAAAATAAAAATATTTATTTACTTAATAATTTAAAGGTGGATATAGTTGTAATATTCAAAATATTAATAGAACTCTTTTCCGATTTATCAAGTTAGCTGTAACTAAATACCTATAAAGCTGCTAGAGAATTGCTTCCTTCTAATTGTAACGCGAATCAAATATATCTCTATAATGTATCAAATTGTCGATTAGTCCGCTAAAGTTAATGTAATCAGAGATTCCGCCGACAAGCACTTCGCTGGAGATGTTATCTAATACTATTGGGATTTTGTTTTGTGAAACTTTATGAAACTCTCTCTTTTCCTTTTTCATAATTCGAATTATATTTACAATTTAATGAGATATAAACTTATTGTAACGAGATAAGACAAAAACTTCTATAAAAGAATTATTCCACAAGCTCCATCATAAATATTTTGAGTAGTATTAATCCTAAGCTGTCTATAGACTGTGGGAGAATGAAGGGGTATTATTAGTTCTCTATTATTTTTTCTTTTTTGAAATTGAGAAATATTTTTTTTCCGTCGTATAAATGAATTACACGTTAACTGATTTGAAATAATTCTAGGGTGATGGAAATTTTTTATAAGAAATTGGGCTATCCTCTATATATTGTTTGGTTTTGCTTTATTATTACTGAGTAATGAATACTTTTAAATTGATTTTGCATAATATTGTTCTTTCATCAACGCGTAATTCTTTTATTGTCCGTTTCAGATTCACACGTGAGGGTTGTAATCTTAAAATATGGCACTATATCTCTCTATATGCAGTGAAGGTTACCTATAAAACACAACTAAAAAAGAGTTCGCTATAGGATTCGTTATGGCTCCAACTTTGAGAAGGTAAATTATTCTTCCTTAGATTCGTTAGGGTTCCAACTTTGAGAAGGTAAACGTTGTTAGTTTATAGTTTAAGATAACTTTCATTCTTCTCTTACTTTTGTAATTATTATAATTTTATTTTCTATATGTTGAATTTGGATATTTTGTGCTCTTTATGAAACGTTTATATATTGAGTTTTCTTACGAGCCAACGAGGTACAAACAAAATATACATGTTTACATGTATAATAATAAACGTTTCTCTATAAACACGCTAAGTCTGAAATTGATCCTAATGCGGGTAAACTTATAAATTTTGTACAATATAGGTATAATTTCAATGGTAACCTCAAAACTGAATATGTATCCAAATTTCCCCTATTCAAGGTACTGCATGCAAAGGCGGATCCAGGATTCGAAAGTTGCGGATGCCACCATGTTATGCATACAATATACATGTCAGTAGCTACAAAGACATATTAGGAATAATGGGTCGGTTCAGCTAGTTTTTGGTTAATTTGAATATGCCTTTCATTCACAAAGCAAATAAGTTCGATTTTAGTTCAAATTTTTAACGTTTAATTTAAACACATTCTAAATAAAAATGCAAAAGAAAAATAACATTTCATGAAAGAACACTTCCAATATAAATATTTGCTTAAAGAGTAGCTTAACTACACTATATATTCTTTGTTTGACTAGATTAATTTACTTGTATTGTTCTTTGTTTATTTTTTCATCTTAATTGTTGAGTTATATGACAATCATTTTCAAAGAAAAACCTTCAACATTCAACCTATGATATTCGACTCAAAACGACTATCAATCAAACCGTTTTTTTTTTTCAAAAACCCAATAGAAGATATTGCTCAAATTATATTCCAATAGATAAATTAATATCGTTTCATTAAAAATAAAAAAAATTATATGGTAATTAAAATTAATTCAAATTACCTATAGAAAATAATTATTCATAAAGTAAGGTATAATGATAGAAACAAAATGAGGACTGAAAGTTAAAAAAAATGAAGAAGAGAGACTTAGCAAGTAATAAAAGGAGAAAAATAATCGAAAAAGAAGGAAAAGAGGTGAGGCTCTAGGTTCAACTAAAAATAAAAGAAATTAATAAGTAGAAAAAAAAAATCAAAGGAGCTACTCCATAAGGGAATCAAGCTTGCATTCATGAGGCCAAGGAAAGCCTTCAAAGGGAAGGCTAAACCAATGGCACCCGCTTCCACTTTGTGACTTCTAGGTGCCACTCTATCCATATATACGTTACTTCACGGAGATATTATGTACATAGTAAGAATTTTAGCAAAGCGAGCGGGTAGCGTGGCACCCCCTACCTCATAAGGTAGATTCGCCCCTGACTACATGACCTGCGTTACAACATTAATTAATCTGAATATCCTCGTGGGATTATGAATTAGGCCAATCAAACTACTAGGAGCCCGCTTAAAAAAAGTGGCTTTTAAGTTAAGTGCTTAAAAGCACTTTATAAGTTCTGGAACTTGTTTTATAAATAAACAGTTACGTGTTTGGATAAAAGTGCTGTTAAAACAAGCTGATGAAGT
The DNA here is from genome assembly GCF_000390325.3 of Nicotiana tomentosiformis. NCBI lineage: Eukaryota > Viridiplantae > Streptophyta > Magnoliopsida > Solanales > Solanaceae > Nicotiana > Nicotiana tomentosiformis. Next base: position 81,790,525 of record NC_090823.1, on the reverse strand, counting down.
GTTTGGTAAACAAGTGCTGGTAAACACTTTTTCTTGTTAAAATGACTGAAATATCCTTAAAGTTGTTAACATTATAAAGAAGATGATGAATGATTTGATTTTAGAATATAGTTACACTAATTAAAAAAAACGGCGAAGGTCCAAATATACCCTTCTACTTTCCAAAATGGTCTAAGAATACACCAATTTTTCAGTTTTTTTTAAAGCAATATTTTTCTAAAAACTAGAAAAAAATATTTTCAATATTTTCAGTTTTTAGATAAAAAAAATTCAGTTTTTTTTTTCAGTTTTTAAATGCTTTTCAATTTTTTTCCAACTTTTACAAAAACATTGTTTTAGAAAATATTTTTCAGTTTTTTTGTAAAAATTGGAAAAAAAAAATATTTTCGTTTTTTTTTTCAATTTTTAGGAAAAAAAATTCAGTTTTTTTTCCAGTTTTTACTAAAAATAAATTGCTTTAGATAATTATTTTTTCGGGTATGGGTAATGAGTCTTTTTAATTAATTAGGAGATATTTAGAATTGGCCAACAGGACGATGACATGTGTCTCTCCGTTAAAATGAGGGGTATATTTGAACCCAAAGTATGACTGTAGGGATATAGATAACCCAATAGTATAACGAGGGGTATTCTTAAACCATTTTCGAAAGTACAGGAGTATATTTGACCCTTTGCCGTAAAAACAAAGGAAGGATTCAACGACCAAAAAAATTAAATGTTATGGAACAAAAAAAAAGAAGCTAAAAGAACAATATTTCTACTGAGGGGTAATTTCGGAATTAAAAAAATTATAAGGGATAAAAATATAATATTTTTGGTCAAAGCAATATGTCTTTTAAGCAAATTTTGAATAAGTTGGGTTTTCTAACTTATTTGTTTTGACTTTTTAAAAGCAGATTTTAACTTTTTTTAAGCTTTTTTTTTTTTTTTTGGTTGACAAACACTTTAAAGATGAGTTTGCACTAACGAATCAAAGTAAGTAGCAAAAGTACAATTATCAATTCCATCTCCTCATTCACCAAAAGAAAATGAAAAAAATGGAATAAGTGCAACCCTGGAAGTTCGGCTACGATCAAAATATATTGTTTCCCATCGGTATTTAATACTATCCGATTAGAACTCGGACCGCGATGCATAAGGCCCACTAAAAGAAAAAGCGTTTCCTAAAAGAAAAAAAGATTCCGTTCCCATCATCTCAAGGATCAGTTAACACTCACATAAATATAGGAGCATATATTTATCATGAGATGTTGGTTTTAACGAACTCTCTGTTCAGGTCATTTGTCGAATGTTTGGTTTTCCTAGTCATCTATTTAATAGTAGGGGGACTAAGTCTAACCATTCTTAGAAAATATATCTCATTAATCAAATCTTATGAGTTGCATCACACATGCTAATTATCTCAAATGTTCCTCTGCCTAATAAGTTGGTTCTTTAGCTTATTATACAAATGGCAAGGTTCAAGGACGGATATAGAATTTGAATATTATGGGTTCGAGTTGGAAACTCTATTTTTTGTATTTATTTGGTAAATTTTTCGATACATGTATGAAGTGCGAACTTAAACTAGCTGTTGAATTCGGATAAACCTGTAAGTGCTTATACCATCCCCTAACAACGTTTGATGCATCTAATTCGTAAACAAAGCATTGAGCTTTCACAAGGATAGAAAGATTGCATTTGAGAGAACGCTATGAAAATGAATCTTTGACAAATAAATTTATTTAAGTCAAACGTGGCAAAAAGTAATCACGATGATTTCAATCAATATCCCCTTCTTAAAAAAGAAAAAGAAAAAAATCTCTACGGCTAGTCATGAGAGCCATGATTTCTTCTTTTATTTGACTTGGGTAGAGTATTTATTATTACCTCTTATTATTATGCAGTACGATCAAAATGAAAAATACAAAAGATAATTTCCCCTTAGCTGTCCAACTTAAAATATCAAATATATTGTACTTACTTTATGCCAAATTAATGAACATGTGTATACATGACCCTCTTCATTTTTTTTCTTCAATCTCATCATGATTTTCATGGAGTTTGATGTGTATTTTTTTTTTTTTTTAAAAAGAAAAGGTATAGTTAGCCAAGCAAATAAGTTTAATGAAGAACAACTCAGCAAAGTCAGGATAGTCCTATCCCCAACAGACACAGAGAAACAAGATGGAAAGAGGACAACACAACTTAAGTACGTACGTACTGGAATAGGGATATATTCATAATTGGGCAGTTATGTAAGCTTCTCTACGTACTAAAATAGTATGTCCAATATTTACGAAAAATCTTTCAGTTTAATTTGTGACAAATTTATATACTGTATAATGTAAAGTACTTCTAATGTTAAGGAAACTATCTTTTACGTGTTATTTTTATACAATATTAGATCGAGACCGACTTAAGTGATGTGATGTAGCTAGAAATTAAATTTATTGAGAATGTTTAAGATTTAATATATTATATATAAAAAATAATAATTTTTCCGTAAAGAGTGTTCAACTTAACTCATTCATCATAAGCCAAATACGACAGCAAAGCGAACCTTACCAAATCTGGGTTCAAAAATCTTCTCATATATACTGTGTCTATATTACTGTCGGCTCAGATTGTGGACATGCCAATAGTCTGCCCATACTTGTGAATTAATTTTTCAGTAATGTATTTGACAAAAATCCAATGCCACAAATTTACTCAGATGAGATCACGTTTTTTCCAAGAAATAATGCATTTAAAAAATCCAATCATAACATCATGGAACTTGGAAGTATCAAAAGAAGATGTCTTCGTGTGCCCATGATATAACAATAACATATCAATAATGTTGTTGTGAATACTGGTAAATATTTATTCTCCTAAATTAATTGTAAGTCTTCAATTCAGGTCTGGCGTGTGGAGTCACTTTTGTTAATAAACACTTCTCGGCCTAATGTTCGAGGCGCAAATCTGAATTAATCGGGGCCCAATCGAGATACCACACACCAATCAATTGAAAAATAACATGAGAGTTTAACTTGACAGGACCATGTAAATCTCGAGAATTTAGGATGTCTTGTTGTGAATATATCTTTTCTGTTGAATTAAAATTAAAATGAACATAGAAATTTTAATTACGTGATTCTTTGCGTACTTCATCTCTTATTCAGTTCATTCAGAAATCATGATAGTCCCTAATTTCATAGAGATTATTAATGTAAAACTTATACTTGTGGTTAAGCTGTTGTTGTTCCAGATATGCGAACTTGATATTTTAGTACTATCTAATTTTTTCCTGCTTGATTTATAGTGTTTGATTAGGAAGAAAAAAAACGAAAACTTTTCTTGGACTGACGTATATACATGTGACAGCATCAGTGCTTGACATGCATCTCAAACTGATGAAGGATCATGGGGTTCTCCCAACATACATATCCGGGGGTACAACTGTTTAGTAGGTAAGGATCGGAACGGGCGGATCCCACATCGAATTCCTGATCTATTCGTTTCAGCCTTAGAGGATTGAGTTTTTTGAGAGCACCGCACTGCTGACTATGAACAGTTGACAGCTAATGATTTCTACTTTACTAAGCCAGTTCGGTAAGTTAAGGTCCATGCTTGAAACGAAAAAAAAGAGGAAGGGGAAGGGGTCGCCCAAAGCTGTGGAGATAAGGTGGAAGATAAAAAAGCTATATTTATAATAATAAAGAGAATCTATTCAAATTCATATTAGAAAATGGGATTATCAACTATACTTGACTGGAAAAACCAGCCAATAGAGCCGTAAGCGCGGTGGGGGGTGACAGAGGACGTGCTCGTACGGTTCATAGAAGGATATGAAAAAGTACTTATTTGTTGGGAACTTTCACTCCTCTATATTCGAAATATGCCTCTCTAGGAGCATTACGATCTGCAGCTCAAATGGTCCCTTATGAAGTCTCTATTGGTAAATGGTAAGTACTTTTTTATTTTTAACTAGAACTCTCGAGTTTTGAGAATGCAATTGCTTTATTAGAAGCATTTCACCCTCTTGAGACTTTCTGACATAAACTCGAATCTAAGAGGAACTCAATATGAGTAATGGAAAATCAGAAGAAGAAGAAAAATAAGCATTGTCAAGTCATTTTCGTTTGACCGCGCCTAATGATACTGTTAGTCCCACCAATATTGTTGTATTTGTAAATAATAATTTTTGTAAAATATAAGTTAACGTAATGAAACAGTAATTAATTCGAGCCCACTAAATTCACAGTGTTTCCTTAAGGAATTTAATCCCCTCCTAGTACCCAAGGTAATGAATTATTTTCTCCCAGGATAAAACGAATCACACACTGGTGTAGCGGTACTTCAAACTCCAGTGTTTCAGCGACAAAGTTCGGTAGCAAATTACACTTACAGTTGCTTTGTTTGAAGTTAAAACAATGCAGAACAAAGGAGTAGAAACTCAGAAAATCGTATGGAAATGCTGAGAGGAAGGAGTGCAATGTATAGCCAAATCTGTTGAGCGATTTCAGTTTTGTGTCTTGTGTATTGTGTGTTGTGTGTGTCTTTCTTCAACAGCTGCTGCACATATATATAGCAGCCAGTGTTGAAGAAGAACAATCGTCCACCCTCCATGGTGGAGCAAGCATTAGCTTGTTTGTGGAGCAAGCACATTCATGGTGGGAAGAGCATTAGGCGGCTGCCTGGTGGTCAATACACGGATTGAAAGATATCCGTTACAAATGCGGATAATCTTACGTTAATATTTACTATTAACAATAGTAAATCCGAATCCGAAGCCGAAGCCGTAGCCGTAGCCGTAGCCGAAGCCGAGCCGAGCGAGCGACGACGACGACGGTGCGAGGCTTGCTTTCTTCTTAACTCTTTAAGAGATACAAGAAGAGCAATTATATATATACCCACCAAAAATCTTTTCCTCTTCCAATATGGGACAATGTCTCATTGTCAAGAGGGGAAACTTAAAATTTTACTCAAAAATTTCATTTTCCCTCCATTTCCCATTCACCCTCATTTTAAGACTATTTCATCTTAAAAACAAAACCTCAACAATCCCCCATATGAATGGGGAATGGCTATATCACGGAAGTATGCATGGAAAAGCTGTGTGATTTGCAAGCAAAGATTAATCGCATCTGGATAAGTAGGTTTCCCTTTTAACTTTCCGTAGTGAACTTATATCGGATATACTCGGTCAATCAGTAGATTTGATATCTTTGAACCGTCGAACTTTGGTGTATACCTAGACAACCATAAGTCACACAATCAACCCTTAACCGTCTTTGGCTCTCATTGTTGTGTTTGTTTCAGCCATGAACACCGCCTGGTTTCATAAGTGCGTAGAGAACTGGCCTTACAAAGTTCTCCTTGAAGCGAATAACACTTCACACTTACATAGGTGATTCCTAAACGTATCATCCTGTAGATACACTATTTGATATACCCCGTATCAAATTTAGAAATCATTAAAAAGCCTTAATGTTTTATCCTTGGTACTGAACATTGTCTCATCACGAGAACGGACTAAAATTTTATTTGACAATGTTGAACCGTCATTAATGACTTTGTTTGATCTCCTTGAACCTAGATCTTGGGATTTCCATTCTTCTAGGTAGAGTTACTGCCACAAAGACTTGTTCTCGGCCATAGCCCCATTCCCCTTGATGATTTCTCAACTACATCTCTAGTTAGGCCTTTTGTAAGTGGATCCGACACATTATCACTTAATTTTACATAGTCAATCGTGATAATTCCTCTAGAGAGTAATTGCCTAACGGTTTTATGTCTTCGTCGTATATGACGAGATTTACCGTTATACATAACGCTCCCAGCCCTTCCAATTGCCGCTTGACTATCACAATGTATGCATATTGGTGCCAACGGTTTGGGCCAAAATGGAATGTCTTCCAAGAAATTTCGGAGCCATTCAGCTTCTTCACCGGCTTTATCTAAGGCTATGAATTCAGCCTCCATTGTAGAGCGGGCAATACATGTTTGTTTGGACGACTTCCAAGATACCGCTCCTCCACCAATAGTGAATACATATCCACTCGTGGACTTAGAATCAGTTGAACCGGTGATCCAATTTGCATCACAGTATCCCTCAATCACCGTAGGAAATTTACTGTAGTGCAAGTCAAAGTTCTGGGTATGTTCTAAATATCTCATAACTCGTTTCATTGCCATCCAATGAGATTAACCTGGATTGCTCGTATATCGACTCAGTTTACTTATAGCACAGGCTATATCTGGTCGTGTACAATTCATGATATACATTAAGCATCCCAACACACGAGCATAATCCAATTGTGATATGCTTTGGCCTTTATTCTTTGCTAATGCAAGATTTACGTCAATTAGAGTCTTTGCAACTTTAAAGCCCAAGTGCTTGAATTTTTCAAGTACTGTCTTAATATAATGAGATTGTGACAATGCCAGACCTTGAGGAGTCTTATGGATCTTAATTCCCATAATTAAATCAGCAACTCCCAAGTCTTTCATATCAAACTTGCTATTGAGCATACGCTTAGTAGCATTTATGTTGGCAATGTCATTACTCATTATCAGCATATTATCCACATATAGGTAAACAATGACTATGTGATTTGGAATATTTTTAATGTACACATATTTATCACATTCATTTATCTTAAAATCATTTGACAACATTGTTTGGTCAAATTTTGCATGCCATTGTTTGGGTGCTTGTTTTAGTCTGTAAAGAGACTTAACAAGTCTACATACCTTCTTTTCTTTACCTGGAACCACAAACCCTTCAGGTTGTTCCATGTAAATTTCTTCCTCCAACTCTCCATTTAAGAAGGCCGTCTTAACATCCATTTGATGAATTTCAAGACCATACACTGCAGCTAATGCTACTAATATCCGTATGGACGTAATTCTTGTAACTGGAGAGTATGTATCAAAGTAGTCTAGACCTTCTCGTTATCTATACCCTTTGACTACGAGTCTTGCCTTGAATTTATCAATAGTGCCATCATCTTTGATTTTTCTCTTAAAAATCCATTTAGAACCCAAAGGTTTATTTCCAGGAGGAAGATCAACCAATTCCCATGTATGGTTGTTTAATATGGATTCTATTTCACTATTGACTTCCTCTTTCCAAAATAATGATTCCGAAGAAGTCATAGCTTCTTTAAATGTTTGAGGCTCATTTTCTAATAAGAAAATCACAAAATCTGGTCCAAATAAAGTAGACGTCCTTTGACGTTTACTGCGTCTTGGATCCTCCTGATTATATGTACTTTCTTTTGTTTCTTCCCGAGATCGTTTAGATCCTTCACCAACCGACTCATATTCCTTTTTATACGGATATATATTTTCAAAGAACTCAGCATTATCTGATTCTATAACCGTATTATTATGAATGTCGGGATTTTCTGATTTATGAACCAGAAATCGATATGCTTTACTATTTGTCGCATATCCTATGAAAACACAATCAATGGTTTTCGGTCCTATCTTTACCCTTTTGGGTTTAGGAACTTGCACTTTTGCCAAACACCCCCACACTTTAAAATAATTCAAGTTGGGCTTCCTTCCTTTCCATTTTTCATATGGAATGGATTGTGTTTTGCTATGGGGCACTCGATTTAATATTCGATTAGCCGTAAGAATGGCTTCCCCCCACAAGTTCTGTGGCAAACCAGAACTTATCAACAACGCATTCATCATCTCCTTTAATGTGCGATTCTTTCTTTCCGCAATCCCATTAGATTGGGGCATGTAAGGGGCTATTGTTTGATGAATAATTCCATATTCTAAACATATTTCTTCAAAAGGAGATTCATATTCACCACCCCTATCACTTCTTATCATTTTTACTTTCTTGTTAAGTTGCGCTTCAACTTCATTTTTGTATTGCCTGAATGCGTCTATTGCTTCATCTTTACTATTCAGTAAGTAAACATAGCAATATCGAGTACCATCGTCAATAAAAGTTATGAAATACTTCTTTCCACCGCGAGATGGTATTGACTTCATGTCACAAATATCTGTGTGAATTAAGTCTAAAGGATTTGAATTCCTTTCAACTGACTTATAAGGATGTTTAACATACTTAGATTCCACACATGTTTGACATTTTGATTTTTCGCATTCAAACTTAGGCAGTACTTCCAAGTTAATCATTTTTCGCAAGGTTTTATAATTGATATGACCCAAATGTACATGCCATAAATCATTTGACTCAAGTAGGTAAGAAGAAGCTAAAATATTATTATTGTTTTCCCCAACCATTACATTCAGATTGAAAAGGCCCTCGGTGAGGTAACCTTTTCCTACAAATATTTCATTCTTATTTATGACAACCTTGTTGGACACAAAAATACACTTAAAACCGTGCTTAACAAGAAGTCCAGTAGAGACTAAATTCTTTCTCATTTCGGGAACATGAAGGACATTGTTCAAAGTCATGACCTTGCCAGAAGTCATTTTCAAAAATATCTTCCCATATCCTTCAACTTTTGCTGTTGAAGCATTTCCCATATAAACTGTCTCTCCGGGTCCAGCAGGAGCATAAGTAGCAAAAGCTTCTCTAACTGCACAAACATGGCGAGTGGCTCCTGAATCAAACCACCACAGTTTAGGATTTCCCACCAAGTTACATTCAGAGAGCATGGCACACAAGTTATCAACATCATCATGGTTTACTACCATGTTTGCTTGACCCCTTTTCTTGTCTTTCTTCGGAGCACGACACTCCGTAGATTTGTGTCCGGTTTTCCCACAGTTGTAGCAGTTTCCACTGAACCGCTTCTTGCTTGGGTTGTATTTCGGACCAGAAGCCTTCTTCCTCTTTTTGTTAGCTTCAACAATATTTGCTCCCATTATTGTTGAATTTCCACGGCCTCTCCTTTCAGCAGCTTTATTGTCCTCTTCGATTCTCAACCGAACAATGAGATCTTCAAGGGACATTTCCTTTCGTTTGTGTTTCAAATAATTTTTGAAGTCCTTCCACAACGGAGGCAACTTCTCAATCATTGCTGCTACTTGGAATGCTTCATTGATGACAAGACCTTCAGCAAGTAGATCATGAATAATCACTTGCAATTCCTGGACTTGGGTAATAACAGACTTGCTATCTACCATTTTGTAGTCCAAAAATTTTGCGGCAACGAATTTCTTCATCCCGACATCTTCAGTTTTATATTTCTTTTCAAGCGCATTCCACAATTCTTTTGACGTCTCCACGCCACTGTATACATTATACAGATTATCATCCAGTCCGCTAAGAATATAATTCTTGCATAAAAAATCAGAATGCTTCCACGCTTCAATCACGATAAAGCGTTCATTCTCTGAAATTTTATCTGGCAGATCAGGAACATCTTCCTTGATGAACTTCTGTAGATATAACGTAGTTAAGTAGAAGAACATCTTCTGCTGCCAGCGCTTGAAATCAATCCCAGAAAATTTTTCGGGTTTTTCTGTCGGTGCCAACACCGGTGTTCGGCTTGTCGATGCGTTGGCAGTCACCATCGGAACAGCTTGGTTTTCGCTTTCAGTCGTCATTTTTTCTGGAAAAAAATGACACAAACAAACGTTTAATACACGTTTTCAAACTGGAGTAAAAATCACGTAGATTTTAATCTCCAACAAAACGCCACGAAGGCTTTACTCTCCAAAACGGGAGTACATAAAATCACAAAGGTTTTAGTTTGCAGAATAATAAGAATAACACAAATACAGAAATAAATATTAAATTCCTTAAGATTGTTAGTCCCGCCAATATGGCTGTATTTGTAAATAATAATTCTGGAAAATATAAGTTATCGTAATGAAACAGTAATAAATTCGAGCCCACTGAATTCACAGTGTTTCCTTAAGGAATTTAATCCCCTCCTAGTACCCAATTAGAACTTCATGGTGGGACATTCATGGTGGGACACGGATTGGAAAATATCCGTTATAAATGCGGATAATCTTACGTTAATATTTACTATTAACAAATAAATTTGGTCCAAGCTGAAGCCGAGCGAGCGACGACGACGACAGCGCGAGGCTTGCTTTCTTCTTAACTCTTTAAGAGCTACAAGAAGAGCAATTATATATATACCCACCAAAAATCTTTTCCTCTTGCAATATGGGATAATGTCTCATTGTCAAGAGGGGGAAACTTAAAATTTTACTCAAAAATTTCATTTTCCCTCCATTTCCCATTCACCCTCATTTTAAGACTATTTCATCTTAAATAACAAAAACCTCAATAGATACAACTCACTTTTGGCGTTTCTACATTTGCTAGTTGGTAAATAGTATATTATAAAGTGGTTGAGTAATATAATTAACATTTAGATAATGGATTAATACTACTTTATAGCCAAGACTTTGTTTGGGAAGCTAACAAGAAGATGGGGTTTGTTGCACGTTAAGAAATACTTTTGTTTGGTCTGTATATGGACACAAGAGAACACCAATTGAAATGCTGCATAAAGCATATATAATCATGATTGCATGCTTGAAAAAGTTGCTTTGCTTAATTAATTCTTTTCTTGCTACTCTTTTTATATCTTTTGCACCTAAATTTTGAAGAAAGAGGATGTCTTTAGAGTTCTTTTGTATATCCCCTTGGAGTCAAAGGGATAAGATTAGGAGAAAAGTTGTAAATATTTTAGCAATTTATATATCAATGTGTTTAATCTGGTTGTTTAGTCCTAACGTTATTGCTTAGTTTATTTCGCATATCTGACTTTTTACAATATTTTCAATTTAATAGGTTCAAACAAACGTATGTCATGTAGTAATTGGTTCGATATTAACTAATGCGAGTAAATTTTTATTTGGATGATATCATTCAATCCCTAATAAGAGATCTCGATTTTGAGGTATGAATCGGGTTAGTAGGGTTTGAATATTATATGGATAAACAAAAAGAAATTGTGACCAACAATTTGTGTTTTAATTTTCAGACACCAATTTCCCTTACTAGGAAATTAAAATGAACTAGAAATAAGAGCAATATCCAGTAGTAAATTAGTAAGGATTTAATAGCTTCTAAGCCTTGTCAAACTAGAATTGCGGCTTTTGCTTTCTTGTTTCAGCTGTTTTTTAATTATAATCTCCTAATTATCATTCTTATCAACCTTCACCTTTCTTATAATTTATAACTAAGCATTCTTATTCTTATAATTCTTTTGTCAACCTTCATTCTTAAGCTTTAACTCATCCAAATGCAAGAAAGGAAGACGACAAAAGGAGCTTCAACCACTAAAGTTTTGTTTTTAATTCTTTAAAATAAATATTGTGTTTGTGGGTTGCCTTTACCGTACTATATTTAAAAAAAAGGGAAATAAAAGAAGGGAAGATAACGAGATAATAAAAAAAGAGTGCAATGTACCAAACAGGATAATCTGATGGTCAGTGCTGATTTATTTTTTGACACTGGTGCGGACACATCAATGTGTCCAACTCAATATAAAAAAATTAAAATAGTATATTTATACTCAGTTAATATTATTGTCACAAAATAGAATAGTAAGGGCCATGACATTTTACACCCTTTGATTTAAAAAATTTTGATTCGCTTTTACTGGTGACTACAATATATCTCAATACTAATATCATTTGGATTTAAGTTCTACTTTAAAGAAAAGGGTTTAATTTGCCTCCGTATTATCTGGAATAAAATTTTGCCCTCCGTTATGTTTTGGATCTAATATTACCTCTATCATTAAGAAGAAGAAAAAACTCGTTTTATCCTTGATCTTTAATGGAGCCCCAACTTGAGAGTAATGCACATCATAATCAAAAGTAAAATGGGTAAATTAGAGTTCTCCCCAGAAGTATTTTTGATACGTGGAGTCAATTTCATGGTGAAACTTCGTTAATAGCAAAGACAAGACGATTTGCTAATGGTATAATATAATAGACCCAAAGTATCGGAAATTTAAACTTTTTTCTATATTTAAACTAGCAATTTAATTGGTTATATCGTGTAGATTATCATATAAAATTTACTATAAGGGTTTATTCATTATAATAAGTCAGTAGTATAAAAAATCTAAATACTATCAATGTTTTAAAATACGGGTGCATGAGGCAAGACGTTTTACCTCTGACGAGGCGAGACGTAAGCCCTGAGACATGGGGCGTAAGTTCCACGGATCATTAAATTTTACTAATTTCAAGAATTTTAAGATAGTATAAAATAAAAAATAATTATAAAAATTACATTAAAATCGCAAAAAATTATAACAAATAATCTATTTAAAATATTTATAAATTATAATTCAACTATGAATAATACCAAAAGTATGATATATATCATAATATGCAAATTAGGTGCAACTTCGTTACAACTCAAACATCAAAAGTAATATATTCGATGCAAAATCTTATATGTATCTCTTAAGGAGTAATGAATTTTGAAAGAATTTCGATATTATAGCTTGATATATTTTTTTTAAATACTCCTTTTATTTAATATGCTTTCTATTTGAAAGAGAATTTATATAAAACATAATTCACAATTTAAATATGATTCTCTAGCATCATTTATTTTGAAGTTTCAACAAGTTAATAAAGTGACACATAATTCACCATACTATACCATGATAACTAATTATTTGTAAATAGTTACTAGTTAATATTGAGCTATTAAATTAATAAGTATTGTATCTCGTAAACGTGAAAATAATAATATTTAGGAAAAAAATTATGAAAAAAATTATGGACTATTATATAATAAAGACATAACAAAAGTTAATAAATAAATATTTTTAAATAAAAGATTTATTTAAAATTTACTATCATAGCAGTCTTAGTGGATAACGTGCAATAATTTTTATTTTAATTATGACATAAAATACTCTCAACTTAATGATTTATGATTAAGAAAAAAGTAATTCTGAATAGTCAACGATTTATTAAGAAAATTTGAGAATTTACTATGTTAGTTACACACAATTGCATAAAGTTCTATTAGGCGAGTCCAGTACATTGGACGTTGGTTGTGTCTGAGGCGTAAGCCCTGACGACCGAGGCATAAGTCTCACGGAACTAAGCACCACACATAAGCCCATTTCTACCTTTCAAAACAGAGAATACTATCAATGTAAATAAATTAGAAATATAGTATTAGTGTCGGTTAGGAAAATGAAGAAATGGCATACCGTACTCATGTCCGGCGGGTGGTGGACCTCCTCTCTCGCCAATCCCACCACTAACACCCCACAACCACAAATCACGCCAACAATCAACTCCCTACCCTCCTCAACCACCTCCTCTAATTATTTATTAGGTATGTATATGAGTATATATATACACTTTATAATTGTGGTATTCAGATCAGTTTGTATACATCTCGATTAATTCAACGGAATATTCATTACTTCTTACCAACATATGTATCAAATAACTTTATGTACTAAAGTTTGGACATATAGAAAGAAATCACCTCATATTTTGCCTCCGTTGAATTTTGAACGTGAAACCTCCATGGTTTGTACAAATATTCTTAGACTTTGTATTTTGAGTTGTATATATATATCACACGTGTTACAACATTTGTGTTACAAAGTAGGAAAGTCCCATGTCACATCCAACCTAAACAATGAATCACTAGATTATTACTTAAGCAGTATCATGTTCACTAAGTATGTAACAAGTATGTCCATACATAAGGATTTAAAATTGCAAAAAGAAAAAAAGTTAATAGCAATAAGCAAGATTGGAAGAAGAGGATTATTCCCTTCTATCCATTAATAGAACTCAACGTCAGACAAAGGTGACTATTTTAGTATGATAGCACCAAAACGGTTTTGGCCACAAAAAAAAAATCGTTTGATCATCATTAATTTAAGGTCTTAATTTAACTAACACCTTACACCTCTAATTATTAAAGTGGCAAAGACATGATTAGGAAACCAATTTGTTGAGTAAAAGGAATGTTAGATGTGGGTTAAACTTTCGGTTTAAAGAAATTTTATTGTTGGAAATTTGGCATGCTAAGTGCTAACCTCTGAATAATGGTGACCCTGGATTCTTTTAATGTGAAAATATTAGTGCCCCCAGTAATACATTATTCCATATGTTTTGCTTCATGTGATATTTCTTTTGCCTCTTGGTCAGGTTCAAGAATAATATAACGAGACTAATATTTAAAAAATAATTAAATTTTACTAATTCTTATTGTATCCTTATTGACATGATTATAGCCATATAAATATCGTGATATATTTAATATCATAAGCTTTAGAATTTCTTTTTTTATTCCTTAAACTTTGTATTCAATAAAACACCTTCATGTAAAATAAAACTAATTGAATATACTGTTTCATGTTTTAGAAAAAGATGATTTTTTTTCCACAACTAAAAAAACTGTGGTGTTCACGATAACAGTCCAATAAAAATGATTATAATTTGCAGATTCCAAATTATACGAATCTAGTGTCTTCACCATTACTTAGTAAACTTCCAAATGTCCAATTATTTTCTATAATAATAATTGTTTTCTTAAAACAAAAGCTAGAGAAGAAAACCAAATAGTCGTGGTCCGACAGCAGTATGTGGGTGACATATTTTTTGATGTACGATATTGGCCATTTTATTCTCTCCTTTATTCAGTCAACTGATTCGTGTATCGAACTTTTAATTTTTAATTCAAGAAAAGGGAAAGACTAGTAGTTTAAAAATGTTTCTTTTTTGTAATATGGCTGGTTGATATAGTAGGTCTCTGAGCTTATCAGTGCCCTAATTTGGCGGTGTCCCCATTTGGGACAACAAAAAATATCGTCTTTGATATGCTCTCAAATCCTTTACAATTTGTAAGTGTCGATTTTGTACTTTTATGCTTTTGGCTGATTTCAAGTGTGAGTGAATCGTCGGTGATAACTGAAGCTACGACGAAATGGGCACTAAGCTACTTCTACTATTTCATTAGATTCACGTAGAATAAAGTCAATTTATCAAATTTGTTTTTTATTTTTTTAGTTTCGAACCCGCGATCTTTATATATAGATTATAGAATATCTAAAAGAATTCTATTTATCTCACAATTTTAATCCGTCCGGGACATGCTGCATATCCATTCTCTTCCAATTTTATTTGCTTCCTCACTGTAGAGCAACAAAAGTTCAAAGTGTATATATTTGAGGACGGTAAGTTTTTAATGGGAAAATTATTAAATATAATACGTCTTTTTAAAAATTGAGTAACTTTGATGTCAGCTAGACTTCTGATTTAATTTTACCCTGTCATTTCTTACCTTTAATCAACATGAGCATAAATTTAATTATAGTAATCAAAAGTTGAGCGTGAACATTTTTTTTCAAAGAATTTGGACAAGCTAAGCCCGCCCTTTCACGTTGGAGCTTCAATAAAGACAAGTACAAATACAAGACAATTTACCAATGACCAATTATTTATAGACCAAATATTTAACAGAGAATAAAATCGAGCTGTTTCAAATAACACAAGAAATTACTGCACAGTGGTTGACAATAGGCAGTAGCAAAGAGTACAAAACCCGCAGATGAAGAATAGACGAAGATTTTCCCAAGTACCAGAGAAAAAGTCACCCCATCAATTATCAATACTATAGAATAACAATATATATATATATATATATATATATATATATGTTATTCAATCTATATTACTATAATGAATAATGAAACAGTAAACTTTCTGAAACCGAAAACAGAAACAGAAAGTTAGCAGCAACAGAATGTCGAAATAATATATGAAAATAATTACGGAATAAATCGAGCCCACTGAATGCACAATGTGCCCTTAAGAAAATTATTTTCCTCAAGTACCCGATGTGCTGGAATATTATACTCCAGGATAGAACAATTTAACTCATCAGTATATTGGTACCAAAAACTCTGATGAACTGCGAACTACTCTATGGTTGCAAAACACACTGGAAAATTTTGTGCAGAAGAAGAAGATCAAAAAATTTCGTAAGGAAAGATTCTGGGATCAAGTCATATTTATAACCATTTTCTGGCACTGTTTCTGAAAAGGTTTGCAACCTTTCAGAAACATCCATGGTTGTTGGAACAGGTGGGAACATTTCACGTTTGAAATATTCTGGAAAAAAGGATTTAAAATAATCCAGAAAAGAACCGGACCGGGCCGGGTCGGGTCGCGGGTCCTGGGTTATTCTGGGTTGAATTTTCGTTAGTTAATTAAATTAATTAATTAAATAATTGAAAGAAATTTTGTCCAAAAAGATTAATCAATCAATCTTTGATCGAAGCCGAACCGAGCGAGCGAGCGTCGACGACGGCGCGAGGCTTACTTTCTTTCCAACCCTTTAATACCAAGAGAAGTGCTTTCTCAATATAAGCACATTTATTTTTCTTTTCACCACCAATGAGGGACACTTGCTCTTTTCAAAGCAAAAGGGAGCTCACTTTTCCTCCACTTTTCTTCCCTGCATTTCCCATTCACCAATCTTTCATCCCAACAATCCCCCACATGAATAGGGAATGGCTATAAGACAACGGAATGCATGAACGAGTGTGTGATTTACATGTAAGGATTAATTGTATTTGGATAAGTAGGTTTCCCTTTGAACTTTCAGTAGTGAATTTATATCGAATATACTCGGTCAATCGGTAGATTTGATATCTTTGAATCGTCGAGCTTTCATGTATACCTAGACAACAGAAGTCACACAATCAACCCTTAACCATCTATAGTTCTCACAGTTATGTTCGTTTCAGCCATGAACACCGCTTGGTTTCATGAGTGCTTAGATAATGGGCCTTTACTTTCATTCCCCTTGAAGCGGCTTATACTTCACACTCACATAGGTGATTCTAAACGTGTAATCCTATAGACAAACTATCTCGTCATATCCTGCCAGACTTAGCAAATTATTAAAAAGATTTAAGCTTTATTGACTCATCAAAAAGTCTTAATGCTTTACCTTGATTTATGAACATTGTCTTCATCACGAGAATGGGTTGAGTTATTTGACAATGTTGAACCGTCATTCATAATTTTGTTTGATCTCTTTGAACCTAGTTCTTAGGATCCCTAGTCTGTTAGGTAAAGTTACCGCCATGATGACTTGTCTTAGGCCTTAACCCCATTCCCTTCGATGATCTTTCAACTGCCTCTCTAGATAAACCTTTTGTAAGTGGATCCGACACGTTATCTCTTGACTTTACATAGTCAATCGTGATAACACCACTAGAGAGTAATTGTCTAACGATATTGTGTCTCCGTCATATATGACGAGATTTTTCGTTATACATAATGCTCCCTACCCTGCCTATTGCCGCTTGACTATCACAATATATACATATAGGTGCCAAAGGTTTGGGTCAAAATGGAATATCTTCCAAGAAATTCCGGAGCCATTCAGCTTCTTCACCGGCCTTGTCTAAAGCTATGAATTCAGATTCCATTGTAGAACGGGCGATGCACGTTTGTTTGGATGATTTTCAAGACACTGCTCCACTCCAATTGTGAAAACATATTCACTCGTGGATATAACTTCAGATGATCCGGTTATCTAATTTGTATCACTATATCTCTCGATCACGGAGGGATATTTGTTATACTGTAAAGCATAATTTTGGGTATATTTCAGATAGCCCAAAACTCGTTTCATTGCCATCTAATGTATTTGATTGGGATTACTTGTAAACTGACTCAATTTGCTAATAGCACATGCTATATCTGATCGCGTACAATTCATGATATACATCAAACTTTCCAATATTCTTGCATAGCCCAGTTGTGAGTTACTTTCACCTTCATTCTTTTGAAATGCATAACTCACGTCAATTGGTATCTTGGCAAGTTTGAAATCCAAATACTTGAACTTGTCAAGTATTTTTTTAATGTAGTGAGACTGTGATAATGCTAGACCTTGTGGAGTCTTGTGAATTCTGATTCCTAAGATCACATCAGCAACTTCTAAGTCCTTCATGTTGAATTTGCTAGCCAACATACATTTAGTAGCATTTATATCTGCCATATTTTTGCTCCTTATCAACATGTCATCAACATATAAACAAACAATGACTTCATGACATGGAGTGTTTTTAAAATAAACACATTTGTCACACTCATTTATTTAAACCCACTTGCCAATATTGTTTGGTCAAATTTGGCATGCCATTATTTGGGTGCTTGTTTAAGTTCATAAAGCGACTTAACAAGTTTGCACACTTTCTTTTCTTTAGCCGAAATCACAAAATTCTGAGGTTGTTCCTGTTACACCCCGTAA
Organism: Nicotiana tomentosiformis; assembly: GCF_000390325.3. Taxonomy (NCBI): domain Eukaryota; kingdom Viridiplantae; phylum Streptophyta; class Magnoliopsida; order Solanales; family Solanaceae; genus Nicotiana; species Nicotiana tomentosiformis. The sequence goes on along the minus strand of NC_090823.1, from coordinate 81,772,341 downwards.
GTTTAACAACACCGATACCGTTAGATACATTTTGATATGGTATTTATTTTGAGTGGAACATTTATTGTAGAAAAATATTTTAAAAAGTATGATTTTATATAGTTATTAATATGACTACTTTCAAAAATGCTTTAAATTATACACATAATATGAGAAAGTTTATGAGATTTTCTTTATTGTAAAGATAAAAATTATTTTCTCACAAGAAAAGAAGGTTATCTTTTTACCATTTTAAGAATTAAGCGTACGGAAATTTTACTCTTTATATGAGATTAGAAAAATTCTAAGTTGAGAAAATATATGTATTTTTACATGAATGTTTTAATGAAATAATAGTGTATGTATTTATTTATATGGTACCACATAACCATGATAGTAAAGTATATTATAGTAAGGTGTATAAAGTGTCTTAAAAGTGAGTAGTATTTTAAGTAATTTAAGATAATTGATTAATTATTAATTTAAGTAGAGAAGTGTAAGAATGGTTTGCCCACATGGAATCATGAAAGCTAAAGAATGTATGACTAATGTGTGAAGGCTACGGCAGTGTCACATTTTGGGAATTCTTGCATTGCTTCATCAACATGATTTTCATTGGAATTTGAAGTTTCTCCAATATTTAGCTTTCATTTTATGAGAATAAAGAAAAGTCATTCATATAAAGTAAAAAGCCACATAGGTTGAGATGATAAGGAAGAGGCAAGATAAAATCCAGAGTTTAAAGTCCCATGCTTTCCTGTTTAGGTGTATATCATACACGTTCCTCATGCATGAGCAGGACCATTAATCGTGGTGGAGTGACATTTTTTTTGTGTCCCTAGTATTACATGCTTTCTTTTCTAGTTATAGACAACTAGTGAGAGACCTTTCAGCAATGCTTAAGGCTACTCCATTCTCATTTCTCTTTCCCCTTTCCTCCCTATTGTTATTAAACCATCCAGATTCATCTCTAGACTTATTATGAAGCAAAATTGCTACTTGAAATCTGGTTTTTCAACACTGTGAGGATTTCTATGAGGTTATTTTTGGTGAAGGGGTAGAGCTTGGATTTTATAAGAAGGGATAAAGAATTGGTTCAGGTATGTTAAGGTTATCCCTCCTTTTCTTTTGGCATGATCCAAGTAACGATACGTAAACGTAATGTTATTCCATAAGTGGTTCTACTCTTAGCAGTTAAAGATGCCTATGTTATTCATTCCGGTAAAGTGATATTCAAGCATGTCTACGTATGTCCCTAGTCCCTATTGAGGTATACGATAGAGAACTTGTGTTACAAATATATGTGTTGGGATTTATTTATAAATATAGTTTTTATAGTTTAACTAAATATACAGTAATTATATGCATATAATATAACGTGATTATTTGTAATATTAGACTTACACTATTGTGTTATTACATGATATTTAATAACATAGTAGTCATATTGTGATCAATAATTGATTGTAGAGACATATTAATCTTATAGTTTGCGGTTATTTGTGACAAGTTACACTTGAAAATTGATTATTAACCATAGCATAATGAATTATAATATAGTATATATTGTTACAACACAAAATGTTATAAAATATCAATCTGATTATAATATATCGTTAGATTGTTAGTAGATTGATTTTGAAGTAATGATTCATGCATAATAAAGGTTTATAATGCATTTGTATTTAGTTGTATAGGTAGTTTGACGTTGTGATATGTATGATTGTATAAATACTATGATGAAATTCATTCAACTTAATGTAAGACAATTATCACATAGTCATGACTGATAATTGCACTGTTAACAATGGCTATCGTGACAACTTTTGGGGTACTAACATAAAAGATATACGATTGTGTATATAGTTTAATATAGTATAATTATAATGTGTTAAGGCTGTATGATATTAATCAGAGACATATTGGTCTTATGACGTATCGAGAGATTTTATTAACGTATTTCCTATGCATTTCATGCATTTATACATGTATATTGACCCATGACCAGATTGTGTTATATACGCGTATATTATATGTATATGGAATATGGAAAACGGTTGTGGCGTTATATACGCACCACCACCTGATTAGATGGTATACGTTGATGATTTTGCCACAGTGGTCGAGATGATATGATGGGATGCCCTCAGAGGCTTGATAATGTTATGAACACATGTACCTATGCACGACATAACATCCATATGCATATGCATGACACTATAAGTATTTCATGATTTACAATGTTATCCACTTACAGGTTGAGTCATGTACTCTATGTTTTCTTCCATGTCTTTTATATACTTATTAATGTGCCTTACATATTCGGTACATTATTCGTACTAACGTTCTATTGTTAGGGACGCTGCATTCATGCCTGCAAGTATAGATAATCAGTTTGACGAGCCATCATAGTAGACAAGGTTAGCATTCAACGAAGGTTCGGTAAGACTCCACCTCATTCGGAGTGCAGCCGAGTCTATAAGTCATCGTGTCATAGTTTTACTACAGACCTCTGGGTAGGCCGGTACCCTGTCCTGTTTGATGTCTAATAATCTTAGAGGCTTTGTAGACATAGGTTCATTTTGTACAGTATTTCAGAGGCCTTGACGACCCATATGTATTCATGTTTTAAGAACCATAGTTTATTGATACAGTGTTCGCCCACTTACAGTTGTACATTATGAGTTGTGGCCATGTTGGCCCATGATAGTTACAAAAGGAATGAGCTCAGCCCACTCGACCTATATATGTTCTAGTTTTGGTCGAATGATCATGGGTTACAGAGTGGTTTGCTCGGGCCAGTTCGGCATCGGGTGCCAGCCACGCCTCCCCAGGTTTGGGGCGTGACAGTTCCATTTAAATTTCTTCCTCAAATTCTCCATTTAAGAAAGCCGTTTTAACATCCATTTGATGGATTTCAAGACCATACACTACCGCCAGTGCCACTAACACCCTAATAGATGTTATTCTCGTTACTGGCGAGTAAGTGTCAAAGTAATCAAGGCCTTCCTTTTGTCTTTAACCTTTGACAACAAGTCTTGCCTTATATTTGTCAATAGTGCCATCAACTTTCTTTTTCCATTTAAAAATCCATTTCGAACCTAAAGGCTTATTTTCTTGAGGAAGATCAACCAATACCCATGTATGGTTATCCAAAATTGATTGAATCTCACTATTGACTGCCTCTTTCCAAAATATTGAATCAGAAGATGACATAGCTGCTTTGAAAGTTTGAGGCTCATTTTCAAGCAAGAATGTCACAAAATCTGATCCAAAGGAAGTAGAAGTTCTTTGACGTTTACTACGCCTTGGATCTTCTTTACTTGGAGTATTTTTCTTTGGTTCTTCCCGTGGTCGTTTAGGTCTTTCACTTAACGACTCACATTCAGTTTTATACGGATAGATGCTTTCAAAGAATTCAGCATTATCTGATTCAATTACCGTATTAACATGAATTTCGAGATTATCAGGTTTATGAACTACAAACCAACATGCTTTATTGTTTGTAGCATATCCAATGAAAATGCAATCCAAAATTTTTGGTCTAATTTTTACCCTTTTGAGTAAAGGTACTTGTACCTTTGCTAAACACCCCCACACTTTGAAATATTTCAAGTTGGTTTTTTTCCTTTTCATTTTTCATATGGAATAGATTGCGTTTTGCTGTGGGGGTACTCTATTGAGTATTCAGTTAGCTATAAGGATAACTTCCACCCCACAAACTCTACGGTAATCCGGAACATATTAATAAAGAATTCATCAATTCCTTTAATGTCCGATTTTTTCTTTCCGTAATTCCATTGGATTGAGGTGTGTATGGGGTAGCAGTTTGATGGATAATTCCATATTCCGAACGTATTTGTGCAAACATAGATTCATATTCTCCACCTCTATCACTTCTAATCATTTTGATCTTTTTACTCAATTGATTCTCCACTTCATTCTTGTATTTCTTAAATGCTTCAATTGCTCCATCCTTACTATTATGTAAAATAAACATTACAATATCGAGTAAAACCATCAATAAAAGTTATAAAATATTTTTTTTCACCCCGAGATGGTGTCGACTTCATATCACAAATATCAGTATGAATTAAGTCTAAAGGATTTGAATTCTTTTCAACAGACTTCTAAGGATGTTTTACAAACTTAGATTCAACACATATTTGACATTTTGATTTATTATACTCGAATTTAGGTATTACTTCTAAATTAATTAACTTCCGCAAGGTTTTGTAATTGTCATGTCCTAAACGAATATGCCATAAATTATTTGACTCCAATAAATAAGAAGAAGCTGAAATTTATTCATAATGTTAATAACCATTACATTGAGTTTAAAAAGGCCCTCTGTGAGGTATCCCTTTCCAATATACATTTCATTCTTGCTTACAACAACTTTGTCAGATACAAATACACATTTAAATCCATTTTTAACAAGTAAAGAAGTAGAAACTAGATTCTTCCTAATAGTAGGAATATGAAGAACGTTGTTGAGCGTTAACACCATGCCGGAAGTCATCTTCAGAAATATCTTCCCATAACCTTCAATCTTGGCTGTTGCAGTATTTCCCATGGAAAGCTCTTCTTCGGGACCAACAGTAGAGTAAGTCGCAAATGCTTCTTTGACAGCACAAACATGTCGAGTGGCTCTAGAGTCAATCTACCACTCCTTCGGATTTCCAACTAAGTTGCATTCCAAAAGCATTGCACACAGATCATCAATGTCATTATTCTTCTCCACTATGTTGGCCTGTCCCTTCTTCTTATCCTTTTTCGGGAGACGACAATCATGGGCTTTGTGACCAGCTTTTCCGCAATTGTAGCAGTTGCCCTTGAAGTTTTTCTTGTTCTGCTCCTTAGTCTGTCCAGAACACCTCTTCTCCTTCATACTTTTTGGAGCAGTCTCCTCAACGATATTAATTCCCATAATCGTTAAATTTCCACGAGACTTCTTCTCGGCTGTTTTGTTGTCTTCCTCAATCTTGAGACAAATCATAAGATCTTCCAACTTCATTTCTTTGCGCTTGTGCTTAAGATAGTTTTTGAAATCTCTCCACGAAGGAGGCAATTTTTTAATCATTACAGCCACTTGAAATGCTTCATTCATGACCATACCTTCAGCAATAAGGTCGTAAAAAATAAGTTGAAACTCTTGAACTTGGGTTCCAATGGTTTTGCTGTCTATCATTTTATAGTCTAGAAACTTGGTAACTACAAACTTCTTCAAGCATGCATCTTCAGTCTTGTACTTCTTCTCAAGTGCGTCCCATAATTCTTTAGACGTATTCATAGCACTGTAGACATTGTATAAGGCATCCTCCAAAGCACTTAGTATATAGCTTTTGCAAAGAAAATCTGCATGTTTCCACGCCTCAACAATCATAAATTTCTCATTGTCTGGTATGTCTGCAGCAGGCACTGAAGGTTATTCACTGGTGAACTTCTTCATACCAAGCGTGGTAAGCCAGAAAAACACCCTTTGCTGCCATCCTTTGAAGTTGGATTTAGAAAATTTTCCCGGTTTCTCGGTCGGTGGAACAACAGTTCAGCTTGTTGCTGCAACAGTCGCAAAAGGATTTCCATTATCAATTGCCATTTCTCACTCTCAACAACAGAAGAATTCAACTAATGGCAAAAAATATAACAGTAAACAGTATTGTAATTAACGATAAATAATATGTTTAATATATAAAAACCGATATTTTTTATATATTGTTTCATAGAAAACGATGAAGTTTTTATGTTCTTCAAATCGCTTCTGATTTTTAGTACTCCGATGAAGTTTATATATTTTCAAATCAGAATAGAAAAATTCAGAAGGAGTAGAAACTCACACAAGTTTTAATCTCCAAAAACAGAATACAGATTACAATAAAATAATTTCCTTAAGATTGTTATTCAATCTGTGTTACTATAATGAATAATGAAACAGTAAACTTTCTGAAACCGAAAACAGAAACATAAAGTTAGCAGCAACAGAGTGTCGAAATAACATCTAAAAATAATTTCGGAATAAATCGAGCCCACTAAATGCACAGTGTGTCCTTAAAGAAATTATTCCCCTCAAGTACCCGAGGTGCTGGAATATTATCCTCCCTGGATAGAACGATTTAATTCACCAGTGTATTGGCACCAAAAACTCTGATGAACTACGAACCACTCAATAGTTGTAAAACACACTGGAAAATTTTGTGCAGAAGAAGAAAAGATCAGAAAATTTCGAAGAAAAGTTCTGGGATCAAGCCATATTTATAGCCATTTTCTGGCATTGTTCTGTAAAGGTTTGCAACCTTTCAGAAACACTCATGGCTGTTGGAATTGGTGGAAACATTTCACGTTTGAAATATTCCGGAAAAAAAAATTTAAAATAATTCGGGAAAGAACCGGACTGGGTCGGGTCGCGGGTCCTAGGTTATTCTGGGTTGAATTTTCGTTAATTAATTTAATTAATTAATTAAATAATTGAAAGAAATTTTGTCCAAAAAGTTTAAGCAATCATTGACCGAAGCCGAAGTCGAGCGACAACGACGACAGCGCTATGCTTACTTTTTTTCCAAACCATTTAACACTAAGAGAATTGTTTTCTCAATATAAGCGCATTCATTTTTCTTTCTACCACCAATGAGGGATACTTGCTCTTTCCAAAAAAAAAAAAAGGGAGTTCACTTTACCTCCACTTTTTTTCCCTCCATTTCCCATTCACCAATCTTTAATTCCAACAATATATATAGAGAGAGGGAGAGAGAGAAAACCTCCACGAACCCCATTGGTGAAAATTTGTACAGTTGATTATCGATGTTTTTTTATAATCATTGTATAAGACTATTTTGTGTTAAAGACCTCATAATTTTTAATTAACTTCATTGATATCATCATTTTTCTTCTACGTCAACATTTTAAGAATCTTCCCCATTTGGTATGATGTTACTTCAGGAAAATATGAAGAAGTCAAATCGATATCACAAGGAAAGGAAGAAAGAAATCTATTAAACGTACAATATATAGAGGTCATAGATGACAAGGAAATATATATTTGAGGCTCACAAAATCATAGTCAAGCATTAGTTGATTTTCAAGAAGATAAAATGTCACAATTCTCCATCTTGCTTATTTAGTTATGGAGTAGTATATTTGGACGGTCGCCTTTGCAGTTCTTAGTAAATGACAGTGGGAGGTCCCTTTGCACGTACCAATTAGTTACAATATCCTACTGGACCATCTGAATATTAAGCTACATTTTTGGGGGGAAATTGGGGGAAAAATACTCATTTCTTTCGTTCGTCTATAAATTTTCATCTCGGTATTCAGGGTGAATGTTGGTTGGTCCATGTATCTTCGATAATCTCCGCTTTGCCTCGTAATTCGATTTGGATATGGACTCGATAATCATATCGAGCTTGTCATTTGATCGATCTTGGAGCTCGAAGTTCGCCCACCTTACTTCGGATCTTGGCCGAGCTTGTCATGCAGATATCCTTTGATCGAAACATTATCGTCTCGATCAATACGTACGGCTAACTCGAATCGGTTTTGACCGTATATAATATGACACTAGAGTCTTCAAATAAATTCAATCATTCAGGGTTAGCAAAAAAGCGATCAAGCCTTTCGAGAATGAGGTGCTGCCGTATTTTTCGTTAGTTGGACCAAGTAAAACGAGTGCCAGCAAAACCTAAGTCTATCATATTAATATTATGCAGACAATTGTTAATGGAGGCAGATCTAGCAGTATTTATGGGATTCCCTCCAAACTTGTCGGAGGATGCCGTGACTTCGTTAAAGTCACCACAGAGTAACCAGGGTGACTGATGAGTATTGGAAAATACTTCTAGGTTTTTCCAAAGTATTTTGCGACTAGTATAAGATGTACTTGCGTAAATAAGCGGAATTAACCAAGTTGGGGATGAAGGACTAACCTGCACAAACGCATGTATCTCATGTGCAGTGACAGTGATCGGGCGCAACTTACATTCAAAGACTCGATGGTTTACGGGATTCTGCAATTCACACCTACTATCGCATTTCGCTACGTTCTTCATCGATGCGAGAGCCGAGATATCCGTTGTCAAGAGTCGTTTATGTTTCAAAAGAAGCACAAGTCCACCGCGTGTACCGCGAACGGGGGGCGAGAGGCAGACTTTCAATTTAGTATTCCTTGGCGCTTTTCGAGTTGGGGTTCGTTAATCATTGTCTAAACCTGCAAAGCAGAATGACCCGCGAACTTGTTTAAACACTGGGGAGTGGTGCGGCCGGGGTGCTTCGGCTTAACGAACCCCGGCGCGGAAAGCGCCAAGGCATACTAAATTGAAAGCCTGCCTCTCGTGCCCCGTTCGCGGTGTGAGCATGGGGACTTTTACTTCTTTTGAAACATAAACGACTCTTGACAACAGATATCTCGGCTCTTGCATCGATGAAGAATGTAGCGAAATGCGATACTTGGTGTGAATTGCAGAATCCCGTGAACCATCGAGTCTTTGAACGCAAGTTGCGCCCGAAATCATTAGGCCGAGGGCACGTCTGCCTGGGCTTCACGCATCGCTTCGCCCTCGCACACCGCGCCCAATCTCCTGGTTGTGGTGGTGTCGTGGGACGGATATTGGCCTCCCGTGCGTCCCGAGCGTGCGATTGGCCTAAATGCGAGTCCACGGTGACGGACTCACGACAAGTGGTGTCTGGGCTCCCCGACCCTTATTGCGCTTAGGCGCTCCGACCGCGACCCAGGTCAGGCGGGACTATTTAAGCATAAGATAGCACATTCTTTTAATCAACAAAGTGAGAAAAATTTAAATATGAATTTTTTTTTTTGCTTTTGAAATAGAAATAGTGAAATAATCTGGAAGTACGTACATATTTGCTTGGTCATTAATTGCTGGGGGTCCTAGTCATTTATATTCGTGGGGAGGTGTACATTATTGTTGGAAAAATATCCAAACATTTAATGAACTAAGCTCGAATCTTGACTGATTTAACCTTACCTTAGCTAGCTGTACAAAGAAGTAATAGTAAATGAAATGTAGTACTACTAATCGACAAAATATATAGAGCAGTAATAGACATATTGAATAGATTCAGATGTCGGTACATAAACCGTACAACTAAGAACCAGGCAATTCTTTTATTTTCTTAAAATCTTAAAAACAAAAGATAGTACTTTTGTAAAAGATTTGAGTTTAACAAGCTAAAAAATAAAATAAAATAAAATTACTTCAACAGTTTACATCTAGCCACGACCCACGACATCTTTATAAGTCCCTACCTCTGGATTTTGCATTGACTAGCACAGTTTTTCCTTCTTTTTATTTACTAAGTAAAAAATTTCAAGGTAAAAATTACGAGGCTTGTTAACATCTTGAATCATTTCATTTCTCATGATTACAACTAATTACCATGTTTTAACCTTTGACCGGCAGGGACGTAAAATTACTATGTCTTTTTGCTCAGAGGCGGAGCCAAAATTTAAAGTTACTAAGTTCGAAATTCTAGTTCTTTTAAGTTACTGAATTTTAAATTAAGAATTTATACATATTCAATGAATTTCTTATGACAAATATAGAGTTTGGACCAAAGTTACTGGGTTCGGCCGAACCCGTAACACGTAATGTGGCTCCGCAATTTTGCTCATTTACGACAAAAACAATAATAGTAGGAGCATTATTTTTGTTAAATAAAAAATTTTGAAATAAATTTCATTTCATAAAATTATGTAGTCAATATTTACACCAAAAAATTGTAGTGTTGACCAATGTAATCTAAATTCCACTGTTCTTTTTACAATGGAAGGAATATTACTTGTTATCAAAAGGAAAAGTATAATGCTTTATTCCAAATATGATTTGCAGCCAACCAGTTCTTAATTAATATTTGTGTTTTCTGAAACGAGTACTCTTAAAGAGCAAAGAAGGTCAAAGTAACCAAGAAAAAGCCTCATACCGTAGACACCAACTTGTCATTTGTAGAGTAGTTTAGTCAAAGAAGTTCACTTTCTCTAAAACTTCACTGGGCAGAAGAAATACAATTTATGATTTTTATACGGTAGAAATCGAGCTCGCCCATTGCATGACAGATCGGGGATGAAATATAATGGGTTGAAGATCGATCCTGGATTCCATCGAACCTAGGTACGAGGTTAGAACATGCGCCTTCAAAGATTATCGAATCCGTGACTCCGGAACTGACTCCAACTCCGAATTAGTTCGGGAGAACATCATCGAACCAAAGTAACGGAAGAACGAAATATCAGTAACCGGTCGCGCATCACGGCGGAAATCTCGGCACGTATCAATGAAATCGCTTAATTAGCAAATCATGAGATTTTTTACCTTATATAGAGTTGCACCTAAAGTAGGACTCCCCGACTATATAAAGGAGGTCTGATTAGTTGTAAAAGGCAGAGTAACACGCATCCTAAAAGCATTATAATATTATTTTCTTTCCGCAAGCTACTGTTCTTCTGTATTTGGATATTATTTGGATGATATTCAGTTCGAGTGAGGTCTATTTCTCAAGGATATGACTTTTCAAATCACACGGTTTAAATTTATTTTATTATTGTTTGCTTTACTTATAGTTCAATCTATCGCTTTGTGTCAAATTAATCCACGTATCCTAAAAACTAATTATAAATTCAATTATTATCCGATTTAGAGGGTAAATATGATTAAATTCTAAAGATACTACTGTTGGAAAAAATGGACTACAATTATCTAGAATAGTTGTTAGTTACGTTTTAACTATTCTGATTTGATGGTAATCCATAAAAGAGAGCCTAATTATAAGTGTGATATAATTATTGGGTCTTACACCATTATGTGTTTGATGGGTTTTAGTTAGACCGATGAGCGTAAGCTGAATATAGTGAAATTCATAAATGGAAAAGGCATACGTATTTTCTTCATATTTGCAGTTAGATTCCCTCGCTAGCCTTTAAAAGAGTACACCTTTTGTCTTTTTATATACGCAAATGTGGAGTGCGGAACCAAAGTATGGTTCTTTTAGACTCAAAGGACAAAAATAGGTGGAAACAAAATTGACTATCATTTTATATATAGCGCAGTTATTCATCGCGCTACACTTTAACGACATGTTTGTCCGTTAAGGCATAATGTGGTGAATAACCGCACTATATTTGAACTTTTCTGCCCCACCAGTAATTCAGCTGCACTTTACTGACCCACTAATAATTCATATGGGTATAGCGCATGCAGTATACACGCTACATATGTAGCGCCTATTATGCATGCGCTATGCATCAAATAATTATACCCCCGGGCTGATATTTTTCACTTTTAAGGAGTTTCAGAATTTAGTAAAATCCATTCAGGATCCTTCAGATCTTCCGAAATATTTGTTCGTTAAGTCATTTTGCATTTTGTCATAATGTTCGAATAGCAAAAAATTAGGGTTTCATTATATTGGGTGGGGTGGAGGGGTGACGTTGTGGTGGAGAATAACTTAGTACGTTATAGTAGTTCTCCACAATATCATGTTAAGTTGCCACTTACAATGGAGTACGATAGATCGATATTATTGTTATGAAAAAAAATGAGTGTGAGCAAACGTTCGGTTAATATTAAAGTGATCGGAAGATATTCGTATTCTGTTACTCCGCAAGGGGTTATTTGTTATGCTGAGTTTAATATCGAAGACGATGAAACTCTGACAGATATTTTGAGGACTCTGGATGAACACAGAGAATTTCTTGTGAAAAAAATGTTGGAAATATACGTCAAGGCTGAAGACGTTCACAATAATGAGGTTCCGTAAAATTAGGGATATCCCTCAATCATCGGGTAGTTTTTTGGAGCAGTTTTATCTAAACAGGTTTTGGGTGAAAGAGTATGGCCAGATCTAAACATATTTCCACGGGCGAATGAGGAGCAAAGACATAATTTCTCCCCAAGTTTACATAATCCACAAGCCGAGTGGTAAACTTCAATTTTTCTTTGTGTTACGATGTTTATCTTTATGTATTAAATTTGTATTAACACTCATATATTCCACAAGGGGTACCGGCCAGATATGAATTTTACAAGTTATGAACCAACAAATAGTTGGAATATGCCTAGTTTTGATGTGTTGGATCATGGTGGTCCATCTGGGAGTCATCAGCAACAGAATACTGTACATCATGAGATATCTACATATTATGATTTGTAAGTTAAGTGATAAAGTTTATATGTAATGTTTGGATGAATTTGAGAAACTCATTATTTTATTGGTTGTGCAATGAAAATGAGCAACTTGAAGGTCTTGTCCTTACTCAATTGCTCGAAGACGACATATTTAATCGGAATTTGGCCGATGTGCAGAGTCGGAAAGATGATAGTGATTATAACAACAATGTTGATGAGTCTAGAGATGACACACCCTTCCCTGATAAGGGTGATGACGATGAGGAAGAGAATGATAAACCTGATTTGACGAGGGAGCATGCTCTACCTCCCGTTAGACCAATAGTGTACGAGTCCCATGAGCGATTTCATTCAAGGAAAATTCCCTACCTTGATCAGTTTCCAAGTATGCCGGATGTGGATGCCCTTACAAGGGATCTTGACGAAATTCGGACAGTAATGTGGGATGAATCTATAGCAACGGTGCTGTCAAAGGGCATGCTTTTTGCTAATAAAGTGCACCTAAGCAGGGCGGTGCGAATGTACAACATAAAAGAATGTCGTGAGTTCGTGGTTCATGAGTTATCTCCGGAAGTATAAAAGGTTATTTGTCGTAGATGGTTTCAAGGTTGTAATTGGATGTTGCATGCGAGAAAGTTGAAAATAAATATGTGGATTGTGGGGAAATACATTGGCACCCACACTTGTGAAATCGACACATTCAGTGGGAATCATTTTAACTTGAATGTTGACTTGATTTCTCTTGTCTTGATTTCACACATTGAAGCGTCCATAAGGTACAAGATTAAAGAGTGTATAAGATCTATCCACCGGGTATATGGATGTACCATTACCAAAAGAAAGGCATTTCTCGGGCGTAAACATGCGTTTCAAATTATTTATGGTAACTGGGATAAGTCCTTTGTCGCTCTACCCAGGTGCATGGCTGCATTGCAATACTTTAACCTCCGGACTGTTATTGAATGAAAGCTTGAGCGGAGTCTGGGAATACCAGAATATATATTCAGATATGTGTTCTAGGCATTTAAACTAGCCATTGATGATTTTGTGCATTGTCGGCCGATAATATCCATAGACGGCACTCATGTCTAAGGAAAGTATGATATTAAGTTGTTGATTGCCGTTGTAGTAGATACTAATGAAACTATATTTCCCCTAGAATTTGCTATTTGTGCCAATAAAAGCCAAGAGGCATGGATATTATTTTTGAACCACTTGAAGGAGCACGTTGTCAAACATCGTTCGAATATTTGTCTAATATTTGATCGGCATGGCGATATTTTAAGTTATGTACAGAATTTGTGTGCATAGAAGGAACCGTATGCCTACCACTGTTACTGTGTTAGGCACTTAAAGGCCAACTTCCAGAAGGCTTATCCGACAAAGGACTTACATGATTTAATGTCGTTGGCTGCAACAGATCACCAAGAGTGTAAATTCATGAGGCGAATGGAATTGATTAGGCAGGAAGACTCAGTAGCCTATCGTTGGTTGATGCGACATGAGCTTGACAAATGGACTTTGCATAAGGATGATGGTAGAAGATGAGGAATTATGATTACAAATGTGTGAGAGTCTTTCAACGGGTTATTGAAGTTTGCACGTGAATTGCCTGTCACTGCCATGTTGCCGATGTTATTCAAGTAGATGGCAGAGAGGCTTATTAAAAGACATAGAGATGCATCGTCATTTATGAAAAGGGGTGTTGAATTTATGCCACAACCAATAAAACGATTTGAGAAATATTGGAAGCGAGCACAGTGGCACTCATTTTTGCAGTATTGCAGTGAGCGAAATATTTTTGAAGTTCGCACTGGTCTGCATCACAACCGCGGGAATAATACACACACCGTCAATGAAGCCAGAAGATTATGCTCATATGGAAAATGGTCAATCTATCACTTTCCAAGCTCACATGCCATGAAGTGCTTTCAACATACAGGTTTTGCGGCAACAAGGTACGTTGATAAAGAATATAGTGTTTTTGCATAATTAAACACCTATAGTGGACAGTTGCAGCCAGTGGGTGCTGAGCACTATTGGCCGCCGGAACCATTTAAAATTATGTGTAACAAGGATTATGTGCGCCAACGGCAAGTGCAAAAAAAATGCAGATACGGAACCAAATGGATGAAGGTGATATCGTTTATGCGTGTAAATGTGGCATATATTCCCAAACAGGACACAACCACCGTAAATGTCCTTCTGCTGGTTTGGAAAGCGGTGGTAATTCAGCTCCAGGTGTCAATTCATCCAATGTTCCCCATTATCAAGGATAAACGTAGTATTTTTTTTGCAGTATTTTTGTTGTACTAAATGTCTGTAAATATTCAATTTGTAAAATTTATAAAATAAAATTATGTTTCCAATGCGGTTAAATCTAATTATTTAGCACTAAAGATTCAATACAATAATTTAACATACACCCTAATAAATAAATAGCAATTTTGATTCGCCATTATCGTCACTGTCTGGCACTATTTCATTGTCACTATCTTCATCTTCTTCGTCAGCATCTTGTACGCACCCTTCGGGACCAAGGTCATCGTAATCTAGGCCCTAGTTGACATATATTTCTCGTATTTCATCACTATTATCAATAAGACCACTTGCTTGATTTCTACAACAATATGGGACTCTTACGTCCAACGTCTATGGTAGAAACTTAGGTAGTCTCTCTCATTCGACAACTGTTGGGAAAACAGGATAATCATTGTCTCTATGCAATTTTTCATTTTCTAATAAATCCCAATACCGATCCTCCGTTCTTTCCAGGTAGTTAATATCATCCATTGCATGATGAATGGCTAGTGCCTTTTCCATCTCTAGAATATCCTTCATTAAATGTCGAATCACTTCTAGTTCATTTTTATATATGTTTGTTTGGATGGTTACAGACAGTGCTGGTGATACAACAAGCCCATGTCAGTGACATAATACTTCATAATCACATCGTTTTGAGTAACGGGGAATCCATTATAGTTTTTCGTCCCAAATTCGCATACCTTCAGGCTTTGTAGAATGACCTTCGCCCTCATTAATGTGCCCTGTAACTTTGAGATAAATGTGTATATTGATAGGCTTATTTTCCAAGGGACGTAGAACACCATACCACTTGTTATCAACCAAATCTGTATAGCAACTTAGCATATTTGTTTCAAGGTAGGGATCGATTGTGTTATAACGTGTTCCATGTGGATCTTTTGAACTACCTTCACCTTTTTACCTCTTCTTAAACCACCTATTAAATGTTAGTGGCATTTTTGAAATGGATGTTGTAATGGTTCTTCAAATGGTCTTTGAATACTGATCTCTTGGTTCAATTTAAGAAGAACTAAACTGCACGAACTTATATATTAGACATAGCGCATCACCAATATGCGTTAAGTGTATTGTCATGTGAATCTGAAAAAGTTGTCGATCTGAAAAAGTTGTCGACCTGAAAAAGCTAGACACACTTGTACCCAAAAGAATCATTATCACACGAAACATATCGCATCACCAATATGCGCTATGTGTATTGTCATGTCGACCTGAAAAAGCGTCGGTCTGAAAAGGCTATCGACTTGAAAAGGCTGGACCTACTTATACCCGAAAGAATTATTATCACGCGAAACATAGCTCCTCACCAATATACGCTATGTGTATTGTCATGTTTGCCTGAAAAAGTTGTCGATCTGAAAAAAATGGACCCACTTGTACCCGAAAGAATCATTATCTATCGAAACATAGCGCCTCACCAATATGCACTATGTGTATTGTCATGTCGACCTGAAAAAGCTGTCGATCTGAATAAATGCCTCACTAATATGCGTTATGTAACCTAAAATTACTCTTAGCTGACTATAAAAATCTCGCGCATTTTAGTTATTATTTGCGTTGTAACGAAACGAATAGAAAAACTTTCCATTAATTTTTCATTTTTGAGCATTACGACATGACTGGACGCAATGACGTACCGAGGTGTTACTGTGGCAAACGTGCCATTTTGAAGCCATGTTGGTCAAATTGCAATCTGGGGTGTAAACGTTGGATGTGTAAACAAGTTGTAAGTTATTATTCTTGGAAAAAATATTTGTTAATACCTTTTATATAATATGTTAATTAATAGTCTTGTGTTAATCTCCCATTTGTAGGACAAAAATCAATGTGATTTTGAAGAATGGTATGATGAACCAATTAACCATGAATACTACAAATCATGTTTGCTAAACATAATCTAAATTGTGAATACGAACTCCTGATCCTGAAACTACAAGAACAACTTGCGGCAGTGAAGGAGAAACTAAAAGAGGCAGAAGAAAAAAATAGGTTGGAAAAGAAATTTAAGTGGTTGAAGCATAGAATAATGGGAGATAGTGACTAAACAAACACATGGATGCGTTTACTGTAATATTTTATTCTTATATTGTACGTGTCATGTATTATCTTTAATTGGTAATGAATTTAAATTTATGTTAAGCTGTTGTTTTTTTTGTGTTCTAGTGTTAAACTAATAAATAATCCGAGAAATAAAAATACATGTGCAAATTATGTAAAAGATAAATAATACTGCTATTATATATTTAATGTCATATATACAACTAATAATAAACATCAATGAGTCCCACAGCCTGTATGCTTTAAAGCATTGGCTGGCCTGAGGTGCATCCCATCTCGCCCGGCAATGCTATCAGGATCATCCTCATCACGTTGCCTCTTTATCGCAGGATGCACTACAACATGATCATTAGTAAGGCTGGCAGACTCGGTAGAAGTGATCATTGGGCCAGCGGTAAACTAAAGAATAATAAGATATTTTAGTATATGAAATATAAAATACTAACGTACGTGTTAGCAAAAAAAAAATCTAATGGTCATACCATGGTCTCAGCGGGCTCCTGAATAAAATCATCCGTCTCCGGCAAGTCAGTATCTCACAATGTGGCCTCCTGACGGGCGATGACGAAATCTTTAAAAAAATAAAAACACTTTAGATATTACTGACTAATCAATGACATAAAAATAAATTGAAATAATAGTAATACCAACAAACCTGCGTCTGAGTAGCGCCACAATGCTTTGTCAGAACATCGAGGTGCACTGGAGTAGATGAAGTATGTGAAAAATCCTCAACATCCTTCGGTGATGATAAATAACTTAGTCGTCGCCCACTATGCACCTCTCGTATCGGACAATCAACAACAACCATCAATGGCTCTGGGGGATCAGGAAAATACTGATCCCTCTCCTGCCGCATAATGGTCATGCCCGCAACTAACAATGGAGATGACGGGGTCACCTGCGAAGTCCCTAGCGACAGCTGAAGGCTAAGTGACAGCATATTATGAGGAGCATCGTGTGGCTCAGGGTGTTCACCCGGCTGATCATCTCTAATATCCTCCACGGGTGCCTCAATTCCCCTTGTTGGGAACGTCGTCCTCGCCGACCACCATGACCTCGTGGGCCACCCCTTCCTCTTTGGCCACGCCTTCCACGTCTACCACGTTCATGCTCTACTGGTGGCCCATGATGGTACTCCTCGGGTGGGACATAAGCAGCCTCGTATCCTAAGCGCTCATCCTCTTGGGCACGTCTCAATATGGTGGAAGCAAGATTAATAACCCGATGACCAAACACGTGCAAAGTTGCCGCTCCCTCGCCTGTATGATGTAGCATCTCCAGTCCCAACTGGTAGAACTGATGTAAGCCAATAGCCTGCATAGCATGTAAAATATTAATTACGAAAGGATAATGTAACGTTATAAGTAAGTATAACAAATAACATACTACTGCCTCATGCCTCCCAGCGTATGGAATGTACCGACCACCAGCGTGATGAACGGGATTCCTGACGAGAAGTCGGGTAACGATGCGATACCAACCCATGTACCCATGCTCGCCATCCATGCGGTCAGGTGAAGGGAATGGCGGAATCAAGTCATACCTCTAGTCTCAAACCTCAACATGGGCCTCTAGCGAGGCCATGTATGTCTGGTCAACCCTGCAAAGATCTTCCCGCTAGTAATGTGTCCCATGCCAAGTGGGCGGAATAGGTACAAGTTGCGGGTGACCAAACTAGTGAAGGACTCTCTCGGTGGCATGATGCTCGACAATATCGAGACATATCAGTGGGACGGAAGAGCTATACATAGCTCGGCCGCGGGAGCAATAATCGGGCAAACCAGCTATGAGCGCGTCACTGTATGGCCTCCATACGAACTATTTAATAAATACACGAATTGTGATGACCCAAAATATCATCTTTAAAGTTAATAATTAATTATGTGTTCTAAGACCATGAAAAGTACTATTTATCATTACTCGACTTGCGTGCACAGTCCGTAAAATTATTCGGAATATTTTTATGTGAAAAATGGATTAAAATGTGAATTAGAGCTTTAAAACTCAATTGAGTTGACTTTGGTCAACATTTTGAGCAAACAGACTAGAATCAGTGTTTTAACAGTTTTGGTAGGTCCGTATCGTGATTTGGGACTTGGACGTATGCCCGGAATCATATTCTGAGATCCCTAGCCCGAGATATGAAATTTTGATGAAAAAATAAAGGTTTTAAAAGCTTAAGTTCAAATAGTGACCGGATGTCGAATTATGTACAAACGACCCCAAAATAGAATTTTAATAATTCCAACAGCTCGGCATGGTGATTTTGGATTTAGGAGCGTGACTGAAATTTTATTTGGAAGTCCGTAGTGAAATTAGGCTTGAAATGGCTAAAATAGAAATTAAAGTTTGGAAGTTTGACCGGTGAGTTGAATTTTTGATATCGAGCTCGGAATCCAGTTCCAAAAATTTTTATAGCTCCGTTATGTCATTTATGACTTGTGTGCAAAATTTGAGGTCAATCGGACTTGATTTGATAGGTTTCGACATCGAATATAGAAGTTAGAAATTCTAAGTTTCATTAAGCTTGAATTGGAGCAGGATTCGCGGTTTTAGCGTCGTTTTATGTGATTTGAGATTTTAAATCAGTTCGTATGATGTTTTAGGACTTGTTGGTATATTTGGTTGAGGTCCCGAGGGCCTCGGGTGAGTTTCAGATGGTTAACGGATCAAATATTGGACTTAAAAAGCAACTGCAATTTTCCTCTTTTGCTGGATATTCTAGGCTGTGATCGAGCCCAAGATCGAGCCTAGACACCGAGCCCAGGGTCGAGCCCAAATATCGAGCCCAGGGTCGACGGCCAGGGTCGAAGCCAGAGACGAGACTCAAGATCGATGCCATGATTGAAGGCCGAGCCACGATGCCATGATCGAGGCCATGTTCGAAGGACCAGGCTCGATGCCATAATCGAGGCCATGACCGAGGTCCAGGCTCGAGCCTGTGATCGAAGCCACGATCGAGGCCTAGGCTCGAGGGCCATGATCGAAGCCACGATCGAGGCCGAATTCCAAAGGCTGCCTAGGTAGATTTATAAAAGAGGGAATTCGTCCCTTTCGCCATTTTTAACAAACTGGAGCTTGAGCAGAGGCGATTTTTGATAGATTTTCAAGGAAAAATATTGGGGGTAAGTGATTCTAACTCGGATTCGGACTATATACACAAATATATCATTATTTTCACCATTTAATTAGTGTTTTGAGATTGAAATTTTGGGCAAATTTTAGAAATCTCATAGAAACGAATTTTTAAGATTTCAGTGTCGATTCAGAGTCGGATTTGAGTGAAACTGGTATGGTTGGACTCGTAATTAAATGGGTTGTCCGATTTTATAAGTTTTTCGGATTCCGAGACGTGGATCCGACGGGTAATTTTTGAGTTAATTTCGGATTTTATTGAAAAATATAGTATCTTTTTATGAAATTGATTCCTTTAATTTTTGTTAGCTGTATCGAATTAATTATGACTAGATTCGAGTCGATCGGAGTCGAAAAATCGAGGAAAAGGCATATTACTTGATTAAATTGGATCAAGTCGAGGTAAGTGACTTGTCTAACCTTGTGTAGTAAAAACTTTTCCTAGAATTGGTATTAATTGTAATGTGATGAAAGTCATGTATACGAGGTGACGAGTGTGTACACGGGTTAAATGTGAAGGATTATATTTTTATATTGAGTATATCACTGTTGCATATTAATTAAATTATTAAATCTTGTTATATTCTCCATCATTGATTTGATTTATATACTTTAAATTTGCTTGGCCTTTTTTCCTGCTAATTGTTTTACCTGTTTAGTTGGAACTTGGTTTCTTTTATTCTGTACATTATTTAAAGATTGATTTTCTTTAAAATAAATATTATTAATATGAAGTATTTGACATTTTAAATTTAATATTGAAGCAACGTATTAAAGATTTTGAAATATTATTTTGCTGAATTATTTATTCCTGAATATTTTTGTAAGATTTTCGTACTCATTGTGATGGAGCCGTGAGCTCTTTATTGTGAAAAAATATTATTGATGATTTATTTTGGCATGAGCCGTGAGCTCTTTATTGTGAAAAACATTATTGTTGAATTATTTTGGCAAGTTAAATTATTTGAGCACTTGAGGTGCAAATTGTGATATATTGTGATATTGATACGCATGCGGTGGTATAAGGTATGGGTATTGAAACGCATGCGGTGAGATAAGGGTGGCTTGATACGCGTGGCTAGTAGGAGGAACTACTAGAAGTCATGCGATGTGATAAGGATGGCTAAAACATGGGATGCTATTTCGAAAAAAATATTTTCTTTAAAATAAATTGTAAAGACTCCCGCGGTGAGATAAAAAAAATGAGATATTGTGAATTTATTTATGATTTGGGACTACAAGGAGGTACCTCGGGAGTGCCCTTATTGATATTGATTTATGGCCACAATTGCCTTTGATTATTTGTTGTGATTTTCTTAAGGTTGAAAGGAAATTTTGTTTGTTTCCACGAGATATTAATTGTCATTATTGTATGTAATTAAATGGTGACCTGCTACTTAATTCATTCCATTGTCATTTATTTTATTATATTGTTAACATTTTACCATACTATTATTATTTTCCAGTAGAGCCTGACCTGACCTCGTCACTACTCTACCGAGGTTAGGCTTGGCACTTACTGGGTACCATTGTGGTGTACTCATACTACGCTTCTGCACATCTTTTTGTGCAGATCCAGGTACACCTTTTCAGACCGGGCATCAGTAAACTAGTTGAACGAGGAGACTTCGAGGTATATCTGCCAGCGTCTGCAGACTCCGGAGTCTCCTTCTATCTTACTATGTTGTCTTCCTTATTTGATTTAGACTCCAATATATAGAGACATAGAGAATAAATTCATAGAAGCTTGTGACTTATTTCTACCGGGTTTTGGGAGATGAAATTAATTGAATGGTAGTTTATTTATTTCAGATATTTATGATTATTTCGCATTGATAGGCTTACCTAGTCTTAGAAACTAGGTTCCATCACGACCTCATACAGAGGAAATTTGGGGTAGTGACAAGAATCATGAGTAAACGCAACACATATCAAGCCAGGCCAAGTAAACTTAAGTATATATATACATGCGCGCCTTTAAGTAAATCCAACAAATCCCTGTAATAAGGGAGATGATGTCGAGCCTCGACCTCGCGTGCGTAGCCTCGCCTATCAACCCACCTGCAAGCTAAAGGGAGAAACAATGGAGGTGGTGCATCTTGAGCGATCCGTGGTAGAGGTGGCAGGAACTGCAGGAACCGCTCCCAGGCCCAAACCAAATATAGATTATGGACGTAAAATTTAAGGTATTTTTTTTTACTATGTATGTTATAATCATGAAAAGAATTGACTATGTTTTCACCTACAGCAGCGGTAAAAATCCGGGAACGTCTCTCTGGGTGCCCATGCACGCCCAGCACATCTGTCTATGCAGGTAATCTAGAATAGCAGCACCCCAACTATAACCAGATAAATCATCTAGCCGCTCCATATGAAGTAGAAATCTCAAGCAGACTAGGTTTCCCGAAGTGTTCGGGAACAATATACCACCAAATATTAGCAACAACAACAGTCTCGTGTGTCGGTCGATATCCTCTGGCGGTGAATCATCCGTAATCTCCACATTCATCGCCACCAAATGCTATCGAATGGGCGTCAGCTGTAATCGACTGGCCCCACTCAATGTATTTGGCTCCGCTGGCTGGAAACCGCTGAGTCGCTGCACCATATAAAGGTAATCCAATCCCCTATAATCTCTAAGAGCATGCGGGTAAGCTACACGTATACCATCAACATGCAGTCCGAAAAGAACCTTCACGTCCTCAAGCGTGATGGTAGTCTCGCCGATGGGTTGATGAAATGTGTGCGTCTCCGGTCGCCACCGCTCTATCATAGCCGTGATCAACGCCCAGTCGAACTGCAACTGGCTGAGCTCTATGATCCTGTAGAAACCAGTATCCTGAAGGCGTCTAACTATACGGGGATGCAGTGGGTGGTCCCTAATAAATTCTCACATATCGTCTATACGTCTGGGGTGAAATGATTGGGACAGACAATGCCCATCCCAGATGTGTGAAGACCTATGGTTGCCCTGTAAAAACAGTAGCTCTCTAGATGCAGGTCCGGGATGTACAAGGAGAACCTCCATGACGATGTCTGTAAATTGAACAATATTAATTAAAGTATTTTATGTTTAATTATTTAACATCTTTAAATATATTTCAATATCTTTTATATTAATATTTAATCAATATTTTTATATATTATTACTTAGGTTAATACATTTTCTATATTATTATTTTATATGTTTGTTTCTTACTCAGTTATGTTTGGGATATAATAGAATTAAATAATTAATTTTCATAACTATACATGATATAGTTAATAAGTATTCATATAAAAATACTTAGTTTGACAAATTTTCTATATTGTTATTTTTATGTTATTTTCTTACATTTGTTGACTAAAATTCGAGAGTTTATGTTTGAACTATCATTTTTTCCAGATATTTTTGGGGTTAACAGATAATTAAATAATTAATTTTAATAATTACAAAGATAATTTAATAATTATTTATATAACAGATACTTAGGTTGATAAATTTTCTATATTAATATTTCATATGTTAGTTTTCAACATTTTTTTTACTAAAGTAACACTACTCTAAATGGCCATGAACAAAGTCAACTACCATAAGATAAAATTATTATCAGTTTTACTAGCCTAAATGGCACTACATTACAATTTAGGGCACAACATAACACTAAAGGACACTAAACAACAATAAAGTCACATATTAATATACGTACAATATTAAAATCACATATAACATTAATTATTCATAAAATAATAATTTATCTTTTTTACTAATTTTTTAGCACATAAATAATCTAAACCGGATAAAAAATAACAAATTAATTAAATCACAAAATGATCACAAAAAGGCATAGACCATAGTAAAAAATAACTACTAAGCATTTTATATACATGAGTTTTACCAAAAAGTAAGTCGGAATACCTCGATTTAAAGTTTTTTGAAATGTGAAAATTTAATGATTTGGGGCCGAAACGAGTAATATACGAGATCCACTACACGACAACGCCTTGGATCCGGTGTTAGCTTGCTATAATACGGAGAAGATACACTTTTTGTGGGACGGGTGGGCTCCAATGGAGTTTTTTTTGCTTAAAAAATAGGGGGGCTGGTTTGGGGATTTGGGTGTGCTGCTGGTTTGTGGTCGGGGAAGGAGATGACCCGCTTTTAAAAGTAGGTATAGCACATATATAGGAGGCGCTACATTTGCGCTATACCCCTCGCCAATTTTGAGTTCAAATATAGCGCGAGGCGTTACATTTGCGCTATATCTCCCGCCAATTTTGAGTTCAAATATAGCGCGCGGTTATTCACCGCGCTATACCTTAACGGACAAACGTGTCGTTAAGGTATAGCGCGGTGAATAACCGCGTTATATATTAAATGATAGTCAATTTTTTCTACTTTTTTTTGTCATTTGAGTCCAAAAGAACCACATTTTGATTCTGAACTCCACAATTATACGGTAATTGAGTAATAGGATTGTGTGTTAGATGTCTTATTGACGCTGTCATTTTGAGAAACGATAAAAGGGATAAAAATCTAGCCCTACATATTTTGTATCCATGATCTAGAGATATTTTTTATGTTAAGATGCTAACCATTACCATTACATTTTTACGATAATAGTAAACGTAGTTTCATTCTAGGCAAAAGAATACATTAAAAGAAACTTGAAAAACAAAAGAGGAATGTCAAACGACCTAATGAGGTTAATAATTAAAAGGACATTATATTCAAACTTGTGATGTCGTAATTCAAACTGTTCTTTGTTGATCACTACTCTGTCTTTGCAGGATTAAACCTTTTCTTATTCTTCATTTCACAAAAGTCTAGCAAAGAAGGTTAGAAAATTTGAATTCGAGTCGAGAAAAAAAGTAGTAACCCAAACCAAACGTTACATATGGTCCATACTTATATTAGTTTAAAGTTATGGAATCTAAAAGACTTTCTTTAATCTTAAAACATTTAGCCGCCAATTTCCTTTTCCTCTCTCTTCTTTTTCAAACTACACCCCTTCCAATTTAATCTCCTATACTCGATAGCCTCAAGGAATGTTCTTCGATACTCAAAACTAACCCCCCCCCCCCCCCCCCCACCGTCCACCTCACCCCCTCTACCCCACACACCCCCACGCTTACAATTCTCTACATCTCTATCTATATATACACTTGTATGTCAACTCTATTACTCATTCTTCTCTTCTAAAACCATTTTCTTTGCTCATATATTACAACAAAACAAAGGAAAGTTCATTGTTTTATATCAAAGAAAGGTTTTTGTAGCACCCCAATTACAAAAAATGGCAGCTGCATCAGTTAATACAACAATTTCAATGCTTGACTCCAACATGGAAACTGATAAGCTCACGTACGAAATTTTTTCCATTCTTGAAAACAAATTCCTCTTTGGCTATGATGATATAAAAACTTCAGACAAAAATTTATCAGCTCCGTTCGCCGGAAACAAGAATGTCGGCACCGGAAAAGTCAGAATTTTGACAATTGATGCTGGTGGGTCCACTGATGGTGTCCTCGCCGGAAAATCTTTGACCCACTTGGAAGATACCCTTCGCCAGAAATCGGGAAAACCAAATGCTCATATTGCTGATTTTTTCGATGTTGTCGCTGGTTCCGGCGCCGGCGGTGTACTCGCCGGTCTTTTGTTCACACGTGGGAATGATGGGGTTCCTATGTTTACTGCAAAGGAAGCTCTTGATTTTGTTGTCGAGAATGGTCGGAAAATTTCCCGGAGTTTCAAGACTGGAGTTTTCCGGCGATTTTCCCGACCGGCGAAGGTGTTTCGGAAAGTATTCGGGGATTTAACGTTAAAAGATACGATGAAAGCGGTTTTAATCCCATGTTACGATCTTACTACTGGGGCGCCATTTGTTTTTTCGCGCGCTGATGCGTTGGAAATGGATGGCTGTGATTTCACGATGGCTGATGTATGTGGGGCCACGATGGCTGATCGTGCGGTGGATATAAAGTCTGTTGATTGTAAGACGAAGATCACAGCCGTTGGTGGTGGAATTGCGATGACTAATCCAACCGCTGCAGCTATTACACATGTCCTCAATAACAAGCAAGAGTTCCCATTTGCTAATGGAGTTGAAGATTTGTTAGTAGTTTCTTTGGGAAATGGAGATTCAGATTCCGGCACCGGAAATGTGATGTCGTCGCCGGCGGCATTCGTTAAGATTGCCGGAGATGGAACTGCCGACATGGTATGTCTTCTTGGTTCATGCAAATTATTTTTAGTATTTTAATCAATTGAAGGAGTAGTAATAATTGCTATCTTTAAAATACTTCCTAATTAGAATAGTAGGTATTTTGGAATTAATGAGATTTATTGATTAAAAACCTTTCTTTTGGCATGGGACCTCACATTATTTAATGGCATTTAGATAAAAATAGTACACATTAAATGTTTCAACAAGGTCACCTAACTTTTGTATTATAAAATTAGGAACTTTAGTTCGCAATCTTTTTTATACTGTAATAAATTTTGTCTTGACTTGATAATATTCCATGTACGGACAAAGGCTAATAATTTTTTATGCGAAAAAATGCAGGTAGACCAAGCTGTATCAATGGCATTTGGACAATCTAGGAAAAATAACTATGTACGAATTCAAGGAAATGGAATTGTTGGGAAGAGAAATCAAATAATTAAAGAGGAAAACATAAGCAAAGGTGAAAGAATGAGGAAAATGGTGGTCATTGCAGAGGAAATGTTAGGGCAAAAGAATGTGGAATGTGTCTTATTTCAAGGGAAGAAGTTGGTTGAGAATTCAAATTTGGACAAGTTGAAGATAGTTGCAAGTGAATTAATCAAAGAGCAAGAAAGGAGAAAAAACAGCATATTACCCCCTGTGATCTTGAAACATGCACCATCATCTCCTAGAACATCTTCTGCAACAACTCTTTCATCCAATTCTTCATGTTAACTCCAACAATCAGTAATTATTCGGTGAAATAGTTGACGTACGCGCAAACAATTGTGATAGAGTCAGACGTGTGCGTAAACTAATTCAAATATCAAAGGACTAGTAATTACTAGGATAGACAATTGTGAGCTTGAGGTTAGTCAAACCGAATTGAATCGAGCTAAGTCAATGTCTTGAAATATGAGTGTGAAGCCACTCGTGATGAATTTAGGACGTCCGAGTTTGAGCTGAGCTGCTAGAATTTCCCAAAAAATTATTTGTTTCTCGTTTTATGATTTTTTTTATTTCAGCTCTTGGGTTGATTAGTAGTTGAAATGTATATTTAGGAATGAATCTTGATGAATGTTTATATGTATATGATTTCAGTAATATGAATGGATTGCTCATAAGAGGGACTTGCTAGATCAAATTCTTTCATTTAGGGATGTCACCGACAAGGGTTAACAGTAGGGTACAAAGAAAACTGATAAACCGTATCAAATCGATAATTCGAGTTAAATCGGGAAAAAAAATATGATATGGTTT
The DNA here is from genome assembly GCF_000390325.3 of Nicotiana tomentosiformis. Taxonomy (NCBI): domain Eukaryota; kingdom Viridiplantae; phylum Streptophyta; class Magnoliopsida; order Solanales; family Solanaceae; genus Nicotiana; species Nicotiana tomentosiformis. Next base: position 81,745,262 of record NC_090823.1, on the reverse strand, counting down.
GGTTTGATTTGGTTTGGTATTGGAAAATAAAATCAGACCATAATTGGTTTGGTTTGGTTTTAACTAAAAAAAGTCAAAACTGAAACTAAACCAACCCGATAGTATATTTATATAATTTTTAAAAATATTTTATACATATAAATATTTATTTATTTCTTAAACTTTTTCACAATTTTATCTTTTAACGTATTAATTAGATTCTTGAATGGTAAATAAATTTTATGGCCCATAAATGTAGTAACTTAAACAAAGTTCAAATCAATACTATTGTTACTAAAAGAAATTCAATTCAATACTAGGAATGACGATAGTGTTGTATAATTATTTTAGTTTTATATTGGTTTATAATGAAAATGCATAACTTAGCTTATCTTTTTCTTTAGTGCTTAGTTATGTAATTAATATTAGTACTTATTAGCTATACTTATTTTAGCATGACTTATATAGTATTTTTAGATTATGTTAATTTTTATTATGGCTTATTAATTAGCAATATTTGTTTTATGTAATTTTATTATTTTATATTTGTTATTGAATATTTTTAGTATAATGCTATGACTTATCTCATATTATTGTGTTAGTTTCTTAAAAAATACATTATATAGTTATATTTTACTAGGACCTAAAAAAAATTTGGATCACAAGTTATATATTTTATGTTATGAAGACTTTACCGGAAAAAAACCCGAAAACCCGAAAAAATCCGAAAAATCCGAGAAAAATCGAGATTGAAAAACCCGACTTTGCTGGTTTAGTTTGGTTTATAAATTTAAAAATCCGATACCATTGGTTTGGTTTGATAATTAAAAAATCCGAACTAACCCGACCTATACACACCCCTAGTTAACAGTATTGTTGCTACAAATTATATATGACCAAACTAGTCCCATTTACGATAATTTAAACTTGATAATTGTGTATGACACTTGCATTTTTATAACTGTGGTATTCGGGTTAGTTTACGTGTAATTCAATTGACGGGTTAACTCTATCCCACCAATAGCTCTGTCCACAGATAATTTTGCTAAATTTTACTCACGGACCGATCTATATGGGAAGGTTGGGTTCACGTGAATCCATTCTCCCCTCCCTAGATTATGTATATCACTTATATTTTTTGATTTTGTTCTTAAATAAGCATGTGTGAACCCATGCTCAAGTGAGCACTTTGGCTCATCGGTCAATGAGTGCACCTTCGCCCCCAAAGTTAGGGGTTTGATCCTTACTTACTCCTTTAGACTTTTTGATTAAATATATTTTTATATCTTTATTGTTTTCTTTTCTGATTACTCGGACTTAATTTGTTCTTTAAAAAGAAAATTTTCACTAAATTATTTCATAAAATGTGATATTGTGATACCATCTTTTACTCTTGGAGATTATCACTGATAATAGTAGTTTGTAAGTGGTCGCTAAAAAAGAGAACTTCAATCTCAAAAAGTTTACATTTTGTCAAGAAATGAAGTACCAAAAAAAGATAATAAAATTAATCTTAAACTCCTACTATAATCAAAAACTAATAATGCAAATCAAATATCTACATGGAAATAAAAGTACATAAAAAGATATACATAATAGGACGGATGAAGAATTTTTAATACTTTTTAGCTTGCTATATATAACGTAAGATATTAAAAACAGTAAGTAATAATGCTATTATTGATAGTTTTTAAAGTATAAAAAACCGTCGAGGATATACATAATGCTAATAATATTAACTAGAGTTTCTCCATCAACTTTGGTCATTGTAAAAAAATTTATATTGTCAAATCATATATTTATTTAAAGATAGTGGTGCACCCATGCTCATAAAATTCTGAATACGCCTCTACTTTTACTCCCTTAATTCGCATAAAAACACATTGTATATGGGTAAACTCAGGGCCAGCACACATCCCGGGTTCTCGGTGAGTCAAACGAAGTAACAAGTATTATTGTATGAAATAGACACCGAATCTGAGAACTCTTTGAATCGAAACTGGAACGGGGTACTCGCCACCGGGCCTGACAAGACAATACCCCCGAACCCGGAACGAGCTCCAAGACCTCGAAAAATACTATAAATGATTGCACACGACTAACGAAAGGTCGTGATATCCGCGCCCAACCGGATATCACAGCACGGATCTCGCCTGATGTCGGTAGCGTATCAGTGATTGATCTACAAAGAGGATTTTTATTTTTTCTTTAGAGTTGTACTAGGGGTAAAACTCTCCTACTATATAAAGGAGAAGTTTCTTATTCAATAGACACATGGTAATACACATGTCAAGGCAATACAAACTTACTTCTCTACTTTCTAGCTATTGAACAGTTCTTATTTTAATCAAAGTTCACCATACACATTTGGCTTCGAATCGAGGGTTCGGTCGAGGACAAAACTACTGTTAAGCTTAAATCCGAGCCCGGACTCAACGTCACAATTGGTTTGGTTATTTATTTCATCTCTAATTCGTTTATCTAACCTTCTTGATTAGTTGTGTTGAACCAATCCACATATCCTTAAAACTACGTACAAATTTAATTGTTATCCGTTTTAAGGGTAAACAGTTTGGCACCCCTCGTGGGGCTAAAGATAATAGTGGTGGTTTGATACAAATATCCATAACACACTCTATTTTACACTTGTTCTTTAAGGTCTCAATTTCAGATCAGTTTAAAAATGTTAAATTCTCAGTCTGCTCACTTGAACGTTAAGGCTGAGTCTGGCCATCATGGTGAAAACAACAATTTTGTGCCTAGCAATGAGGTGCCCCCTGCTGTCCCCAACAGAGTTCCAGTTACAGACCCAGTCGATGCTAACTCGCAGGTGGCCATCGACGCTAACCTGCCTACCGACCCCAAGAACAGCGTTCGCGGGGGAGCCCGACCAACGGATCGAAGAGTGCCCAAAGGCGAAGGTGACAGGGTTAGTCTACGATTGATCTTCAAAATGTTGCAAGCTCAACAAATGGCGATAGCGCAGCTGCAATATCAAAGTCGCGTCCCCAGCAGAGTTGAGCCCGAACTATCTTGGGAAAACACCCAAAGAAATGAGCAGATCACCGAAAGACCGGGTGAAACCGAGCCCGGTGTCAGCCCTGAAGTAATAAAAATGTTTGAAGCATTAACGAAACGGGTGGAATCGGATGAAAAGATAATTGAGGCAAATGACAAGAAGATGGAGACATATAATTCCCGGGTCGATCAAATCCTAGGAGTTCCCCCGATATTGAAAGGCTCGAACTCCAAGAAATTTGTCCAAAAGCCTTTTCCTCCGAGCGCGGCAGTGAAGCCAATACCGATGAGGTTTCGTATGCCAGATATTCCAAAATATAACAGAACCACGAATCCGAATGAGCATGTGACCTCCTACACATGCGCCATCAAAGGTAACGACTTGGAAGATGACGAAATCGAGTTAGTGTTATTAAAGAAGTTCGGAAAAACTTTGTTAAAAGGAGCGATGATATGGTACCACAACTTGCCCCCAAATTCCATTGAATCATTCGCTATGCTCGCAGATACTTTTGTAAAGGCTCATGCCGGGGCCATCAAGGTCGAGACCAGAAAATCGGACTTTTTCAAGGTTAAGCAAAGGGACAACGAGATGCTCAGAGAGTTAATGTCAAGATTTCAAATGAAACGGATGGATTTGCCTCCGGTTGCGGATGATTGGTCCGTTCAGACATTCATTCAAGGACTTAACCCCCGATGCTCCTTGGCTTTGTAGCAGCTGAAACAAAATTTGGTAGAGTACCCGACGGTAACTTGGGCCGACGTCCACAACAGGTACCAGTCAAAACTCAGAGTCGAGGACGACCAACTCAGAGCCCCTTCTGGGTCTGTTTATCCCATCAGAACCATCGACATGCCTAAGAGAGTCGTCGATCATGAATCAAGGCCGGTCCGAGATTGGTATCAACCATACAGTGCAAATCGAAGGAGAAACGGGCACGGGCGTAACCCCACGAGGACTTAGAAGGGAAGCGACTGTGGCACCAATAGCCGAGGTCTGATGAGCAAGAATGTTTTTGACAGGACGCTCGGGGGAAGGGAAGCACCAATATTATTAGAGTATAACTTCAACGTTGATGCAACCAGCACTGTATCGTCCATTGGGCGCATCAAGGAAACCAAGTGGCCTCAACCATTGCAGTCTGATCCTACCCAGAGAGATCGTAACCTAATGTGTAAAGTATCATTTCACTTATGGTCACAAGACCAAGGATTTCCGACAATTGAGAGAAGAAGTTGTCCGGTTGTTTAATAACGGGCACCTTCAAGAGTTTCTAGTGATCGAGCCAAAAACCACTTCAGGAACAGGGACTCCAATAAATAGACCGAACAAGAAGAACCTCAGCATGTCATCAACATGATCATTGGAGGGGTTGATGTCCCCCAGGGACCGAGATAAAGCGCACTGAAGTATCCATCATGAGGGAAAAGCGCACCCGAGATTACATCCCGGAGGGAACCATTTCGTTCAGCGACGAGGATGCCAAGGGCATCGTACAGTCTCATAATGATGCACTAGTGATATCCGTACTTATCAACAAATCTTGAGTTAAACGCGTGTTTATTGATCCAAGCAGCTCAACCAACATCATCAGATCGAGGGTCGTAGAGCAGTTGGGTTACAAGATCAAATAGTACCAGCGGTCCGGATGTTGAACGGATTTAACATGGCATGTGAAACTACTAAAGGAGAAATAACCCTGCTGGTGAATACCACCAGGATGACTCAAGATACAAAATTCTATGTGATCAAAAGGGACATGAGGTATAACGCCTTATTCAGAAGGCCATGGGTTCACAACATAAGGGCAGTACCCTCAACATTACACCAGGCACCGAAGTTCCCTACGCCAGGAGAAATCAATACGGTTTATAGAGAGCAGCCGACCACAAAAAAAAATATTTGCAGTCGACGAGGTGATCCCAGTGCCCGTGGTTTTGACATCAAAAAACACGGAGCCGGCCATGAAGGAAGAAATTAAATAGCAATCACCGAATCGTCCTCGACCGTACCAGAAGAGCGAGAAGTAGGCGAGGAGGATGATTACGGAGTTCCTAGGTCGTTCATTGCTCCCGATGATTCTGATGCCACCAAATCGATGGTCAAGGAGCTGGAGCAAGTCATATTGATCGAACACTTACCCGATCGGAAGGTATACCTGGGAACGGGGTTAACTCTCGATCTCAGAAAAAAACTCATTCAATTTCTTATAGCTAACATAGATTGTTTCTCTTAGTCCCATCTTGAATTGACAGGGATCCCGTCGGAGGTAACCACTCATAAGATGAGTTAGGACCCGAAGTTCTATCTGGTTAAGTATAAAAGAGGACCGTAGCCTGAGGTCAAACACATATTCATTAAGGACGAGGTATCTGAACTCCTTAAAATAGGCTTCACTCGGGAAGTTAAGTACTCAGACTGGTTAGCCAATGTAGTGGTAGTACCTAAGAAAGGAAATAAGCTAAGAATGTGTGTGAATTATAAAGATCTGAACAAGGCATGTCCTAAGGATTCTTTTCCTTTGCCTCACATCGATTGGATGATCGACGCGATAGCCGGGCACGAGATACTCAGTTTTCTCGATGCATATTCCTGGAACAACCAAATTCGGATGGACTCGGGCGACCAAGAAAAAACTTCCTTTATAACTAAATTCGGCACCTATTGTTATAACGTAACGCCATTCGGATTAAAGAACGCTGGTGTCACCTATCAACGCGTAGTAAACCGGATGTTCGAAGAACAGATAGCAAAATCAATGGAAGTTTATGTTGATGACATGTTAGTCAAGTCCCTGTGAACAGAGGACCATTTGAAATATTTGCAGGAAACTTTCGACATATTGAAGAGATACAATATGAAGTTGAACCCGAAAAAGTGCGTATTCGGGGTCGGATCCAGAACATTCCTCGGGTTCATGTATCTAATCGGGGAATCAAGATCAATCCTGACAAAATCAAAGCCATAGAAGACATCACCGTGGTGGATAACGTCATGGCCGTTCAGAGGTTGACCGGGCGTATAGCCGCCCTGGGCCGATTCATATTGAGGACCTCTGACAAAAGCCATCGGTTCTTCTCACTGTTGAAGAAGAAGAATAATGTTTCCTGGACCTGGAATGCCTGTTCCACTCCGAAGGCGGATGAACAGTTATACCTTTACTTGGAGGTTTTCGAGGTGACGGTAAGTGGAGTCTTAGTCCAGAAAAAGGAAGGTACGCAATTCCCTATTTACTATGTCAATAGAACTCTAGGCAAGGCTGAAACAAGGTATCCTCACCTGGAAATGTTGGCGCTCGCTATGCTAAGCGCCTCCAGAAAGTTAAAATTGTACTTTCAAGGTCATCCCATATGTGTCGTAACCTCTTACCCACTAAGGACCATCATGTACAAACCCGAGCTCTCGGGCCGATTGGCCAAATGAGGCGTCAAATTCAGCGGGTACAATATCGAGTATCGACCCTGAACTATCATAAAATCTCAAATTTTGGCCGACTTCGTGGCCGACTTTACACTGGCCTTAGTGTCCGAAGTCGAAAGAGAATTATTGTTAGCCTCGGGGACTACTTCGGGAACTTGGACCTTTTTTATGGACGGTGCCTCGAACGCAAAGGGGTCCAGGCTCGGCATCGTGCTGAAACCTCCTACAGGGAATGTAGTTAGGAAGTCTATTAGAACTGTGAAATTAACTAACAATGAGGCCGAGTATGAGGCCATGTTTGCAGGTCTCGAATTGGCTAAAAGCCTTGTGGTCGAAGCTAGGTGTGATTCCCTCCTCATGGTAAATCAAGTCAATGGGACGTTCGAAGTGAAAGTGGAATGAATGCAAAGGTATTTAGACAAATTACAGGTAACGCTGCATCAATTCAAAGAATGGACCCTACAGTACGTGCCCCGAGATCAAAACACCGAGGCTGATGCTCTGGCTAACTTGGGTTCATCGGTTGACGATGATGAATTCAATTCGGGAATAGTCGTAGAGATCATAAAGTCGGTGATAGAAGAAGTCCAAGACGAAGTAAACTCAACGAATTTAACCTGGGATTGGAGGAACAAGTACATAGACTACTTGAAAACTCGGAAACTACCCTCGGATCCTAAAGAATCGAGAGCCATACGTACCAAGGCTGCTAGATTTAGCTTGGTCGAAGGCAATTGTTTAGGAGAATGTTCGACGGCCCGTTAGCTCGACGCTTGGGGCTGGGAGATACCGAGTACGCCTTGAAAGAAGTTCACGAAGGCACTTGCGGAAACCATTCGGGGGCAGAATCTTTGGTTCGAAAATTAATCAGGGCCGACTATTATTGGACCGAAACGGAGAAGGATGTGAAGGACTTCATATGAAAATACGATGACTGCCAGAGACACGCACCGATGATCCATCAACCAGGAGAGCTACTCCACTCGGTCTTGTCCCCGTGGCTGTTTATGAAATTGGGAATGGACATCGTCGGTCCCCTATCATGTGCACCCGGCAAATCTCAATTCATACTATTCATGACTGGTTATTTTTCCAAATGGGTCGAGGCTCAAGCATTCGAAAAGATCTAGGAGAAAGAAGTCATTGACTTCATCTAGGACCACATAATATGTCGATTTGGGATACCAGCCGAAGTTGTGTGCGATAATGGGAAGCAATTCATCGGTAGCAAGGTAAATAAGTTTTCGAAGATCACAAGATTAAGAAGATACTATCAACACCTTACCACCCTAGTGGGAATGGACAGACGGAATCAACAAACAAGACCATACTTCAAAACCTAAAAAAGAGATTGACCGATGCCAAAGGGAAATGGAAGGAAATCTTTTCTGAAGTCCTATGGGCATATCGTACAACCTCGAAGTCTAGTACCGAGGCCACTCCGTTTTCGTTGGTCTATGGGGCTGAAGCCTTGATACCAGTCAAGTTGGGAGAGCCGAGCGTCAGATTCCAATATGCGACCGAAGAGTCAAATGGCAAAGCCATGATCACGAGCCTAGAACTATTAGATAAAAGGCGTGAGGTAGCTCTAGTCTGGTTGGCCACCCAGAAACAACGGATAGAAAGATACTACAACCGAAGAGCTAATCTATGACATTTCAAGATCGGGGACTTGGTGTAGAGGAAAGTAACATTACACACCCAGAACCTGAACGAGGGAAAGTTAGGACCGAATTGGGAATAACCGTATCGAAGGAAAGGTACGATATTGCCATAAAGGGAAAATTCCATATATATATATTCCGGAGTATATTTACAAAGGCCCATTAAAAATGTCCTCAAAATAAACAAAAACATATATGTACATGAGACAAAAAATAAAATAAAAAAGTACTAAGGCATCTACGCCTAGTCTTCACTGGGGCCCGACTCGTCGCCAAAACCATCGGAGCCTTCGGATCCCTCCGATCCCTCGAAACCCTTAGAGCCTTCGGCACCTTCAGGCTCGTAAAGCTTCTTTGCCTCGGCCTCGAACTTTTTGGCCTCTTCGGTCTCAACCGATAGGTCAAAACCTCGGGCGTAGATCTCTTTGAGGGTCTCTCTTCGGATAGTCGCTTCATGTATTCGACCTTTGCCTTCAGGCGGACCTCAACTGGCTCCACATTGGTCTTGTATTTGGCCACCATTTCTCCGATATCGATGGAGGTTGTATCCAACTTGGACTTCACTGCCTTGCATTCACTACCAGTGGCGAAGCTAGGAATTTCCCCAAGGGTGTTCAATTTTTTTTTTAAAAAGTGAAAAATATTTACGACAAAGGGTGTTCAATATGTGTTATATACCTCTAAAACGTAATCTTTACCTATGTACACAGTGTAATTTTTCATCGAAGGGTGGTCAGTTGACCACCCTTATAACTATATGGCTTCGCCACTGTTCACTACCGAGGGCGTCCCGCTCTGTGACAGCCGAGCTCAGCTGTGCTCGGAGATCGTCATTCAGCTGAGACCACTTGTCAGCTTTGTCCTTCGCCACCCGGAGTTGGTTCTCAAACGATGCCAACTCCACCTTAGCAGTTTCCTTCTCTGATGCCAGCAGGTCCATTTTGCTTTTCCACCCGTCGATCATGGCTTGGACCTCGTTCATATCGGCTCGGAGTTGGTCGATCAGGTCGATCTTCTGTTGGACCTACGAGGTTGTGTTGTTAGCCACCGTGACTAGCTCCTCATTTTTAACTTCAAAGACCTTTACCTTTTTGACCAGATCGGCATATTCCCGCTTCAGGGTCAAAGCTTACTTCTGAGCCCTATCCAGCTCGGCTTGAAGATCCTTGACGGCCTCGTCCTGCTGCTTACTGAAAAACATATACATGTCCTTCTTCCGAACGTTCTCCTTGAGCTCGAACTCGAGCCGGTTGATTTCGAAGCGGTACCTGAGGAAGCTCTCGTGGTGAAGTACCAAGGCCTGCAAACTAACGAAGGCACCAATATCTCGTGGAGCAGGAAGTTGCTTCTCCGGTTTTAGGCTCGAACTCGGCCTGCTAGCCTCCGAAGGCACGTCCTTCTTCGGGATCTCCAAGTCGCCCAGCCCGAAAAAATCTTCCAAAGTCAACATGTCAATGCCATCAAAGAAGGAGTGGAGAGGATCGTCCACGTCGTGAACTCCTTTACTTGACTTTTCCTTTACTGCTTAGGCCTCTTCAAGCATGGACTCAGTGTAGGAGGGTGTCTCGATGATGTCTATCACACTGGTCGCCTCCTTCGGGACAGAAGCGGCTTCTCGGGAGGTCTCAGCCCTCATCTCCATCTCGGCCTCTCGAATCAGAAGAATATCAGCCTCATGGCTCTTTTCCTCGGTGGACGCCTGCTCCCCGGTGGAGGTCGATCTGTGAGCGACAAAGATGTCATCTTCTTCGGACTCATCCCTGAGCCGGCGAAGCGAGTTAGAATCCGGCACCCGGGAGTTGGTGTTCTTCTTGGGCTTACGAGCCCGAGAAGCCGCCCTCTTTTTTGGCTTTATCTCGGGACCCGGGGAGCCCAAAGACTTTCTTTTCCTCTTCTTCTTCTCCCCCGCGGTAGCTCTGGGTTGTCCCATAATGGAGGGATCAACGGGTAAGGGCGCACCCTCGTCCCCTTCAAAAGGTCTAAGTTTAGTGGTCTTAGGCTGTTACATCGCGCATTTCGTACGTTAAAGTTTCATCGTAAGTTAATCGACATAGACTCGGGAATGAGATTATGTTTGAGGTTATAAGCATTTATTCTATTTATAACAGGCGATAAGTAAGTTCCATGAAAGTTAAAGGGTAAACGATTCAAAAAATGAGTTTCGTTGAAGGTTGTCAATTTGGGATAAATTATGGTCCGAACTATAATAACCGGTGTTTATAGACTAGTGTCATACAAGGTACCACATGATTATGATAAGGTGAATAGAGTATGTAAAAAGTGAGTAATATTTTAAGTAATTTGGGATAATTCTTAATTATATAGATAATTGATAATTAATAATCTTTGGTGGGAGATTAGCTAATTAATTATAATCTTTGGATAAGTTTAGTAGGCCTCCCAACGTGGCAGCAGTTGAGGTCTTGATCAAAGACAAAATTGTGACTCTTAATTCATGTAAAAGGTGGCACATTTAGAAAGTTTTTGTGGCTAAGTCACCATATCAGTGGGGCCCACACCCAAAGATATTAAAGAGCTCTCTAATTCACTTTGTATCTCTATAATGTAACGAAGAAAGCTTCAGCAAAAATTATTATGTGATAGCAACGTGATTTACTAAAAAATTCTTACGAAGTTATACTACGTAATAGCAACGAGATTTGCAATTCTAAGGGAGTCCGGTATAATCTTTCTCAAGAACATCATACGGATTTTTTCCTCATTCGATCCGCTGTTACGTGTCCTTTTCGCAATTGGTGTGTGTTAGAGGGATTGTCAAGAGAATCGGTTCAGGTATGTTAAGGCTATCCCTTATTTCTTTTTGGCATGATTCATACAATACAAACGAAACGAGTAAACGCGCAACTTTCATAAATGACTCTATTCATAGAAGTACTAGGGGCGCCTATGTTCTTAATTCCCCATATGAATTATTATTATATCTTCTGTTCATGTGTCTCAGAAAAATATATAGTTGATAAAGTTATCCGCAAGGCATATTGATCTTATAACCTTCCGAGAAATCTTATTAACGTATTTTTTATGCATTTCATTCATTGACCCATGACCAGATAGCATTATATATGCGTATATTATATGTATATGGGATATGGGAAAATGTTACGGCATTATATACGCACCACCACCTGATCAGCTGGTATATGTGATGATTTCGCCCACAGAGGACGAGCTGATATGACGGGATGCCCTCAGAGGCTGGATGATATTATTAACACATATACCTATGCATGATAAGACATTTTACGCACATGCATGACTTTATAAATATTTCAGGATTCACAAAGTTATTTAGACTTACAGATGGATTCCTTTACTCCATGTTTCATTTATGTCTTTTATGGACTAATTTTCATGCCTTACATACTCGGTATATTATTCGTACTGGCGTCCCTTTTGCCTGGGGACGCTGTGTTTCATGCTCGCAGGTGCAGGTAGACAAGTTGACGGTCCGCCTTTTTAAGATCCTTGATCAGCAAGAGTTGGTGTGCTTCACTTGATCCGGAGCTGTTATTAGTTTTGGTACGCTACTTTTGTATGTAGATATGGGTACGACGAGGCCCAGTCATGGCCTTTATACAGTTGTACACTCTATTAGAGGTCTGTAGACAGTCATGTATAGTTGGATAGTATGTGGCCTTGTCGGCTTCCAATTTTGGATATATAGTTGTCTATCGCAGCCTTGTCGGCTCGCCCTACCATATTCCGCATGTGTATATATGTTTTTTGGATATATTTTCCTCACGTATATTATTCACGTGATTCAGCAGTTTATTAACAGATGTTATTCATGTTTATATCTTAGACGCATGCCTAGGGGTGTTCGACAGGTAGGACTCGGGCACTCGTCATGGCCCATCGGTTTAGGTTGTGACATAGGCAAACCTGCAAAGAAAAAAGAAAAGGCCAGCATTATGTACGTTTGGGGCGTAATAGTAACTATTCTGAGAAGACCCTTACCATGAGAATGGGCCTCCCATCGGCCCTTCAAAAGCTTGCGCCACGAACGCTCAAAGTATGATATCTGCTTGCAGATGCCTTCGACCCACTCCTTGAGCCGGGGGATGGCATTGGGAACCCGAGCAACAGTTGCACGACCACAAATACTGATGGTGAGAAAGGAAACCAAGGAGACTTAACACTTAAAGAAAGGCTATACTTACGAGATGCATTCCACTTCTCGGGAAATGGCAGGAACTCGGGAGGGATCAAATCTTCAATTTTTACCCAAACAAAGCTCCCCTGCCAGCCTTGGTCTCGTTTCTCATCGATGCTCGAAAAGGGAGCCTTATTGGCCCGGCGAGTGAGCTTGATTAGTCCCCCTAAAAAAATCCGAGGACTGTACAGACGGAGTAGGTGGTCGAGGGTGAACCGAGGAGATTCAGTGTTATTAACAAAATAACATATGAGGATCACGATGCTCCAAAGAGACGGGTAGATTTTCCCAAGGAACACCTCATATCTCTTTCAAAGCCCAAAACTATTGGGTCTATCGGGCCCAGCGTGAACGGGTAAGTGTGAACACTTAAATACCCCTCCACATGAGTAGTAATATCGTCCTTAGGCCCGGGGACTGCCACGTCCTTACCTCCCTATTTACAGTCCTCTCGGACTATGGGAATGGTATCTTCGGTAATGAAGCATATATATCTTGATGCCCATTCACCTCGGTCTTGTTTGGATAAGGCCTTCTCGACTTTGAAGTCGTCCGCGGTTGAACAACCCCCAGGAATAAAGCTTTTCATGGGACTCTAGGGCTACTTTTGTAGCAACCACTTTGGGAGCAAGCGTCTTGAGAGCAACTACCTCGGGAACGGTTGCCTCGGTACCTGCGGCCGGGTGGGTAGATGAAGAAGCAGCCTGCTGAGGAACTGATTTGGAAGTCTTAGCCATCGTGATTTGGAAAATAAGAAGATTTGAAGGGAAGATATGAAGATTTGAAGGGGTATATAAAGGTTTGAAGGAAAGGTATGAAGGTTTGAAGGAAAAGGTATGAAGGTTTGAAAGTAGGAGGAAGATCTGGGTAGAAACCTAAGAACAGTTATGAAGAATTGAAGATCAAAGTAAAGGGATGAAGATTTGAAAGTGTTGATAGCCGCTAGAGAGTTCGAAGATAAAAGTTAGGATCGGAAAGTGGAAGAAGTATAAAAGGTTGAAGCTTTTATAGGAGAAAATATAATCAATACGACGTTTCACATTCGGAGGCGACCAGCCGATGATTGACACATGTCCGAAGTCAGAACGACGCGACTGATGGGACGTTTCAGCTTATTCGTCTTCTCGATTGTAACGTACGAAGGAAGGAACCAAGGCTTATCTATCGTTTCCCATAGTTTCGGCAAACCTACTATCTGAGAAACGAGTGGACTATCTGTATACAGGTAAACTCGGGGTCAACACACACCCCGAGTTCTCGGTGAGTCAAACGAAGTAAGAAGTATGAATGTATGAGATAGAAACCGAATCGGAGAACTGTTTGAATCGAGACTGGAACAGGGTTCTCTCCGCCGGGCTTGACAAGACAACACCCTCCCCTCCCCCCCCCCGGAACCGGAACGAGCTCCAAGACCTCGGAAAACAGTACAAATGGTTACACTCGACTAACGGAAGGCCGTGATATCTGCACCAACCAGATATCACGGCGCGAATCTCGCTCGATGTCGGTAGCGTATCAGTGATTGATGTACAAGGAGGATTTTTACCTTTTTTAGAATTGTACTAGGGGTAAAACTCCCCTACTATATAAAGGGGCAGTTTCTTATTCAATAGACACATGGTTGCACGCATATCAAGGCAATACAAACTTATTTCTCTGCTTTCTAGCTATTGAAAGGTTCTTATTTTAATCATAGTTCTCCATACACATTTGGCTTCGAATCGAGGGTCCGGTCGAGGACAAAACTACTTTTAAGCTTAAATCCGAGCCCAGACTCAATGTCACAACTGGTTTGGTTATTTATTTCATCTCTAATTAATTCGTTTATCTAACATTCTTGATTACTTATGTTGAACCAATCTACATATTCTTAAAATCGCGTACAAATTTAATTGTTATCCGTTTTAAGAGTAAACACGTCAAACCGTCAAACATTATATTTGATGAGTTTAAAGAGAGGAAGGAGCAACATTCTTCATGTAATATCTTTGAACACAAAGCTGTCTCACTTCATTAGAAAGTAATTTAATTAAGACATCTTTGAAGCATAAGATTTTGAAAGAGGCATTGAGTATACCCAGTAATAAATTTGTAGCGTGATACTTGGATAATAATTGACCGTAATTATGTCGTACTATCAACAAGTTTAATTCAATGGCATGACACTTTGACATAATTCTTCAAAGCTACCCACCTTTGTCTCACGTTTCTAGGTGGAAAAAAGTTAACTAAACACGGTCTTTACCTGATTTAATGGAAGTTAGTATTGACATGCTCACATCCAAGATATTTTGTTGATATTAGCATGAGGTCTTATGTTCAATTTTAACGGAGATAAAAAATATTAGGTGATTTTTTTTCATATACATCTAAGTATTAATGGAAAGAGTTAATCGGTATTTGTGCCGGTGAAAAGTAATAAATATTTCATAAAATTTAACTAGTCGAGGTGTGCGCAAGTTAAGCCTGGATACCACGATAAAAAAGAAAAAGTTAGAGAGGGTAGACACAAGACAATTGTACGTGTGGACGGAAGATTACAAATGGCAGTTTTGTGAAAAAGAAGATGAAATTGACACCGGAGAGAGGGGAAGAGAAAGATATTAGGAGTCGCTTTAATATATAAAGATTATCTCTGTCTCCACATGTCCGGTTTAACTTTGTCTGTCGGTGTAAAGTAAAACTCATTACAATCACTTGCCGAATTTGGGAGTGGGCATAGTAGATGTGATATTTCATATTTGGACAGTTTATAAATATGATCGCTGACAGTGTACAAATATTTTTAGTATATTATACCTACAACAATAAATAATTTTTCATAGAGATGTGATATGGTTACCTGAAAAATATAGGACAATAGCTTGTTATATCCAATTGAATTGTGTAAAAATCATAATATAACTTAGAAACTCTAAAATCTTGTATTTCATATTTGTGTAGCTACGTTTTGGGGTCTGGCTGTGACCACAATACAAAGACAGGGTAGGGAGGGTAGGACAATGAGCATACTCCAAATTAGCCCCTACGCCACGCGGTGATCACTTAGCAAACAGAATACCTTCTTCACATAAAATATAGCATATATATTTTGGGACCTATGAGAAGGAAATGACAAATGGTGGTCTCAAGTCTCAACTTTCAAATATAACTCGTGTTTTGTTTTTCTGTTATATTGCTTCGTCATGAATCAATGAAGCATTGACTCTGAAAATTGGCCACCATTTTTATAGGGGTCCCTTTCTGGCACTCCAAAGCTGACGCCCAACACCCACTTCTTGAGTCCGCGTGGGTGTGCCCAACTCATTTTTATTGGTCATAGATTGGTCCAAGAAAAAGAGTGGCTTTCTTAATTAAGTCCGTTGTCCCTCGGTAGCTCAATAGCTCAAGGGTAGACCAATCAATTGTACTATACAAATATAGTGTGGCTTTCACAAAATGTTCATAGCTCATAAAGAGAAATCACATTTTATTAATGAATTTGAGTTATATACAACGATAATATAAATACATTTTATGCTAGTAGTATGGTTTCTACCTGCTATTTTTCACGTTTGCAGACTACAAATTCATGTTTGCTATATATAAAAATGACATGTAACTGACTTCTAAATGACTTGATAATATTAAAAAAATTTAGACTGATGATGTATATTAGTTAAACTCTTCGTTGATATATGCAACTAAGCTTTCCTATATGTCTGTCTCTTTCATAAGGCATTGGAAAGTCCCACTTCTTACTAGCAGCGATAGATGTGTAGAACTTTAACTGCGAGTGCATTTGCAACCACTAATTTGGACCTGAATTATATATATGTAAACATAGATATATATATATATATATTTATACTAGATTTGCATTCATTACTGTGAATGCAAAATCCAGCAAGCACAAGTAAAAACTTGATTGAATCTGTATTTCTGACTTCAGTATTTGAATCTGTATGAGATGGATCAAGAGAAAAACTTATCCTAGCAAATGTACTCCACGCAATAAATCATGTCAATTCCTATATTTAAGTGATATATTAAGATGAAAATACATAATTATTTACCATTATTAAGTGATAACGCTCATGTAAAAAGCACGTGACATGCTAATAGCTGTCCTGTTTGCTACTCCAAAAAGAAATGAAAAGGCATTCACAAACAAATAGCAACACTTGGAGTTCATCATGCAGCGTTGAGAAATTTTGGTTCCTCTGGTAGATATATGCTTAAACATGTACAAAGCAATCTCATCCCATGACTGTAAAACCAGGGATCACGAGATAGATGATGCACTTATCTGACCACCCTTTCTTCCCTCTCTCTCTTATGCACATATCTACGGTACCAAATTTGACCATTAACAGAATAGGTACATTTCTTTATGAAAAGAGACACTAGGAGAGCATAAACTATCAAAGATCCCTTCAAAAATTAATGTGGAAGGAATTACAACACACATAAAAGGTTGTGTACTTTAATCAATGTGGTAGTTGTCTGCAGGTCGGACAGTACCACTTCCCTTTAAATCTTGTCTCCGGTGTGAGCCCAACACATGAGTAGTGAAACCATTCACCTCCTTGGCACTGTCAAAAAAAACCCCAAACTCAGATCAATAACGGGAAGGTAATTGTTATAGCAAGAAGAAGTGACTCATCCAATCACATGAACACGAATACTCGCATTATGCACCACCAGTGTTAAAATTATGAATTTAGTGATCACTGAATTACATGAGTCAAAGTCAAAAGGGCTCCCGTATAAACAAATTGAACAGGGATCTACTTCAAATGTAAGGTTCTGCAATTGTATACTATGTAATAACTTCCTATATAATGCAAGTATTTGAAGTCCACCATACGTATGTATGTATGTATGTATGTCATATGGTACATTATCCATGCTCATGAAAAGGATTTTGAAGAATGTCTAATGGGGAATGCTCCAGGCTATAGTAGGCTAGAATTTGGGTAAACATGATACGGAACTAAGCCAGTCCATGGCAGATTCTGTAAAAGCCAAAATATGAATAAAACTTGAGGTGTAAGATTTATCTTGCCATGAAACCACACAATCTCTTAATTTTCATAAGAAAATCTTCTTTTTTACCATCTGCTCTACTTGCCTTCAAATCATTTCACCAATAATACTTGTCACGAGCAAATAGTCATGCTTGTTATTTTCTAAAATGAGCCGATATGCATTAAAATATAAAAAGACAATTAACTCGAGTTGGGTTCTAGCAAATAGCAATAAATTCACCATAATCCCTAATGATAGAGGTGTATATAGAAGATAAATGAAATGGTGCGATCAAGTGAAGGTCACAAACAATAACCATTGCACAAAGGGGGCCTACATTTTCGTTGTCGCAAGCAATCATATCTCCAAAGGATACCTGAAGAATCAATAGCTTCAGAAGTTAGCAAAACATTTGTACACAATAATACAATGATGATAAATGTAGATCGATAATTGAACATCAGCAACTTTAGCACATAAAAGCAAATTGAGCTATCAGAAATTGAGACCTGATGGCACACACAGTAGGTGGGTTCATTTGGATCAATGGGTTGTTCAACATCAACAGGAGAAGCGAAATCTTTCTTATGACTGCCAGGAGGAGGCATTAGATCGTAATCTCTGTCACGTTCTCGATCCCAATCCCAGTCCCTGTACTCAAGCCTCTTTGATTGAGGTGTTACATACGGTCCTTTGCGCTTCTCAGTCTTGAGGACCAAAGGTAATGGAGGAAGGATAGGAGGTTCATCGGCAGGTAGCTTTCCCTCTGCAGAAGTCCAAAAGTCAAAAGATGAACTACAGAAAAAAAAAAAGGGGAGGGAAGTTGAGCCTTGCATTCAACTTTTCAGAAAAGAAATAATGAACCTTGTATTGCTATGAAAATCAAAATTCTAAGGGGCAATCACTACCTAAAAATTCCCAGTGCCCAGTATAGAAGATACCAAACATTATAGTTACTATGTTTAGCAGCACGGAAGGTAAATCCACGGTGCTGTCTGAGGAACCCGAAAAAACTTTTGCTCAAATGAAGAGCGCTTTATTACAGCAAAGATTTGAACACAAATCCAATATTGATGAATCGCATAGAGCAAATCTTGATGAAACCCACAGAGCAAATTTTGATGTGTCTCCGAAGTTTTGCTGTAATAAAGCACTTTTCGCATCAAAATTTGATGAAACCCAAAGATAACTTCCAAGAGAATATTGGAGCACATGCTAAGACTTGAGAGCTCGGAAACATTTACTGCACCTTGCTTAAGATCTTCAGCAAAGTTGGAAAGATCTTCATCTAAGCGCTTGATGTGGCTATCTATCTGAAGAAGAAACCAGAATAAGCTGAGAGCAGTCTTACAATCAGAAAGAAAGATTTACAGGTAAATAAATGATCAAATTATTCAACTACTATGTTTAGCAACGAAAACTGAAAGAGATGCAAGTACAATCATTACAAATTTCACAATGACAAGGTACTGTGACAACAAAAGGCTATTATTAGTTTCAAGAGAATCTGATCTTTAATTATGCCAAAGAAAGAGGAAAAGAAATCTGACAATTAGTCCACTTCTGACAAAATTAATTTTGTCTTTAGATTAATGTTTAAGGAAAAAGATAATTGTCATACAAATTGCCTATAGCTGAAAGAAGTTAATAAGAATAACCTGCAAAAGATTTAGTAATTTGGCAAGCAAGAGAGGAATCTGTTGTGCAATTATGAGTTATTATGGCCAGTTTAAATTGTTCTTATATTCTGCATTCACATTATATCTTGAGCAACCTTTTTGTTTTTCCTTACAGCTCAATTCATTTATTAATTTCCTATTTCTTTCTGCAATATTTCATATCGAAGAAGCAACAACAACATACCAAGTGTAATCCCACATTGTGGGGTCTGGGGAGGGTAAAGTGTACGCAGACATTACCCCTACCTTGTTGTTGGGGGGTTGGGGGATAGAGAGTCTGTTTCCGAAAAACCCTTGGCTCAAGAAAAACAATTCTCAACAGGTTTGAACAGGAAAACAGTAATAAGGAGATCATGTTGGAAATACTAAAGAAAGAACATTAACAACAAAAATAACAAAGCATTAACATAATGATATTAGGTTTAAAGTATGTGTATTAATATGCATATCGCCTAGCATTTTACTCATATTTTGAGGAAATTGTATGTGTAATTCGTGGTATTTTTATGTGTAGGAGTCAACCCGAAGCAATGTGGGACGAAAGTGCATGATTTGAAGCAAAAAGAGAACAAAGCGAAAAAACCACCCCGGCTAGCGCCCAGGCAGACGCACTTCTTGGGGCGCAGAAAACAGTTGCAAAATTTTTGGGGTGATTGCCCAACGCAGGGCCAGCGCGACGCGCTGACCTGGACGATGGGTGACGGGATTTTTTCCCACTTTGCTCAGGACAAGGTCTTTTTCGGTCCTACACACCCCCAACTCGTATAAAAAGAAGTCTAAACCTATTTTGGAGGGGGAGAGACCACTTTGAGAGGAAAACACAAGCACGGAACACTCGGGCGCAAGGATTCTCAGTTTTTCTTCATCTTTCTTAATATTTTCAACCATTCAAACACTTGTGAAATTGTTTAACATTACCATGAGTGACTAAGAATCATAAGTTCTGGGGTTGTGATTTAACCATGAATATTGTTGTTCGAAGTTGACTTTACCTTTGATTATTATTCGCTAATATATGGTTGTTTCTTCAATTCTGTGTTTGATTGCTTGATTGTCTGGCCAACAATTAGGTTCTATTTACTATCTATGCTATGCTTTGGAAAGCTACGCCTAGATTAGAGAAGAATTGAGGAGGGCATGATCTTAACTCTAATGTGGGGGAGCGGATTTGTGGCTAGAATAGGAATATACCTAATCACCATGCTTAATTTAACATCGTGATCTTAATGGGTTGTTGATAGATTGATTCCATAGGAATATATGCATTAAATCTATTTTGAATAGGGGAGTAGTAATTCGGGAGAATACTACGAGAGCAATTACTCGATTAATTAGCAACCATAAGCGAATTGCAGGAAAAGGAGAGTTAATTAGAACACAATAGGATTAGTGAATCGATCACAACCCCGGAATGCTTATCTCTATTGAATTCTCAACAACCATTTTCGGCTTGCTAAACTAGTTAATTATTACATTCTCTGCTTAGTTATAATCACACCACTCAACTTTGTATTGACTCGATTGAATAACAATTTGAGTGAATTTAGTGGGTAGTTAAATACAAGTCTATGTGGGTTTAACACTCTACTTATCATTATATTACTTGTTGACCACGTATACTTGCGTGTGCATTTGGGAGCAACATATAACCATACAAGGGGAACAACAGATGCTACTGGACACCAAGAATAAGAAAATACTAAAATGATAATACTAGTACTGTTATGGAAAACAAAAAACAAACAACCAAAACAAACATAGCAGAGACGGAGTCCTAAACTCGACGGCCTACTAACCCTCCACCCTAATCTTCGATTTTTATATCTTTCCTAACTAAGTTCATGTCCTCGGTAAGCTGGAGACATGTCATGTCCTGTCTAATCACTTCTCCCCAATAATTATTCAGCCTACCTTTACCTTTCCTCAGACCCACAATAGCCAACCTCTGGCACTTCCTCACGGGGGCATCTATGCATTTCCTCTTCACATGCATGTACCACCTTAGCCTCACTTCCCTCATGTTATCGTCCACAGAAGCCACTACCACCTTGTCCTGAATAACTTCGTTTCTAATCATATCTCTTCTATTATGCTCACACATCCAACTCAACATCCTCATCTCCGCTACTTTCATCTTCTGAGCATGAGAGTTCTTTACTAGCCAACACCCAGTCCCATATAACATAGCTGGTCTAACAACCACTCTATAGAACTTACCTTGAAGTCTTGGTGGCACCTTATTATCACACAAGACACCAGATGCGAGCTTCCATTTCATTCACCTCACTCCAACATGATGTGTGACATCATCGTCAATCTCAATATTCCCTTTGATTGACCGATACTTGAAACTTTCTCTTAGGGATGACTTGCGTATCCATCATCACTTCTACATATGCCTCATGGATTATATCACTGAACTTGCACTCCAGGTACTCCGTCTTAGTCCTACTCAACCTGAAGCCTTTAGACTCTAGGGTTTCTCTCCAGACCTCCAGTCTCGCGTTAATTCCGTTGCGCATCTCGTCTACCAATATTATGCCATCTACAAATAGCACACCGTGGCACCTCCCCTTGAATATGTCGCACCAATACATCCATCACCAAGGAAAAATGAAATGGGCTAAGGGTTGATACCTGGTGCAACCCAATGACTACTGGGAAGTACCCTGAGTCTCCTCCCACTGCTTACTCGGGTTTTGATCCCATCGTACATGTCCTTAATCGCCCTAATGTATGCCACGGGTACACCTCTTGCCTCCAAACATATCCATATAACCTCCCTCGGAACTTTGTCGAATGCCTTTTCTAAGTCAATAAACACCATATGTAAGTCTCTTTTTTTTTCCTATACTGCTCCACCAACCTCCTAACAAGATGAATGGCTTCTGTAGTAGATCGCGCCGACATGAATCTAAATTGGTTTTCGGAGAAAAACACCCCCTCCTCACCCTAATCTCGACCACTCTTTCCCAAATTTTCATCGTGTGGCTAAGCAGCTTGATACCCTTATAGTCGTTGCAATTTGAATATCCCCCTTGTTCTTGTACAACGAAATCATCGTACTCCACCTCCATTCTTCGGGCATCTTTGCCGTCCTAAATATAACACTAAATAACCTAGTCAGCCACTCCACACCTGCCTTGCCTGCGCTTTTCCAAAATTCCACTGGTATCTCGCCTGGCCCGGTCGCTCTTCCCCGACTCATCTTATGCATAGCCCCCCGCAACCTCCTCAAATTTTATATGCCTACAATACCTAAAATCATGATGCCTTTCGGAGTGTTCTAAATCACCCAGCACAATATTCATGTCTCCCCCCCACCCCCATTCAAGAGTTTATGGAAGTATGTCTACCATCTTCGCCTAATGAGTGCCTCATCAACCAATACTTTGCCTTCCTCGTCTTTGATGCACTTCACTTGGTCCAGGTCTCGGGTCCTCCTCTCGCTTGCCTTAGCGAGCCTGTACAGCTTCTTTTCCCCACCTTTGTCCCCTAGTTCCACATACAAGCGTTCAAAGGCAGCCGTTTTTGCCGCCGAAACTGCTGACTTTGCTTCCTTCTTCGTAGTCTTATACCCCTCCAAGTTCATCCTCCTTTCCTCCTCGTCTTGCTCTCCACTAGCTTCGTGTAGGCCACCTTCTTGGCTTCCACTTTCATATCGAAGTGCAAATTTATTTTATTTCCTATTCTAACATAGTGAATTCTTCATCCTTATTTCTTGGTCCCTCTTAATAAACTTCACCATTGGCTTCGATAAACGATAACAAAATATGCCAATAATAAACCACAAGGAATTTGCCCAAAAGCATTTTCCAGTGAAAGGGAGATTGGCAGCAACTAGATGTTACACTCAAATGAAAACAATCATCGCTAAAATGCTATGGAAGACATAAGCTTAAATAAAGAACAAAAAGAGAAAAGTATTCAATTATTCTTGCCGTAAGAAGATTAATCACAAAAAGCAGAAAGAAAGACTGCAATAGTTACAAGAATCACGAGTGCAGCAAAAGGTCAAGTTCCATAAAACAGGGACAAGAAAACTTTGAGGAATACAGCACATCAGTGAGAAGCCGAATACAATAAGAAGCTTACAATATCATGAGCTTGTCGAGCAAGTAAAACCTTCTCAGTGCAAAGGCTTAAGGCATTGTCCTGGTTTGCTTCAATCTCCTTCCTCAATTTCTCAAAAGCCTCATCGTCATCATAATTGTATTTCCTTGATCCCTGATTCTGAGAAGCTAATCCTAGGCAGTAATTGGTCTGCTGCCTAGTCTGATTTATTATTCCTTCATTTTCCATTTCATATTACAGATTGTACACCCATTACATTACTAAACTTAGAAAAAAAAAAAAGTGCGACTATGAAAGCAGAAAGTAATCCATTAATTCCATTTTTTTTCTGGGACTCATTCTTTGTTTGTCCGTCCCAGAAAGATCAACACATTCATATTTAGAAAATATTTAATTTTTACAATCCAATTTTGCCCTTCCTTTAGATGCTCTTATCAGAACTAACATGACTTGTTGTAAGCCTCATTGCAACCAAAAAAAAAAAGACTAGTTGCCTACAGAAGGTACTTTTAGCATTTTACGCATATTAAGCTGTCAAAATTTTCCTTTTTCTTTTTTAGATAAACTCAATGCCCAATCAAACTTCGCCGAACAAATTGGGGACAATTGGAGTATTCCTATGTTCTGGTTTATCTTATACATTGATAGCTTTATTTATTGGGTAACAAGCAATAAAGCTCACTGAAGCCCTGAAGCTCAGGTTGTACATTGTGCCTCACTTAATTGGCGCTTTAGTGTAGACGTTAAGGTGTGTCTACCTTCACCGACAGGGTTCTTTAAGGACACAACATGACATATATGGTTTTTAAGTATAGCTTTTCCATTCTTTTGTGCAAATAAATATTGTTTCTGTTCAAGTTATGTTTCCTTTTTTTATTTTTCTTCATTGGCGCTTTTCTTTGCTAAAGCCCACCCTTTAATTGAGCTATGCACTTAAAGCTCCAACAACCTCTGGCACTGTTTTGTGCTTTCCTCTTTTGGCTACTCTGATTGGAAGAAAAATAAATGTCTATAATTACTAGTTGACAACCAGGAAATAAAGGGGGATCTTAACACAAATAGCTGTCCGGATTCACCATTTAGTTTTCCTAGCCGATATACATAGATTATACACTGATTATACATGTTTATACACATATTACACATGGATTATACATATATTATACATCCATAGGCTATTTTAAGTTTAAGCAGTTTAGTGTGCGACTATTTAGGTTAATTTTTCAACAACAAAAATCAACTAACCTGCTATAGCAGATTAAATATAATGATTGCGTGTTTTTTTTTTACACTGTGAGTATATATAAGTTAATTTCTTAGAAAGGGCATACCTTGAGAACGCTCATCGAGTTCTCTAATGGTGTTAAGAAGCCGCTGAAGCTCAGCAGGCAATGTGCTTGAATCTGTTTTTTAACACAAAATTTTATTAATTAGTGACGTAAAATTCAAGCCTTTCAACTTTAAACTGAGCCAAAAGTAAAGCAGAAAAAAAAAAGGATTAATTCGAAATCGGAAACTTACATTCCAAGTAATCATCGACGAAAACTCCGGTTCTGGCGATCGCCATTGTCGTCGGGATGAATTTGATTTTACGATATTAGGGTTTTGAGGAGGGAAGGGAAATTAGGAATTAGGTTTAACGACGATGTTTATTCGAAAATGTTCTTCTCCGCACCTATTTCCCAATTTTTCCTTTTTTTTCTTTATCAAGGGAAATATGAAAAGATCAGTATATTTAGGCCTCATTTGTTTGCACTTATCCGAGTTTTGTATTTTGATCGTTCAGATCTTAGACATTAAGTGTTTATTTTAAAAGTTTAAATATTAATTATTCAGATCTTAATCATTAGGTGTGTTTATTTTTTTTACTTCATAATCACTTAATGGGTGTAAATATGTGTATATGATTAAGATTTATAACAAAGACTTAATATCATTAAAATACTATCATCCATATTCATTATTAACTGCCGCCACTGCCTACCATTATCAACTACCACCATACCACACACCACCACCATACTCAACCACCACCACTACCATCATCCTCAATCATAGCATCCACCATTATCGACTACCACCACCCATCATCCCCACCACTCCCACCATCATCATTCTCAACCACAACCAACACTCATCCACCTCAACTACCACAACTAACCACCCCATCACCAGCAACAATCATAGTTGGCACTGCCCAGCATCATAAACTGCCACCAACGACGACCTGTTTGTTTGTCATAACGTAATTACAATGTAATTATAAGTGTATTGTTTGGTTTCACAAGTGTAATTACATAGTAGATTAAATTTTAAATGAATTAATTATTAAAAGTTAATATAATAAATATGTACCTATAAATGATTTTTTATAAGTACCAATGATATTAGATTTGGTATTTAAGATGCATATTTTTTCTTGAATATACATTAATTAGTAATCATATATTTATAACTAATATTGTAAAAATAATTTATATATATTTTTCAAATGAGTAATATTTAGTTTAATTAATTATAAAACTAAAAACATATGTTTTGTAAAAACATCATGGAATGCATGTTTGATAAAATAAATTAATATTTATAAATAATATAATAATATTATTCAAATATTTGACAAAACTAATCTATTAATTCTAACTAAAAAATGAACAACATGCAATGTGAAATAACAAGTCAATACTACTAAAATAAGTAAATTGGAACCATAAATATAACACAATTTTAAAATTCAAAAACAAATAGTTTAACATATGTCAAATTCCAACATAATAAAAATAAGTTCTAATACAACTTACGATTAGAAAATATAATAAGTTTATAATCTCATTCAACAACGAAATTCTACTTTAATGGACTCACCAATTATATATCAAGTTTGTTAATGACTTATTATTTCTAACATTACGAGGTGTAGTTTCAAAAACTAGAATAGTAACGCAGTTACACTAAATAAAGAAAATAAAATAAATAAGAAATAAAATATACGAGCAATTAAATAGAATCACAAGAAGTAAATATAGAAAAATAAAATATAAATAATGTACAAACAAAAATATATTTTAAAATTAAAAAAAGTAAAAATAAAATTAAAAGAAGTTAAAATAATGGAAATAACAAAAAGGAAAGCAATTAAAAAGTAACCTTGTAATTACACAGTGTAATTAACACCAATTCTGTAATGACTCGGCCGGTCGTTTTGAGTTTATTAGCCCCGATCCCCTATTTACTATTTTTCCCATATCTGTTTCTGCTTATGTGACTTGCCGTGAGGTCTTATTTTTTGTTTCGGAGTGATTTGGGACATTTAGTCCCTAAAACAGAAGCTTAAGTCTTAGAATTTTGACCGTAGTCGAAAGTGCGCAAAGACGACTCCAAAATGGAGTTCTGTCGGTTCTGTTAGCTCCGTTGGGTGATTTTGGACTTAAAGGGCGTGTCCGGACTGTGAATTTGAGGTCTGTAGCTAATTTAGGCTTGAAATGACGAAAGTCGAATTTTTGAAAAGTTTGACCGGGGGTTGACTTTTTAATATCGGGATCGGATTCCGATTCCGGAAGTTGGAGTAGGTCCATAATGTTGAATATGACTTGCGTGCAAAATTTGAGGTCAATCGGACGTGGTTTGTTATGATTCGGCATCGTTTGTAGAATTTGAAAATTTTAAAGTTCATTAAGTTTGGATTGGAGAGTGATTCGTGTTTTTGATGTTATTTTAGGTGGTTTGAGGATTCAACTGAGTTCCTATAGTGTTTTGGGACTTAATGGTATGTTTGGTTGAGGTCTCGGGGGCCTCGGATGAGTTTCGGGTGGTTAACGGATCATTTTTGGACTTTGGTTGATGGTTGATATCTATTGGTGTATATTTTATGGTTTACTCTTACGCGTTCGCAAGAGGAGCCTCGCATTCGCGAAGGGTTAATGTGAGCTGGGAAGATTTTGTTCTTTGCGTTTGTGAAGAAGAGGACGCGAACGCGAAGGTGTGGTCTGCGTGTGCATCGCGAACGCGTGAGTGGTGTCGTGTTCGCGAAGAGACTTGAGGTAGCTGGGAATCCCAGGTCTTTGGTCTACGCGTTCGCGAGGTATGGGCCGCGTTCGTGATGAGTTGAGCTTGTAAAGCTTCGCGTTTGCGAAGAGTAAACTGGGAGGCAGTCTGAGTTGGCCTACGCGAACGTGAGAGGACGGTCGCGTTAGCAAAGAAGGAAATCTGGGCAGACATTATTAATTTTAAAAACGAGGGTTTGAACCCATTTTTTTCATATTTTGAACTAGAGAACACGGAATTGGGCGATTCTTGAAGGGATTTTTGTGGAGTTGATTGGGGTAAGTGATTCTTACTTGGTTTTGGTTAAATCCCATGATTTTATCTTTAATTTTATCATCTAATATGTGATTTGGGGTGAGAAATTGGGAAAAAAGAGGAAGAACTCTTGAGTTAGAATTTCGAGATTTTGAATGGGATTTTGTTATCGGATTTGAGTAATTTTGGTATGGTTAGGCTCGTGAGTGAATGGGCTTTCGGGTTTTGTGAATTTTGTCGGATTTCGAGACGTGGTCCCGGGGGCTGGGTTGAGCCTATTTCGGATTTTTGGCTTATAATTTCATGTTTTTCTTGTGGAATTGATTCTTTTAGCTTATATTAATTACATCAAACTGCTTGTGGCTAGATTCTGGGCGTTTGGAGATTGATTCGAGGGGCAAGGGCATTGTGGAGTAGGATTTTGCGCGGTTTGAGGTAAGTAACAGTTTTAAATCTGGTCCTGATGGTATGAAACCCCGGATTCTTAGTACGATGTGACTATTTTGGAGGTGACGCACATGCTAGGTGACGGGCGTGTGGGCGTGCACCGTGAGGGATTGTGACTTGGTCCATCCCGTGAGACTGTAAAGTCGAATAGCCTATTGTAAATTACATGTTCTCTCTGTGTTATAGAAATTGGACTGCAAATCATATTAGAAATCATGCTTAGGATATGTGATGGTACTGTTGGGACCCACAGAGGTCGCGTACTTGTTGACGTATTTGTTAATTGTTGTCTTGTATCCAGTCATAGTTTTCCTTGCGTATCATATCTCAGTCTCTTCTTCATTCTTGTTGATATTATTTTTGTTTAGGCTAATCTTTATGATTTCTGAGAGCCCGAGAGACTAGAGAGGTTAGTGACTGAGTTAGGGCCTGAGTGTCGAGCTGTGAGCTATATGTATGTATATGGATCGGGTTGCACACCGCAACGAGCCTTAGGGATGTATATATGGATCGGGTTGAACGTCGTAACGAGCCTTAGGGGTGTATATATGGATTGAGTTGCACGCCACAACGAGCCTTATGGCTATTTATATGGGATCGGGCTGCACGCCGCAGCGATATAGCGTTTGGGCTGAAGGAGCCCCTCCGGATTCTGCACACCCCCAATGAGCGCAAGTACCTATTGAGTTTGAGTACTGAGGGCTGAGAACCGAGTGATTGAGTTGTTGTGACGAGTTGAGTGTCTGTTGCCCCGAGAGGCTGTACTTGTTTGTCATTTGTTGATGCACTTAGTTGCTATCTGTCATTGTTGTGAAATTTCAGAAAGATTCTATATCCGGATTACCTGCACTGCAACTGTATAAACTGATTTGACTTGAACTGCCGGATTTGAAAGCATGTCTATTCTTTGCTAGAATTATTGAAAATGAACTGTATTTGTATAGCTCGACACTACCTTCTCAGTTCCTTATTTATTTCTGTTACTTGCTGAGTTGGTTGTACTCATGCTACACCCTGCACTTCATGTGCAGATCCAGGCGTGTTTGATAACGGAGGTCATTGAGTTCGTACGCGATCGAGTACCGGAGACTACGAGGTAGCTGCCGGCGTCCGCAAACCATGTCTCTCCTTCTATGTTTTCTTTCTTTTCTGTATTGATACTTAGACACTGTTTGTATTAGACTGGATATTTAGATGCTCATGACTCAGTGACACCCCGATGTCGGGCTATTTTTCCGCACTTATGCTTTGGGCTTTACCCCGTTTTTATGAAAGACTCCGGTTATTTTAAATATATTAATTCATTTATGTTAAATGTTGAAAGTGTTTTGGAGATGTCGGCTTGCCTAGTATCACGATAGGCGCCACCACGATGGGTTAGGTTTGGGGCCGTGACAAGTTGGTATCAGAGCCTAGGTTACATAGGTCTCACGAGTCATGAGCAAGTTTAGTAGAGTCTTGCGGATCGGTACAGAGACGTTTGTACTTATGTTCGAGAGGCCGCCGAACCCTTAGGAAAACTTCACATTCTTGAATTCGTGTCGTGCGAATCTGTTGATTCTGGTGACTAAATATTTATTCTTTTATTCTCTCACACATGGTGAGGACTCGTACTACGAGGCAGGATGGGCAACCACCAGTACCTCCAGCCAGGGCCACGAGAGGCCGAGGTGGCGGTAGAGGCCGTGGTAGGGGCAGAGGTGCAGCCCGCACAACAGTTGGGGCAGTACCTGCAGACCCCCCAGTTGCCCCAGTTCAGGAGCAGACACCAGTTATGGATGAGCCTGTGGGACCAGCTCAGGCACCACCTGTGCCTATTGTGGTTCTAGGCCTTCAGGAGGCCTTAGCTAAGATTTTGACCGCGTGTACCAGTCTTGCTCAGGCGGTCTCTATTCCGGCCGTAGCAGCCACTTCTCAGGCCAGGGGAGGCGCTCAGACTGCCGCCGCCCGCACACCAGAGCAGGTGGTACAGGGATTCCAGACACCGGGGCCACCACCAGTCCAGCCGGTTGCCGCTGCTCAAGATTATGTGGTTCCTGCTATGCTTGAGGATGAGCAGCGTAGATTGGAGAGGTTTGGGAGGCTCCAGCCTCTATCTTTCAGTGGTGCAGAGGGAGAGGATGCACAGGGTTTCTTGGACAAGTGTCAGAGGATACTCCATACGGCAGGTATTCTGGAGACCAGTGGGGTCTCGTTCACTACTTTTCAGTTCTCTGGGGCTGCCTTCAGTTGGTGGGAGGCTTACAAGAGGCGTAGGCTAGTTGGCGCAGCACCCCTTACATGGCAGCAGTTCTCCGTTCTTTTCCTGGAGAAGTCCGTGCCTCAGTCCCACAGAGAGGAGCTGCGCATGCAGTTCAAGCAGCTTCGTCAGGGTGATATGTCCTTGACTCAGTATGAGATGAGATTTTCTGAGTTGTCCCGTCATGCAATCTGGTTGGTTCCCACTGATAGAGAGAGGATCAGAAGGTTCATAGATGGCCTCACTTTTCAGCTGCGATTGCTTATGACTAGAGAGAGAGAGTCTGATGCTAATTTTGATGAGGTTGTCGACATTGCTCGTCAGATTGAGATGGTTCGCAGCCAGGAGCAGGTTGAGAGAGAGTCCAAGAGGCCTCGTGGACAAGGTGGATTTAGCGGTGTTTCTTCTGGGGGCAGTTCCACCACGGTAGGGGTCGTCCTTTCAGAAATGCTCAGACGGCTCTCCCAGTTCACCGTGGTGCATCATCTGGTCATGGTTCACACAGTTATCAGCATGGCCATTCATCTCTCAGTGCCCTCCCAGCTCAGAGTTCGTCTCGTGCTCCATCGGGTCAGGGCTCGTCTATGCTAGGTCCTTCTACCAGTTATCCTAGTGCTCGGGGCTCCCTTCAGTACCCAGCACCAGCACCGGGGAGTTGCTATGAGTGTGGAGAGTTTGGCCACATCAAGAGACATTGTCCCCGCCTTATTGGATGTCCGGCTCAGTAGAGGAGCCAGTCTATGACATCAACAGCAGTTTCTTCACCACCCGCTCAGGCAGCTTGAGGTGGAGCCCAGTCAGCTAGGGGTCGCCCGAGAGAGGGAGGACAATCAGGCCTAGTCAGTTTCTTCACCATACCATATGCCATTGCTTCGGATGTTGTGATTACAGGTATTGTCTCAGTTTGCCATATAGATGCCTCTGTATTATTTGACCTTGGTTCTACTTATTCATATGTGTCCTCGTATTTCGCTCATTATCTGGATATGCCCCGTGAGTCTTTAGTTTCATCTGTTTATGTATCCACTCCAGTAGGCGATACTAGTATTGTGGACCATGTATATCAGTCGTGTGTGGTGACTATTGGGAGTCTGGAGACCAGAGTAGATCTTCTGTTGATTAGTATGGTCGATTTTGACGTGATTTTGGGTATGGATTGGTTGTCTCCATGTCATACTGTTCTAGATTGTCACACTAAAATCGTGACGTTGGCGATGCCGGGGTTGTCGAGGATTGAGTGTAGCGGCTCCATAGACTATGTTCCAGTAGAGTGATTTCATAGTTGAAAGCTCAGCGGATGGTTGAGAAAGGTTGTCTATCTTATCTAGCCTTTGTGAGGGATGTTAGTGCAGAGGCCCATGCTATTGATTCAATTCCGGTGGTGTGAGATTTCCCGGATGTATTTCCTGCAGACTTGCCGGGCATGTCACCCGACAGGGATATTGATTTTGGTATTGATTTGGTGTCGGGCACTCAGCCCATTTCTATTCTACCGTACCGTATGTCACCAGCTGATTTGAAGGAGTTGAAGGAGTAGCTTCAGGAACTCCTTGATAAGGGGTTTATTTAGCCTAGCGTGTCACCTCGGGGTGCACTAGTTCTATTTGTGAAGATGAAGGATGGTACTATGAGAATGTGCATTGATTATAGACAGTTGAACGAGGTCACAATCAAGAACAAGTATCCTTTGCCGCGTCTTGATGATTTGTTTGACCATCTTCATGGAGCGATGGTGTTCTCCAAGATTGATTTGAGGTCAGGGTATTGCCAGCTAAAGATTCGGGACTCATATATTC
Organism: Nicotiana tomentosiformis; assembly: GCF_000390325.3. NCBI lineage: Eukaryota > Viridiplantae > Streptophyta > Magnoliopsida > Solanales > Solanaceae > Nicotiana > Nicotiana tomentosiformis. The sequence goes on along the minus strand of NC_090823.1, from coordinate 81,713,462 downwards.
TTAAGACAGCTTTCAGGACCCGATATGGCCATTATGATTTCCTTGTGATGTCTTTTGGGCTGACCAATGCCCCATCAGCGTTCATGCATTTGATGAATAGTATGTTTCAGCCTTATCTCGACTCGTTCATTATTGTATTTATTGATAATATCCTGGTGTACTCTCGTAGACAGGAGTAGCATGCTCAACATCTGAGGATTGTGTTATAGCGATTGAGGGAGGAGAAACTTTATGCAAAGTTCTCCAAGTGTGAGTTTTGGCTCAGTTCAGTGGCGTTCTTGGGGCACGTGGTGTCCAGTGAGGCTATTCAGGTGGATCCGAAGAAGATAGAGGCGGTGAAGAGTTGTCCCAGACCGTCCTCAGCCATGGAGATTCGGAGCTTTCTTGGGTTAGCATGCTATTATCGTCATTTTGTGGAGGGTTTCTCATCTATTGCATCGCCCTTGACCAAATTGACCCAAAAGGGTGCTCCTTTCAGGTGGTCGGAGGAGTGCGAGGAGAGCTTTCAGAAGCTCAAGACTGCTTTGACCACGACTCCAGTTCTAGTCCTACCATCAGTTTCTAGTTCTTACACAGTGTATTGTGATGCCTCGCGGATCGGCATTGGGTGTGTTCTGATGCAGGGAGTAGGGTGTTTGCTTATGCCTCGCGCCAGTTGAAGCCCCATGAGAAGAACTATTCTGTCCACGACCTTGAGTTAGCATCTATTATTCACGCCTTGAAAATTTGGCGGCACTATTTGTACAGGGCCCATTGTGAGATTTACACTGATCATCGGAGTTTGCAGCATCTGTTCAAACAGAAGGATCTTAACTTGCGTCAACTGAGGTGGTTGGAGATTCTTAAGGACCATGATATCACCATTTTGTACCATCCCGGGAAGGCCAATGTGGTGGCCGATGCCTTGAGTCGCCGGACGGAGAGTTTGAGGAGCTTAGCATATCTTCCAGCAGCGGAGAGGCCACTGGCATTTGATGTTCAGGTCTTAGCTTGCAAGTTTGTTAGATTGGATGTTTATGAGCCGAGTCAAGTATTGGTTTATGTGATATCTCGGTCTTCTCTTTATGATCGTATCAGGGAGCGTCAGTATGAGGACCCCCATCTGCTTGTCCTTAAGGACACAGTCCAGCACGGTGATGCTAAGGAGGTCACTATTGGGGATGATGGTGCATTGAGGATGCAAGGCAGGCTATGTGTGCCCAATATAGATGGTTTGCGTGAGTTGATTCTCCAGGAGGCTCACAGTTTGCGGTTTTCTATTCATCCGGGTGCCGCGAAGATGTATCAGGACTTGAGACAACATTACTGGTGGAGGAGATTGAAGAAGGACATAGTGGAGTATGTAGCTCGGTGCCTAAATTGCCAGTAGGTGAAGTATGAGCATCAACGACCATGTGGGTTACTTCAGAAGTTAGATATTCCGGAGTGAAAATGGGAGCAGATCACTATGGATTTCGTTGTTGGGCTTCCACGCACTCATCGAAAGTTTAATGCAGTTTGGGTGATTGTGGACCGGTTGATCAAGTCAGCTCATTTCATTCCTGTGATGACTACCTATTCTTCCGAGCATCTGGCTCGAATGTATATCCTCGAGATCGTCATGCTTCATGGCGTACTGGTATCTAGCATTTCTGACCGGGGTACGCAGTTTACATCACGGTTCTGGAGGGCCGTATAGCATGAATTGGGTACTCGGGTGGAGTTGAGCACAACATTTCACCCTCAGACGGACGGACAATCCGAGCGCACTATTCAGATATTAGAGGATATGCTCCGTGCGTGTGTGATGGAGTTTGGGGGTTTGTGGGATCAGTTCTTGCCTCTAGCGGAGTTTGCTTACAACAATAGTTATCGGTCAAGCATCCAGATGGCACCGTATGAGGCTCTGTATGGTAGGCGGTGTAGGTCTCCAGTGGGTTGGTTCGAGCCGGGCGAGGCTAGATTATTGGGTACAGACTTGGTTTAGGATGCTCTGGAGAAGGTTAGGGTGATTCAGGATAGACTACGCACAGCCCAGTCCAGACAGAAGAGTTATGCAGATCGGAAGGTTCGCGATATTGCATTCATGGTTGGAGAGCGGGTCTTGCTCCGAGTGTCACCCATGAAGGGTGTTATGAGGTTCGGAAAGAAGGGCAAGCTGAGCCCGTGGTTTATCGGTCCATTTAAGGTATTGCGACGTGTTGGGGAGGTTGCTTACGAGCTTGCCTTGCCTCCCAGTCTAGCAGGAGTTCATCCAGTATTCCATATTTCTATGCTTCAGAAGTATCACGACGATCTGTCTCACGTATTAGATTTCAGCTCAGTCCAGTTGGACAAGGATTTATCTTATGTTGATGAGCCGGTGGTGATCTTAGATAGGCAGAAAGCTGAGGTCAAAGAATATTGCTTTTGTAAAGGTTCTGTGGAGGGGTCAGCCGGTCAAGGAGGCGACTTGGGAGACCGAGCATGATATGCGTAGCCGTTATCCTAATCTTTTTACCACTTCAGGTATGTATCTATGCTCGTTCGAGGAAGAATGATTGTTTTAAGAGGGGGAGGATGTAACGACCCGGTCGGTCGTTTTGAGTGTATTAGCCTCGATCCCCTATTTATTGTTTTCCCTGTATCTGTTTCTGCTTATGTGACTTGCCGGGAGGTCTTGTTTTTGGTTTCGGAGTGATTTGGAACATTTAGTCCCTAAAATAGAAGCTTAAGTCTTAGGATTTTGACCGTAGTCGGAAGTGTGTGAAGACTACTCCGGAATGGAGTTCTGTCGGTTCCGTTAGCTCCGTTGGGTGATTTTGGACTTAGGAGCATGTCCGGACTATGAATTTGAGGTCTGCCGCGTTCGCGATGAGTTGAGCTTGTAAAGCTTCGCATTCGCGAAGCGTTGATCGCATTCTCAAAGAGTAAACTGGGAGGCAGTCTGAGTTGGCCTACACGAACGCGAGAGGACGGTCACGTTCGCGAAGAAGGAAATCTGGGCAGACATTATTAATTTTAAAAACGAGGGTTTGAACCCATTTTTTTTTTCATATTTTGAGCTAGAGAACACGGAATTGGGCGATTCTTGAAGGGATTTTTGTGGAGTTGATTGGGGTAAGTGATTCTTACTTGGTTTTGGTTAAATCCCATGATTTCATCTTTAATTTTATCATCTAATATGTGATTTGGGGTGAGAAACTGGGGGGAAAGAGGAAGAACTCTTGAGTTAGAATTTTGAGGTTTTGAATGGGATTTTATTATCGGATTTGAGTAATTTTGGTATGGTTAGGCTCGTGAGTGAATGGGCTTTCGGGTTTTATGACTTTTGTCGGATTTTGAGACGTGGGCCCGGGGGTCGAGTTGAGCCTATTTCGGATTTTTGGCTTATAATTTCATGTTTTTCTTCTGGAATTGATTCTTTTAGCTTATATTAATTACATCGTACTGCTTGTGGCTAGATTCGGGGAGTTTGGAGATTGATTCGAGGGGCAATGGCATTGTGGAGTAGGATTTTGCGCGGTTTGAGGCAAGTAACAGTTTTAAATCTGGTCCTGATGGTATGAAACCCCAGATTTTTGGTATGATGTGACTATTTTGGAGGTGACACACATGCTAGGTGACGGGCATGTGGGCGTGCACCGTGGGGGATTTTGACTTGGTCCGTCCCGTGAGACTGTAAAGTCGAATAGCTTATTGTTAATTACATGTTCTCTCTGTGTTATAGAAATTGGACTGCAAATCATGTTAGAAATCATGCTTAGGCTATGTGAAGGTACTGTTGGGACCCGCAGAGGTCGTGTACTTGTTGAAGTATTTGCTAATTGTTGTCTTGTACCCAGTCATGGTTTTACTTGCGTATCATATCTCAGTCTCTTCTTGATTCTTGTTGATATTATTTTTGTCTGGGCAGATCTTTATGATTTCTGAGAGCCCGAGAGACTAGAGAGATTGGTGACTGAGTTAGGGCCTGAGTGTCGAGCTGTGAGCTATATGTATGTATATGGATCGGATTGTATGCCGCAACGAGCCTTAGGGCTGTATATATGGATCGGGTTGCACGCCACAACGAGCCTTAGGGCTATATATATGGATTGGTTTGCACGTCACAACGAGCCTTATGGCTATTTATATGGGATCGGACTGCACGCCGCGTCGATATTAGCGCTTGGGCTGAAGGAGCTCCTCCGGAGTATACACACCCCCAGGGAGCACAGGTACCTATTGAGTTTGAGTACTGAGGGCTGAGAGACGAGTGATCGAGCTGTTGTGACGAGTTGAGTGTTTGTTGCCCTGAGAGGTTGTACTTGTTTGTCATTTGTTGATGCACTTAATTGTTATCTGTCATTGTTGTAAAATTTCTGAAAGATTCTATATCCGGATTACCTACCCTGTAACTGTATAAACTGATTTGACTTGAACTACCGGATTTGAAAGCATGTCTATTCTTTGATGGAATTATTGAAAATGAACTGTATTTGCATAGCTCGTCACTACCTTCTCAGTTCCTTATTTATTTCTGTTACTTGCTGAGTTGGTTGTACTCATGCTACACCCTGCACTTTATGTGCAGATCCAGGTGTGTTTGATCACGGATGTCGTTGAATTCATGCGCGATCGAGTACCGGAGATTACGAGGTAGCTGCCGGCGTCCGCAGACCTTGTCTCTCCTTCTATGTTTTCTTTCTTTTCTGTATTGATACTTAGACACTGTTTGTATTAGACTGGATATCTAGATGCTCATGACTCAATGACACCCTGATGTCAGGCTATTTTTCCGCACTTATGCTTTGGTTTTTATCCCGTTTTTATGAAAGACTCCGATTATTTTAAATATATTAATTCATTTCTGTTAAATGTTGAAAGTGTTTTGGAGATGTCGGCTTGTCTAGTATCACGATAGGCGCCATCACGACGAGTTAGGTTTTGGGTCGTGACAAATTCTCACATCCCCTTTAGAATTGAAGAGTGTAATTACATTTCTCTTATTATACCTAATTCCATGCTGACCAAGTAATTACTTGGCCAAACAAATATGTCAAACTATGTAATTATACCCAATTATACCCAAATTCAATTTCTAAGTGGCTTCCAAACAGGCTCTTAAGGTTTGACAAAGGGGTAGTCCTTTCATCCTAATCTTGTATATTATATTCCATAGGCATAGTAGAGTATATTTATGAAGAGAAATTTAAATTTAAACATTGATTCATCAAATCTTGGAAAATAAACATTGAAATTGGATGGTAGAGAAGATGAATAGTTTTGGGTTTGGTTGAACGATATCGTTTTGAGTTTCTAATGAACAGTTTGATTTCATTACACGTTTAACGGATGAATTGGAGCTAAAACCTAAGAATTGACCTTCGAATGGTGAAATATGAATTTTTGCTAAACTTGTGAAGTTGGAACTAAGTATTATATACTTAGTTGACTTAGTCGGAATTGTTGTGATGCATTATTGATTTATATGAGCTCGTATATGTAGATTGTGATCATTGGCGTCGTTGGAGAATTTTGTTAATTTTAGAGTGTCGTAACATTATTTTGGAGCTTGGACCTGAGATAAGTTTATTAGACTTACTCTTCTCGAAAATTTTTCTCTTAAGCATGATTTGAGTCTACATGTGAGTTATTTGTAGATATACGTTTGTGCTTGTGGGGATAAGTGAGTAAGAACGTAACCATGTATTTTGAGTTGTGTTACATATTCATTAAAAAAATTATTCTCAAACTTGTTGGAAAATGACACTTGAGACAAAAGTTATAAGTTTTATTAAAAACTTATGTTATTGATAAAGGAATAAAATGTTTGAGTTCTATTGTTATGATTTTTATAAAATGTGAAGTGTAATATTTTTTCGAAACATTTACATATTGAAATAACACTTGTTAAATATTTAAGGATTGAAATCTCATTTTGTTAATCACTTTAACATGAAATGAGAAAGGATTTCATTTGATTTTTGTTCAAATGGTTGGATCGGTTATTAACATCGTAATTTGATAAAAGTAGGTCTTTTGAGGCTACAAAGTTATGAATCTATTTTTGGAATATTAAATATTTTGGGAGCTACTATGTAACGACCCGACTTGTCGTTTTAAGAATTTACATTCCGTTCGGTGGCTTAAGGTCTCGAGCAGCATTGAAATGTGTATTATGACTTGCGAGAGCAGTCAAGTTTGGTTTTCGGATGATTCAGGATTTAATTGAAAGAACAATTCTTGTTTTGGAAGCTTAAGTTGAAATAACTGACCGGATTAAACGACCCCAAAATAGAGTTTTTATGATTCCAATAGCTCCTTATGGTGATTTTGGACTTAGGAGCGTGTCCGAAAATATTTTTAGAAGTCCGTAGTGAAATTTTGCTTGAAATGAAGAAAGTTGAATTTTTGGTAAGTTTGACCGGGGAGTTGACTTTTTGATATCGGAGTCGGAATCCAGTTCTGACAATTTTTATAGATCCGTTATATCATTTATGACTTGTGTGCAAAATTTGAGATCAATTGGAATTGATTTGATAGGTTTCGGCATCGAATGTAGAAATTGGAAATTCTTAAGTTCCTTAAGCTTGAATTAGGGTATGATTCGTGATTTTAGCGTTATTTTATGTGATTTGAGGTTCAACTAAGTTTGTATGATATTTTAGGACTTGTTGGTATATTGGGTTAAGGTCCTGAGGGCCTCATATGAGTTTTGGAGTGGTTTTGGATCATTTTTTAACTCTTGTTTTTTATACAGCAATGTGCGAAATGTTTTATGCACAGAGCTGAGTTTGGAAGCTTATATCTTGAAATATATAAGGAATATGGAAATTATCAAAACATGAAAGTTTTATCCCTTTGCTTCTAGTTTTCAGAATGATAAATCATTCATCATTCGGACATTTGTACAAAAGGTTATGATCGATTGACTAAAGCTGGTACTGCAGATTTTGGCTACAGCAGCGTGCATCGCCAGAAATTTCTGTTGCACATGGCTGACTTTGGGAGCTTATATATCGCAATCTATAAGGAGTTGGGCAATGAGTAAACCATGAAAGTTGTAGCCCTTTGTATCTAATTTGCAGAAATTTAAATTGTTTGGCAGTTGGAGTTGAGTACAAGAAGTTATGATTGATATACTACAAGCTGCCGGGGAAGAGTTTTGGAAGAGTTTGATGTTTTCAGCATAAGTATGTAATGATCCAAAGGTCCATTTTTAGTTCTAGAGATCAAAATTCAATTTCGAGACTTCCGAGATTTTGATAATGAATTGTAGGAGTGATCTGAAAAGTTTGGTCTAATTTCATCAAGTCGCGATTGGGTTTTTAGCGTGAAACATGAGTTAATTGTTTAGCGAGCGAAATTGGTATCGCATTAAGCAAATGAGCTCCGAATTGAGTTTCGATTGAACGACTAGATTCGTATTATTATTTGTGACTCATAGGAATAAGAATCGTCGAATTCTGAATTCGTATGATGGAGTTAAAGCCTTTTTAGTGAAACAAATAACTGTTGGTGCAAGCAAGTTCCGATGTGGATTTTTAGTGACGGAAAATAAACTTTTAGTGACGGATGGGCAGAAACTTAAGGACCAAAAATGGTCATTTCCTTCATTTCGTTTTTGGATTTTTGGAGCACGGTTCTTGGGCGATTTTGAGGATTTCTTCACGACTTCGACTTGGGTAAGTGTCCTATATCCAAAAGTGATTATATTTCATAAATACATGATTATATTCATCATTTATTTCGGATTTAAATGGAAGAAATCAAGATTTTTGCAAAACTTTTCAAGAACGAAAATTTTAGATTTGAAGGTTGAGTTGTTATCGGAATTTGATAAAATTGGTATGGGTGGACTCGCAATTGAATGAGTTATCGGATTTTGTGAGTTTCGTTAGATTCCAAGATGTGGGCCACACAGACGATTTTTGAGTTAAATTTCGAATTTTATTGAAAAATTAGTATTTTCATATGGAATTAATTTCTATAATTAGTATTGAATGAATTGAATTAATTTGGATAGATTTGAGCTATCCGGAGGTCAATTCAAGCAAGAAGGCGATTTTGAAATATCGGCATAACTCCAAAAAGATAAGTATCTTGCCTAACCTTGAGTGGGGAAAATTATCCCTTAGGCATCGAGTCTTATGTGCCATTTGTAAAATGTGAAAAGCCGTATACGTGAGGTGACGAGTACGTACTCGGGCTTATATGTGCAAATTTTATTGGGTTAAAGTCTTAGGCATTATTGCGTAGTAAATTGGATAATTGTTGGCATTTATTAAATCATATATTTTGCCATGCCTAAATCCTTGTTTGTTGAATTTGTTTTTATATGACAATTTGATGTGATTGTTGCTTGAATATTTATGTAAATTCCGTGATTTTATTGATTTGATATTTCCTGGAAATAATTATATTATGGATTTTTCATCTGCAAATAATTAATGAACTAAGCTTAAACTGAAGCGTTAATATAATTATCAAGAATTTGGATTAATGAAGGCGTTGCCCTATACTGAGTATTTTCTATCTATGTTGATTGTTTTTGAGGTTTTATATACGTTGTGTGGAGCCTTGGGCTATTTTTGAAAAATTTATTGATTTTACTATATCATTGGAATTGATTGTGGTTGTTGGGCAAATTGTGATAGGAATTGATTGTGTTGTGTTATCGTGATAATATTTCGTGTAAATTATTGTATGATTTAAGTTATTATTATGAGGATATAAGGGTGGCATTTCACTGTTGATATTATGTGGGTATAAGGATTGCATTTCACTGTGGTTATATGTGTTGGGATATTATTTGGACGGAGTGATAAGGGTGGCTATTATACTGAGCGATAAGGGTGGCTATATGAGCGATAAGGATGGCTATTGATATTGTCAGGGCAGAGGGATAAGGGAGGCTATTATAAGAGTGATAAAGGTGGCTATAGGAGAGATAAGGGTGGCTATTGTCAGGGATGATATGTGATGATGTGGAGTTATTGCGTTGGTAATTTTTATGTGATGTTGTGATTTTTCTTATGTTTATTTTTATATCTTGTGCAATTTGTCTTGTTGTTTCGGTAAACTTGATAATAGTCTCATCTATGTTGAAATTGGGAGCCTTTGGCTATTGCCAGGTGGATTATGAAATGAAATGTGGGCACGAGGTACCGTGAGTAAATAATGATGGTGATATTGGCACGTGAATTGTCCGTGCAGTTGTGATATAAAATATGGGCACGAGGTGCCGTGGTTAAATGATGATGATATTGACACGTGAGTTGTCCGTGCGGTTGTGATAGAGAAATTGACACGAGGTGCCGTGAAAATATGAAAGTGGGCTGAGACCCGTATTTTATGATTTTGAAATGAGGTGTCACAAGGTGACTTTTATTCTAAAGATATTTATTTGAAGGAATTATATTTGAAAGAGATTTATTTGAAAGATATTTATTTGAAGGAATTATATTTGAAAGAGATTTATTTGAAAGGATTATATTTGAAATATATATATTTGAAGGGAGTATATCCGAAATATATTTATTGGAAAGCATTATATCCTGAAGATTATTATTTGAGAAGCATATAGGCGAAAGATTTATATTTAAAGGACTTGATTAATTGGGTGTACTTGTACTTATTATTTGTTGAGCAATATTAATGGTGTTCTTGTTGCCCTGCTGTGTATATCACTGGTTGATTAGTGTTGCTATTATTGTTATTTATTTCCTATTATTATTGTATAATATATTGCACAGGTTATTAGACTAGTGAGTATTTTGACTGTACCTCGTCATTACTTCACTGTATTTAGTCTTGATACTTACTAGGTACAGACTGTGGTGTACCCATACTACACTTCTGCATATTTTTGTGTAGAGCCAGGTATTGGAGTGTTCGAGTGTGATCGCAAGGATTCAAGGTAGAGTTGTTTGGTCGTCGCAGTCCCTTGGAGTCTTTTCATTTTATTGTATTATTAATTATTAATCAAACAGTATTGAGTATTCGATCCTTGAGATCATTTCATTTATTCAGTTAGAGTTCGTGACTCGGTATTACCAGTCTTGGGAGGTTATTTGTAACTATTTTCGTTGTTGGTTTCGATTAATTATTTAAAAAAAAAAAGAAGAAATTTGGCTTGAATTTTAATTATAATCGGCTTACTTAATCTTAGAGACTAAGTGCCATCACGACGCCTGTGGTGGGATTTTGGGTCGTGACATACTAGTAGAGACCACCGAGATTGATTTGAATGTTGAGTTCATTACGATGGAACTATACCTATCAGTGTAGGAACATAATCCAAGGCTAAGTCAAGGTTTATGAGATAAAGTCTCCTATTTCATCGGCAAATGATCATTACTTTATGTAATGATGTTACGTCGGCTTGCATCGTACCTGTTGCTAGGTTGATCACCTAGTGATTATTCTTATGTTGGTGTCTTATAGTGCTCGTCGTAAAAGGTAAAAGAGGATTTTCTTATGTTTAGGTCTAATGAGCCAAAAGTGATTTCAATGATTTAATGAAATTGAAATGGTTTTATATGATTTTTATTAAAATTGTGTATTGATATAAATGTTTTAAAAGGTTATATCATGGCTCACATTCCATCATCATTTTATTTAAAATGATAAAGAACATGATTGATATAAATATTTATCACTTTATATCAAGTGTTGGATGTATTATTTTTTGTAAAGCATTGTCTTAGGAACTCGAGTTGTGACATTCTACGACACTTATTGGGTACTATAACGAACGATGTACTCAACCCTCGCGGGCCCTCTCCAGGGCCCTGTTTACTTTACGCATTTCATAATGAGGTGTGGTACATGATGAGCATACAAGACTAGGATGACTCTCTACCCGAGGTATATGATGAGACGCCACTTATATTCGGTGGTAGCTATCATGTTATTTCATGCTTTCTTTTAAATAAAAAATTATCAAAAGTATTTTTTTTATTCTCGTGTCATGGAGATTCTATAGACATTGTTATTCTTTTGGGATTATAGTTGACGGTTATTCATATGGCACGAAAGAAATATTATTATCTTTATGACTTTTAATTATTGAAAAAGGTTTTAAAGATTGTGTTTAATTAATGATTTTAATCATTTAAAGATAATTATATTTGAAAAAGGCTTCCACATGAATTTATTAGATATATAGATGTGTATTTTTAAATGGGTTGGTTCCTTTGTGTCGGGTAGTATACCGGGTGACGTGATTTTGAATCGTGATAGTAGGTCTAAATTCTCTTCTTGTATCTGCATCTGTAATAAGAGGATTATATTTTCTAATAAAATCCATTAGATGAAGTATAGTCCTTTTCTCTTTTAAATGCATTTCAGGCATCACACTAGCTACATAACATAACACTTGTAAATGGGAGGAATCCTCCCCTCATTTAGTATAGGATAGGATAATTGTACTGGATTGAAACAGCCTATTCATGCATAATAATTAGGCTTGTCTACTTCTCATATAGGTAGGGAGATGTCTTCTTCTACTTTATGCAGTTTCTTTGTTTAAAATAAAATCCCACTCGGAATCCGAGTTAGAAACTTAAGCGGTTCCCGAATGATGAAAGTTGGCTGAAATTTCACTTCATTAATTAAAGTAGAGAAATAAGGAACTTAATGTGATTGTCTATATTTTAGAGAGATTCTAGGATTTGTTATTTTGTGGCTAAGTTATTTTTTTCCTATAAATATATGAATTCTATTCCATTGTAATTCATCCCAAATCAATAAGAATTCTCTCTCCCTACTTTTCTCTACAATATTCTTCTTCTTCTTTTATTGTTTTATAACACGTTATCAGCACGAGACTCTAACCAATTGAGTAGACGCTTTGGGATTGAGCATAATGATTTTCAACTGTTCCATGAACTTCCTTCACGATTAAATTATGGATTGAAGGTAAGTATTTTACCTTATTTTTCTCTTTCAAATTCTTGAAATTCTATAATTTGATTTTAAATACAAGCAAAGACAATAAATTTTGATTATAACTCTAATAGAGTTTGTAAGAAATTATAACCACCCGAAGTGGTAAAATTTCTATTTCTTGCCATGATCAAATTTATGTATGATTATGAGCACAAGAAGTGAAAACACGTCCCATTGACTTTGCTTCATTCTTATTCCCTTAAGAAAATGTGATAACAATATGTGATAAGTCTGAAAGAAGACAAAATTATTACTGTGAAGGTATCAATGGATGCGGACGTGGTAATATACGAAATTATAATCGTCATCATTGTGGTAATGAGAACAATAAGGATTCTCAAAATAATTCTTCACTCAGTGAAAGTAATGTTTGTCATGGATTTGACATGATATTTGTAAAGCACATATAAATGATTATGGTCCATTCATGATGTGAATGTGATAACATGTGATTCATGAATACATATTCATTCTTGGAAGAATATGAACGCGCTAGTGGTAGTGAATATACTGCACTCACCTCTGGAAGGAGGTTTGAGACGAAATAAGAAAATAATTTTATTATTATGGCATGGATGATCATTGATCACGTACCTATTGTAAATATGCCAAAATATTATGGCAATGTAATTATTACAGGGCAAAAGTAATGGAAGCAACATAGCTTGCCTATAATAATTTTGACCATGACCATAATGGTATAATTTTCTCGTTGAATGATATATTTATCATATGGATGTTGATGAATATGTAGTAGTAAAAAATTAATTGAGAGCTTTGGAAGAGCCAATTATACTATTTTGGAGAAATAAATTGATTACCAATAATGTATTGTATTGTAGTAAGTCTCAAAAAAACTTATTTAGTTTCTAAAGTATTCGCGAAAGTGGTTGGTTATGTTGAGACTATAAATAAAGAAAAGATTTAATATCTTCTATTACTACTACTTGTAGCGGGGTAATATGTATGTAAAAAGTTACCCGTGTTATTCTCCAGTTTGTACTACACAAATAAAAGAATGCCACAATAAAGTAAAAGTTTATTGATATAAAATCTCATATCATAATAAACTTGGAGTTTATTGATAATTGTACGCGTCATGGTGTAAACCTGAAGTTTATCAATATTGATAATTTATCTAGTTGGCATAACTAGTTTAGCCATATCAATTTCAGTATGATGTGCAAAAAAAAAAAAGAACTCACATGGGTAAATATTAAAGAACTAGAAAGTTCTTTACGAATTCTCTTATGTTGTTTGTTATTATTAATTAATAGACCAACTAAAATTGGGATTGGATCCCATGAATGCTGAAAATATCAAAGGTGAATATGGGCTCATTCACCTGCCATGTATACCACATAAGATGCATATATGAGATGGTTACATGTGCTCTTATTATTAACCCGCAACCTGATATTTGTGAGTTAACTTGCTCAATAGATTAATTTAGAGCATAATTTTTAGATTTTCTATTCAAGACAGTTCATCTTGATAAGTTGGTTTATATCATAATTAATTTAGCAAAATAATTTACTGAATGCCTCCGATTAATAGTTAAACTATTGCTTATGAGAACAAAGTTATCTATATTAATTTGATATACGTTATATACGAAAGTATATTATATTCTCCCCTCACAAATGGTTCAGGGGTCATGAACCAAATAATTTCATCTTATTATTATTGATGTGCGGTGTATATTTTGATTAATACCATAACACTCAAAAATGATAAAACAAGTTAGTTTTTCTAACATGAGGGGAGACAGGATAAACAATCGAGAAAAAGTTACGGAATGAATTATCATTTGTACATCTAGATCCTCGAATAAGATAATATGAATTTGAAATTCATAAAAAGATAATTCATCTGCACTATATTGCAAAGCATGGGAGACGCATTTGCTGACCCAAAGAAAGTAACTATACTCTCACTACAAATACTCCCATTAAAATAAGTCCTAGAAGGACAAAATCTATGATACGCTTAAAGCGTATAGACAAATCGGTTTCAAATAAAATTCTTGATAAAGAAGATGAGCAAATGATCATAATAATGAGGCAAGTAATCTAAAAGATCATATGATATAACAATTCATAAAATCTCAAGGAGAGGTTCAAGTACCTGAAAATATGAATGAAAAGATCTTTATGTTATGTCTTTATGAAAAAATATTGGAATCGATATAAAATATTCGTCGACAACATCAATGATAGCGCTAAGTATAGATGGAGATATTAAGTATGTTAAATACAGACACAAAAATATTGGCCAAATGAAAGAGACAGAATTCAAATAGAATTTGTTTCATATGAAAGACATATAGTTTTGGACCTGCAGTTCAAATACTTGATAGTATAAAGTCAATGGTGTGTGCAATCACTTTTATCTATCTTAGATGTTTAGCATGACATGAAAACTTGATATGCATCTAAAGTCTATTTAAATGACTTATATGACTTAACTTATATGACAATCCCTGAAGGATTCAAATCGCTTAAAGCATATACAATCCTAAGGGCAATTTGTGCACATATGTATCTTGCTATAACTATAAGCATGATAATGTGATAACGAGGATTTTCAAGGTGCAACATATTCATTGGAGTTAATATGGTTGATTTATTCATCAAATCTCTGCCGACGTTAACCTTCAAGAAGCTAGTGCACAAGATTGGAATGCGAAGGTTCAAGGATGTGAATTGATGCTCTCATCAGGGGGAGTTAATACGCGTTGTACTCTTTTTTCCTTACAAGGTTTTGTCCCACTGGGTTTTCCCTGCAAGGTTTTTAATGAGGCAACCAAAATGCGTATTGTTAGATATGTGTACTCTTTTTCCTTTACTAAAATTTTTTTTCATTGGATTTTATTTTAATTAAGGTTTAACGAGGCACATTATCTGTTGAATAGACATTCAAGGGGAATTGTTATAAATAGAATTGTATTTAAGGTGAATGTCTATATTTTAGAGAAATTATATGATTTGTTACTTGGTAGCTAAGTCACTTTTTCCCTGTAAATATGGGGGTTCTATTCCATTGTAATTTATCCCAAATCAATTAGAATTCTCCCTCCCTACTTTTCTCTGCAGTATTATTTTCTTCTTTTATTGTTTTATTTCTGTATCCTTCATTGCAAATTAAATTTCATCTAGCTGTAGCATACTCATTTGTAAAATCTTATACAAAAATTAATAGCAGGTCCGTTTTGGGTAAACAAGATAAGTTCATTCTATAAATTAAATTCAAATTTTTTATTTTCATTATATTGATCTAACTTTAGCATGCCTATCTCTAAAAATTTATATATAGTGTAACTTTTGTTTTGGGTAAAGACTTTTTGTTAGAATAAAACATAGTCAACTTGAAGTAAAAAAAAAAAAAAACAAGTACTATCCATTACTATTACAAATGGATAAATGAAGAAACAACTATACACTTTAATATGCTTACTATGGAAATTAGAAAATAAAGGATCCTAATTGTGTTAATTATTATTATGACAGAGGAATGACTCAACAATTAATTATATACGATTATTATACTTTTCACTTACCTGAATTGTTTGTAAATAAATTGTATTAATTATATTAAAATTCCATTAAAACCTCAAATTCTTTAATAAAAATACAAAATAAAAAAACAGAGAAAGCAAGAATCCTGGGGTAATCATCAGTTTGCTCCATCATAGATTAACTCTCACCACTGAGAACCTCTCTTTATTTCTCTTAATCTTCTTGAAGTTCAGCGGTAACTTACTTTACCATCTAATTGACGACGTTGTCGAGCCACTTAGAGCCTTAGATATCCCCACCAACTTCATTTTCGTCAACCGATAATTTCGCTCCTCTTAAATTAAAAATTAAAATGTACGATATTCTCTACACTAATGGCCAAATTAGAACTGCAGAAGACAAAGACACCAGGTTTAATTTGTGTTAAGCTTTTTTTCTAGTGATGGGCGTTGCGATGCTATGGAGACTTTGGGCAACAGAGAAACTCAATCGAAACCTAATTTTTCTTGTAAAAAAGGTTGATACAACATCAAGAACCGATGCATTTAAGATATTAATACAAAAGTGGTACAAAATTCACAAAGGAAACAAATTGAAATTTGTAGAAGTTTAAAGAGATAAACACACTTACAGACCAGAGGCCCGAAGTTAAGGGCAAGAGGAGCGATTAGAGACTGATAGACATATTAAACCTAAGTTTTTTATTAAACTATAGCCATATTTTTTATATTCAAGACATATTAAAGAAAATTAATTACCTTAGAAAGATATACAAAAAATTGACAGTGAAAATAGTTGCATGAGCACCTTTAATAGAAACAAAACATCTATAAAAACAGAGAAAGAGACGAAGAAAATAAGAGAAGAACTTTAGAAGCAAAAAAATCACAGAGAGAACATAGAAGCGACGATATGTAATTTCTTATGTTATAAAAAGGGATCTTTGTATCATTCAACTTAAGTTAGGCGAAAAATTTGCTCATGTTAATTAGCACAACATGATCATAAAAGCAGACTCCTTTTAAAATTTGAATTTCAGGTAATAGTTGTGACCAACAACATTATATTGTTTTTCCTTTTCAATTATTTTAGGTGATTTAAGATTAACTTTAGGATTTTTAAGCTAAATAGCCGTACATCCAACCGCTTAAGCTAAAAATACCGGTCAAATATATAATATATATGTACAATTTATATATATTATATGAACAATCATGTATCATTAGTGTACGTTTTGTGTATATATGCTAGAAAAAACCAATAACCGTCTATCTGTACGAAGATCCCAAAAATTGTAGTCTAATATTTAGCATATGTTTATTGAGCTCGCGCGCAGTATGGGCTATCGGTTACCAGCATATATATATATACACCTCGGAGCGGGAAAAAGGTGGAAAAACATTACTCCAAAAATTTAAAAAATCTCCGTTCCCCTCAGAGCCAGAAGTTAAACGACGTCACTTTAATGTACCCTTTCCCCAAAAATTGGGGATTTGTAAATTCATTTGAACAATTCACAAATTGTAGAATTTAGGATTCTTTTTCAGTAATGGAAGGTGGGATTTGTAGTCCCACAAGATGAAAAGCAGTCAAGAAGAAGCGAGCCGCGGCGGCGCGGCAGATGAAGAAAATGTGAAATTTCAGTGTTGTACAGCCACTTAGGGATTTAGAATCCAATTGGGGTGTTGATTTAGCCAAAAATCTTGAAGAATATTTGCTCAAAATTTGCTATGGTGAAATTACTAGAGATAATTATGATGATGGTCATGTGAATATTGCTGAAGGTTTGTCAAATTTTCAGCTTTAGTGTGTGTTTGGAGCAGAAAATTAAACATTTCCATGAAAAAAAAATCATCTTTTTGTGTTTGCTACAACACTGTCCTTGTAGCATTTACAAGTCTTGTGGGGGTGGTTAAAGGAAAGCCAATAAATTTTCTCTTGTACAGTTTTACCAATGTTGGAATTGGGAATAAATTTTCCCTCCTTACCCACTTTATCTCTCAACAACAAACACCAACAATGGCGTCTTCTTCTTTATCATCACTACTAGATGAGGGATGACTCATGGGCCCAACACGTAATTACAAAAATATTTTCTTAGTTGTATTACTCTAATTGTTTTGTAAAACCATTCATATTCATTTAGATAATATTTAAAAATAAGAACTTCTTATGCATCTTTATTCGATAAAAATTATTGCATTTCCGAGTTAGCCATCTAATTTTAAACTTAATTTGTTCGAATTAAACATCAAAGAAAAAAGAGTAAAAATATAACCAATATTTCATCAATTTGGGTTTTCTTTGTGTTTGTGTGTTGTCTATTCCTCACATTCTAATTTAAAATTTATAATAACATATTTTTAGCATAATAATAAGTAGGCTTATTTGTAGCATATGAACTTATAGGGAATACATTTTGGTAATTTCTTAGCGTTAAATTTAAGGAGGGAAAAAGTTCATAATATATTTAAATTTGATCAACTTGTGAATAACAAAAAAGTTTGCATTTTTCTTTGTTGATAATTCATTAGTTAATAATATTAAATAAGATGACATAACTTTTTATAACATAAGAAAAAATATGTGTCATTAGAAGTGGACCTGAAAATAAAGAAACAAATATTTTTAAAGGAGTATCAATTCTATCTTTTCTTTTTATAGACTTTTGTCATTAAGTGCTAGAATTAATGGTAGTTGTTTGAGCAGTTCCACTTTGAAATGTTTACTTGACATTCAAAATAATCTTGAAGATTCAAATGGTCAAGTTATTACAGTTTGAATAATCATATCGTGAATTCTAAATTGACTATCATTTCTTAATCAAATTACTCTTTTCTTGTTATATATATCAAAAAACATAATATGTTTATTATTAATATTGTAAATTAAGCCGAAAGAAGTTTTTACTAAATGAGAATAACTTAATTAACAATTAATAAATGTAACTCAATGTTTTTGTTTGAAATGGCATAGTAATGTTTACAGATTAGTCTTTTGTTAATAATTTTATATTCTGCCTGGTTATAATAGTTAATTATTTAGTTTGTTCTTATTTTTAAAATAGATTATTAAGGAATAGAAATTTTGTATTCTGCTTGGTTATAATAGTTCATTATTCAGTTTGTTCTTATTTTTAAAATAGACTATTAAGGTAGCGTTTGTCATATGGAAGTCTTGGCCTTCTTGAGTGCCTAATATTTTGTTAACTTTTTCACTTACTAACATTGAGCTTTTCTATTACAAGAGAAATAGACTGGAATTCTACCAGCTTTTGCTTTCTATATCTCTATAAGTATAACATATTTATTTATAATACAAATGTTTTGACATGTAACTTTAACAACATTGTGAAATACTTAACATCTTTGTTTAAAATAAAGTAAACATTCTCAAACGCAAATGTTTAAGTATAATACAAAGTACATCCGGTAGCGAAACCAGGAATTTCACTAAGAGTGTTCAAGATTTAATATACATGTATAATAAGTAATTTTTGATTTATATGCTAGTATAATATTTTATATACATGGTATAATTTTTCGATGAAGAGGGTGTTTGAATTGGCTTTTAAGCTGGTCAAATCAGTTTTTAAGCTCTTTTTAGCTTTTTTTTTCAGTGTTTGGCAAAATTAAAAAGTGCTTAAAATAAGTTTAAAACTGCTTAAAACAAGCAAAAACCAATAAGCTGACAACCCTAACTTACTGTTTTTTGGCTTAAAAGCTATTTCTAATGAAAATCACTTTTTTTAAGTCAATTCAAACGAGCTCCAAAAATATTCAATTGACCACCCTTTATTGTATGTGGCTACATTATATTATTGGGTCAAAAGTGGCATGAAAAAATTGCCAAGAGTTTTTTAAAATTGGACGGGCATTAGTGGAGAAATGTATTTTTGGACCTTAGGTAACCTTGGGGGGCTTTTTGGTCCCTATAGTATAGCAAAAGGCAATTTTGAGCATTTCAATCACAAAAGAAGCTGAGAATTGGAACGAAAAAGCACAAATCCTGTAAACTTTTATTGAAGGGTGAGATACCCAATAATATTCTTGAATACAATCTATAATGCAAATAAATTAATCAAAATGTAAATTTATCTACACAGAAATATATCTACAGTAAAAGAAATGTGAAGCCACTTAGCAATACAACAATTCCAGGCAAAACCTTAGAAGAGACAGAGTAAATACCTGTCTGAATAATAAAGTTACAAGTCCCTTGAGATATATTCTTGTCAGTCACCATTGCCAATCCTTGAAAATCACAACTCAAATCTAATTGATTCTGAACCTGGTAATACATATTAAATGCATATGATGCATTCCCATTAGCATCTAAATTATTGCAAGAAGAACCATATCCTAATGCTGTACAATCTGAGAATGTGCAAGCATAGTCAATGTTATTAGCAAGTATGCTCAAATTATTAGCATTTGGATTAAGCATGCACCATCTTTTAGGAAGATATTGCACATTTTTTGCAGCAACAAGATGCTTATCTTGTCCCTGACCTGAAATGTCCATAGGAAACTTTGGCTGCCCATCGTATCGAAAAATTCCCCAGTGTCGCTCAAAATTACCAGGAGCAATACTTTTAGCATCCTCATCAATTAGTCCAAACAAGTAAACTTCAATGTATCCAGGTCTAAGGGGTGTTCCTTTGTTAGCTGCAAGCCTGGAAAACAGTCCTTTATAGAATCGATACGCGTAGTTTAAATTAGCATTCTTGTCACCATCTGTAGGCCAACCAACTTCTCCAACTAGAATGTTCATGTTGCCATAACCAACTGCTTTTAATGCTGAATACAGGGTATCAAAGTTGGCATCAAAGACATTGGTGTACTCGACCCCGTTATCGACTACAGGGTTGCTAGCACCATCAAAGAAAGCAAAGTCAATTGGGAAATGTTCATTGGAATAAAGACTTAGAAAGGGGTAAATGTTTACAGTAAAGGGTGCTTGATTCTTGTTCATGAATTGAACAATCTGTGTCATTAGTTCAGCTATGTCGGTCCGGAATCTACCAGCAGAAGGTACAGGATTAGACTCTGGTGAGAAATAGACATCAGCATTTAGTGGTACAGTTGCTTTTATGGAGTCCCCTACTCCTGCTTCATTTAGTGCATTTTGGATGTTCTGTAGAGCTGGGAATGTTAAGTTCACAAAGGAGTTGTTGTAGGCTGTCAAAAAAGGCTCATTACCAACTGCCACATATCTGTAGACAGATTAAAATGCAACAAGACTAAGAAGACAGACATACAAAATTGAATTCGAGCTTAACTTATATAAACTGACAGTGTAAAAAATTTCACAGTAACCGTGTAGAGGTCATTTTGCCATGTTATGCATGTTATTAATCCAGGCTTGCTATAATAGTTAGCTGTAATTGGCTTGTTTAGTATTACATATATTGCCAACTCAAGACGGCATTTATAAGCAAATTCTAGAGCATTGAGAATAATAAATTATTGAACCAATAAAGATGAGCACAGATCCACATATCTTGCATTTACATTTTTGAAAGCTACGCAAGGAGGAACAACTGCACATGGAAGTATCATAATACGTAAAAGGAAAAAGAAATTATATCAAGTTCATACTATTTGATTTTTAAAATTTTTGCGCACCTCTTAAGAATTTAATTAGTAGTCTTAGTTATAAGAACATTTGTTTATTAAACCCAAGGGTACATTCTAATGATCGGTAAAAATTATGGAAGATTGAAGGTTCAAGTCCTAACAAAAAGAAAAAAAATACTAGCAGTATTAATTTTTCTTATCTACCTAAGCCTTAAGTAGTTGACAGAATGATGTGATACTAGGCACAAAGGTGGATGCAAGTTGACACAGATATTCGACAAATGAAGCAAAGAGAAATCCAAACAAGAATGGGAATTGAAAGGAGGAAAATAAAAGATGTAATATATCTTACTTGATGTTAACACCAGCTTTGATATTGTAGCGAGTGACATTGCGTCTAACCCAATCTTTAGCTCGATCATAATCAGTCATAGTAAGAAGTTGATCATTAGGAATGGCAACCATAACTTCAATATCAGTACCTGCAAGTGCATTCATTGTTGTCTTATCTGCATCAAACAGCTTCACTTTCTTTATACCATTGTCCTTCAGCATTTGCACCACTATTTTTGGCTCCAATGGGTGGCTTGCCATTGTTCCCCAGTTTACTCCTAGGCCTTCAACACTTTTTTTATTATCACCCAAATATACCAGGAAATATAATACTACTACTAAAACCCCAAGTTTCAACATGTTGCTCCAGAGGAAATTAAAACAGGGCAATATTCTCACTTGAAGAAAGTTCTTTTTTCAGAAAAAGATAATGAATTTGGCAGATGGGTAAGCAGAATCTTGGAAATTCAAGTGACTTATTGTGGAGAAAAAAAATGGTATCTTGAACAAAGAATTAGCTAGTGGGGAGAAAAGAGAATCCAGAAAGAGAAAAGGAGAAGGATTTTTGACAAGAGACCTGATAAATAGTACAAGAATGAAGAAAAGGGCGAATCAGTAAAAGAATTATGGGAGGAATGTGTAGAGAGAATAGACCGAGTCTGACAATATACCAGTTAAGTACTAAACGTGGGGGATAATTCTGATGAAAAATCTTGTAATTCTAGGAAGAAACAGAGAGAGGGAGAGAGAGAGAGTTTAGGCTTTATTTAGGGGTTTATGGTTAATATTTGTTATTGAAGCTAAGCCAGTGAAGAAAGAAGAATGGCTGAACTTAATGGACTTATTATAAATAGTGGGGTCTGGGAGGTTAGTGTGTAGGCAGACCTTACCTCCTATTCTGAGATAGAGAGGCTATTTTCGACAGACCCTCGGCTCACTCCTCTCCACCTTGTTCTTGGGATGACTCAAACTCACAACTTCTTGATTGAAAGTGGATGATGCTTACCACTAGAAAATTCACTCTTATTCCGACTTATTATAAATGATTTATTAAAATATCTTTAATAGTGGAGTCAAAGCCAGTACTACAGTGTGTGATATTGATAGATGAAAGAGAACGAGTTTCAAGGCGCCCATATTGGATCACACCACTTCAACAAAATCATGGGGACCTGCAAGTCGGTTGCCGACTCACGATATTTATTTTTGACATTATACTAAGCTTAAGTTATTTAATTTCATTTATATATTTCGGTTCATCTCATTTTACTTGACCTTATATTCTTTTTCTCATCCAACATCTTAGTCACGCTGACCCCATCAATTCAGATTCACTCTGAGAGTGAAGTGTCCATTACAGAAAGATTTGCAATACCACGACGAAAATTATGAAGTAACAAGTGGTTTGCATAACATTCTTTGTATATCATATATTTTGGTGGGTCCATCCTATCGTTTTAAGTTCTAGCATTTCATTTTATAATTTAAGACTTTGAATAGTTTCATATGATGCATTAAGATTTGTGTGTAAGGTTGGTTTTGATGTTCTAGAGATTCAAATTAATTAGTTAGAGTGATTCTCAATTTGGAAGTTTTAAGTTGTAAGAGTTGACCAAGGTTTGACATTTGAGTAAACAACATCGGAATCGAGGTTTGATAGTTTCAGTAGGTTCGTATATTGATTTTGGATTTGGACGTATGTTAGGTTTGAATTTGGACATTCCTAGAAGGTTTTAGCCCTATTTGTCAAAAGTTGACAATTTGAACAATTGTATAGTTCATAGGTTTAAGTGGGAGTCATCTTCAGTATTATAGGGCTCCTATTGTGGTTTTGAAACCCCAGATAAGTTCATTTAGTTGATTAGAACTTGTGTGCAAAGTTTGATTGTGATCTGGAATGTCTAAGTGTGGTTCGGACATATTCGACGAAGTTAGAATGTTTGAAAGTTAAGAGAATGATTTTGATCTTTGATCATTGATTTTGATGTTATTTGTGGTGTTTCGAGCATTTTGAATAAGTTTGGATAATATATTTGGACTTGTTAGTGTAAGTGGACGGGGTCTCGAAGGGCTCGAGGGTGTTCCGGAATGGGTTCAAACCTTTTGGGAGTTACTTGGCACAATGGGTTCTTGTGTGTCGCACCTACGAGTGAGGTTACGCAGATGCGAAGTCACATTTGCGGTGCATTTTGCGCAGATGCGCATATTGGTCATGATGGGGAAGGTCGTTGATGCGAGGATGTTGTCGCATCTGCGATACCGCATTTGCGAAAGGCTGCACGGAGATACAAGATTTGTCAGCTCAGGAAGGACCGCAGACACAAAAGATTTGGACGCACCTGCGACGCCACTTTTGCGAAGACTTATCACATAAACGAGAGTGGCGTGTGAGCTGGGAGTTCACATAAGCGAATATTTGGTCGCAGAAGCGACTCTGCACCTGCAGTTTGGTGAGTGCATGTGCGAGATGATGCCTGGCAGTGGCATATTTTTCAAGGGTTTCACCTATTTTCCATTATTTTGAGTTTTGGAGCATGGAATGAGGCTATTTTGGAGATGGATTTCACCTATATTTTGAGAGTATGTAATTTCTACTTGATTATATATTATGAATTCCCATGAATTTCTACACCTAAATCATGGAATTTCAAAGTAAAATTTGGGAGTTTTGACTACACTTTATGTCACGGCCCAATTCCCACTATAGGCCGTGATGCGCACAACGTCACCGTTAGGCAAGCCAACGGTGAACCATCCATTTAAGTATTCGTTTTATTACCTTTAAAATCATGGCTTTTATTAAATAAGAAAATTTATAGCATTAGAATATCATGGATATATAAAATATTTGTAAAACATAAAATAAAAGGTGACAATAATAGGCAAACCATAAACATCTACTAGATATTCTCAAAATTCGGTATCACAAGTACATGAGCATCTACTAGGGAGTGCAATACTAATACAATATCTGTCTGGAATATAAGGTAGACAAGATAAAATAAATAAATATTATGGAGACTCTGTGTGTTGCGGATCGTAACACAAAATGCAGCTCACCATAAAGTCCCCTCAGCAGCTGCGCCATGCGACAAGATGACCACCAACATTACATGTCTTAGAACCTGCATTAGTGCAGAAGTATAGCATGAGTACGTAAATCAACGCATACCCAATAAGTATCTAACATAATCCCGGAGAAGTAGTGACTAGGGGTCGACATTGACAATTACTAATGATCCAATAAATCAAGTACAATAAAAAGTAGACAAGTATGAAGCATGGTAATTAAACAGTAAAAACAGATATAGGTGCATAATACGATCCTCAACTGAACAGTAAACACAAAGTCCTTAAATATCGAATACTTCCTCAAATGGAGTATATAATGATCACCACCAAATCAATGGCCACATCTCAAGTCAGGAAAACTCATAAGTATGCTGACTCGTTATCAAATATTTCGCACGATTCTGCCGAGACGAGCGGCCCGATACCATAAGAGTAAAGGCACGAATTCCTGTAGTGGTGTACCGTCCGATCCCATAATAGTACCTTTGAGGCATTCAACTTGATCCCATAATCGTGTACACTATTGAGGGTCGACCAACACGAATCATCGATGCATCTCATAATACTACCGAGGCAAACAATCCCATCCCATAATGATATTGTTGAGACGTTTAGCTCGATCCCATAGGAATATTGAAGACTTGACGAGTCACTAATCCCACTCACGAATATATGTGTGAGTTGTAGAATTTAAGAAACTTTCGGACAAATACGTACAACACGGGAGAAATCCGTAAAAGGGAGTGTAATCTATACTGCTAATCAAGCAGCTCACCACATATCTCAAATCGTAAGTCCAATACTTTACGTAAGTCTAATCTTAGGAACAAACATAAATTAAAGCAATTAAACAGGCAAGAATAACTCAAGTATTATGATTAAGGCATGGCGTGAGTCTAAGTCTACCCGGACCTAAACATGAATTCTAGCATACGCACGAACACTCGTCACCTCATACGTACGTAGCCCTCACAACATGTAGCACATAGCAAATACAACACATACTGGGTAAATTTTCCCTCACAAAGTTAGACATGAGACTTACCTCGCTCTGAAATCTGATAATCGGCTCTAACGCCTCTCTAAATCCTCAAACCGATATCGAACGATACGAAACTAATCAAACAATGTGCAAACCAATCAAAATATACTTCAATACTCGTAATTTAAAAATTTATAATAAATTTTCAACTCCGCTCGAAAAATCAATGTAGTCAACCCCCGGGTCTGCGTACTCGGATTCTAAAAAATTTCGAAGATAAACATTACCCATAACACCACGAACTAAAATATAGAATTTATTTCTAGTTCCATGTCCAATTTCGTGGTCAAAATCCAAATTTACCATTTTTAGGTTTTCTTCCAAAATCCCATAATTTTTATAAATTTTTGTATTTAAATTCATATATAATCCATGTATTTAACTCACAATAAGTGAGAATTATTTACCATGCAATAGATGATGAAAATTTCCCATCCAAGAGCTCCCAAAATCAGCCATCCCAAATGAAATGTGAGAGAAATGAGCTAAGTCCCGAAATAAAAATGCAATCTGTCCAGTCGTCCTTCTTCGCGATCGCGGAAGCACGCGCGCGATCGCAAAGGCCAAACCATCTTGCCCAGAATTACTTATTCGCGAATGCGAGACCCCCCTCGTGATCGCGATGCACAGACAACCTAAACCTATACGAACGCGAGCCAAGCTCCATGAATGCGAAGGCAAAACTTCCAGCCCCAGCAACTTACTCTTACGCGATTGCGAAGCTGCCTACGCGATCGCGTAGCACAGCTCCCTCAATAGGCCAGCCACACTATTCCACATCTCGTTCACAACTCCAGCAACGCGAATGCGTAGAAGAACCTGACAACCTTATGCGATCGCGACCCTCTCCATACAATCGCTAAGAACAAAGTCTTCGCCAGCCCAAACTACCCTTCGCGATCGCAGTGCCTTCTTCGCGATCGCGAAGCACACGCCTGACACCAGAAACTGACAATCACAAAATAAAGGAAAATGGTCTGAAACCATACCGAAACACACCCGAGGCCCCCGGAATCCCGTCCAATTTTACCAACAAGTCCCAATTCCTACTCCAAACTTATCCAAAGGCTCGAAACGCCATGAATAACATCAAAACCACGAATCGACGATCCAAATCCCTCTTTTAACTTTCAAACATTTAAAATTTGCCGAACGCATCCAAATCACACTTAGACATCTTGGAATGATGCCAAGTTTTACGTACAGGTCACGAATAACAACACGAACTAATTCCAAGGCTCGGAATCTCAAATGGACATCAATAACACCAAAGTCCACTTCAAATCAAAATGCTAACTTTCCACATTATGTGCTAAAACACTTGCGGTCCACCTGAAACTCGAACCGAACATACGCCCAAGTCCAGAATCATCATACAAACCTATTGAAACCTTCAATCCCGATTCTAAGGTCGTCTACTCAAAAGTCAAATCTTGATCAACTTTTCCAACTTAAAGCTTTCTAGTTCAGAATTATTATTCTAAATCAACTTCGAACTCCTTAAAAACTGAAACCAACCACACGTGTAGGTCATAATATATAAATTGAAGCTACTTAAGGCCTCAAATCGCCGAACAACATGCTAGAGCTCAAAACGATCGGTCGGGTCGTTACACTTTAAGAGAGTATATTTTGGAGATTAGAGGGTCGATTTGGACTAAATTTTGAAAACTAATTATATATTTAGACTTGGCAAGTTATGGCTCATCGACTTCGATATTGGTTTTGGATTTCGGGCACGTATGACCAGGTTGATTTTTATAATTTTTTTGGGAATTCTTCAAAGATCGAAACTTTATGGATTGAGATCGCTTCCTATAGCATTGCTTGACTTCCCTGTTTGATGTTGGATTGGATTTGTGTGATTGTAGGGCTAGAACAAGGTTTTTATAACGACCCGATCAGTTGTTTTGAGCATTAGCATTTTCGTTCGATGGTTTGAGGTCTTGAGTAGCTTCATATGGTGTATTATGACTTGCATGCATGACTGGTTTTGATTTTCGAGTGTTTTGGAATTGTATTAATAGAGTGATTCTCAATTTGGAAGTTTTAATTTGGAAAACTTGACCAAGGATTGACTTATGAGTAAATGATCTCGAAATCGGGATTTGTTGGATTCAATAAGTTTGTAGGGTGATTTTAGACCTAGACGTATGTTCAAATTTGAATTTGGATATTCCTAAAAGGTTTTGGCTCTGTTTGTTGAAAGTTGGCAATTTGAAGGTTTGAAATATTCATAAGTTTGACCAGGCGTGAACTTCGATATTACCGGGATCGGATTGTTGTTTCGGAAGTTCGAATAGGTTTGTTTTGTTAGTTGGGACTTGTGTGCAAAGTTTGATTATGATCTGAAATGTTGAAGTGTGATTCAGACGCGTTCGGCGAAGGTTGAAGGTTTGTAAGTTAAGAGAAAGATCTTGATTTTTGATTCTTGGTGTTGATGTTATTTGTGGTGTTTCGAGCCTTTGGATAAGTTTTGAACGATATATTTTAATTGTTGGTATAATTGGACGGGGTCCTGAGGGGCTCGGGTGAGTTTTATACCATTTTTAGGCCCTATTAAGTTGCTAGTTTTTGGCTACAGGTGTATGAATCGCGATCACAAATCTCTAAGACGCGTTCACGAAGAGTGAATTGTTGTTTGGGTCTTGTGAATCGCGAACATGGAGGTCTTGTCCGCGATCGCGTAGAAGAAATTTCTGTTGTCATTTGGCTGAATTCTGGAGCTTATATCTTGTAATCCTTTAGAAATTTGGAGATGATCCAAAAATGAAAGTTGTAGAATTTTGTGTCTAATTTTCAAAAAATTAAATTGTTTATCATTTGGAGTTTTATACAGAATATTATGACCATTATACTAGAGGTTATCTGTAAAGAGTTAAGCAAGTTTGTTCGAATTTGTTCATCGCGATCGCGGAGTTCTTTGCCACGATCGCGAAGAGTAGATTCGTGTTGGGAATTTTGTGAACCAAGATCGCGTGGTTGGTGACCGCGATCACCAAGAAGGAGCCCTGGCAGGGGTATTTAATGCCTAATTTTGAGATTTTGAGCTCATTTTCACTAATTTTGAGGCTTGGGGGAGTGGACCAAGGCAATTTTGGAGATGGATTTCACCCAAATTATGAGGGTAAGTGTTCACTTGATTATGATTATATATCATGAATCTCATGAATTTATACACCTAAAATATGGAATTTCAAAGTAAATTTTTGGGCTTTTGGCAAAATATTTCTAAAGAGAAAAATTGAGATTTGAACATCGATTCAGACTCAGATTTGGATGAAACTTATATAGCTGGACTCGTATTCGAATCGGTTGTCGGAATTTGTGAGTTTTGTCAGATTTCGAGATACGGGCCTGGGTTGACTTTGAGTATTTGATTAAAGATTCAACCTTTATCGCTTGGGTTTGATTCCTATGACATTATTTTGATGTTATTGAGTTATTTTTTTGCTAGATTTAAGTCGTTCGGAGGTCGATTCGCACGATAAAGCATTTTTAGAGTATTGATTTGGCTTGTATGAGGTAAGTATCTTGCCTAACCTTGTGTGGGGAATACCCCTTAGGATTTGGCCATAATTGCGCATTTATGTTATGTGAAAAGCAACGTGTACACGAGGTGACGAGCATGTACACGGGTGCTATGTGTGATTTGTGACCAGAATAGACCTTAGGCTATAAATATGCTTTAATTTGAGGATGATTTGTATATGAACCATGATTAATCACTTTGTGGCAATAAGAACATGACCACTACACTTGTTTTTAGTCGTACAATGCTTTATTTGTTAAATACCTATCCGCATTTTACTATTTTTCATGTCCTTGTGCATTTTATTGATAAATTATGAACTCATACACATGATAAAAACTGTGGCATTATTGTTTATGATTTTGTGGCACATGTGGACATGTTGAGCAGATTATTTGGATATTGGCACGAGGTCTTTATCGTGCGAGCACGAGGTCTTTGTCGTGCAAGTGTGATTATATTATGGAACGAGGTACTTGTCGTGCGAGTGTGATTGATATTGGTACGAGGTCTTTGCCGTGCGGGTGTGATTATATTGTGAAACGAGGTCTTTGTCGTACGAGTGTGATTGATATTGGCTCGAGGTATTTGCTATGCGAGCACAAGGTTTTTGTCGTGCGAGTGTGATTGATATTGGCATGAGGTCTTTGCCGTGCGAGTGTGATTGATATTCGCACGAGGTCTTTGCCGTACGAGTGTGATTGGTATTGTAGCGCTGGGTCTTTATTGTGCGAGTGTGACTGATAATGTGGGTACGCTGTGCCATATGTGTGTATTTTTATTTAATGACTTGTTGTTAAAGCTGAGCCGTTTCTTGTATTTAATTGTTATCACTTGTTCCAATGAGGTTAATGTTATTGTTTTGTTATACTTTCTATTACTAGTCTTTGATTTATTAAATAAGTTATTTGACTAGTGAGTATCACATGGCTTGAACCTCGTCACTACTTCACTAAGGTTACTCCTGATACAAAACTATCTCATAGTTTGATAAAAAATCAAAGTATGTTTGTAAAAGTTATTTATAATTTGTCGGTATAATTTAATTTAGTCTAAATTGAAATATTTATTTGTTTATACTGAAGTTTTCGATTTGGTGTATAGCTATTTTCACTAATTATTGGTTATTTTTAGTATTTATAAATATTTTTATTCTATTTTTATTTAAATATCTTAGAGTTAATAATTTTTTGTTAAATTGAATTTCTTGAAGTAAAACTTGATAAATTAAATAGATAAACTGCTAAAATAGAAATAGATACATCTTTTCTACCTTTTAGACTTTAAGATTACTTCGTTTTGAGATTGTATTAAAAAGAAAAAAGGGGATCAAACCCGCTTGTCATTGTAACGATCCGACCGGTCGTTTCGAGTATTACAACCCCATCTTCCCATGTACTGCTCAAATTATGTTTTACAGTTGTTATTTGACTTGCCGGGGTAATTGGTTCGTGTCCAGTGAAATTTTGGAATAATTTAGAACATTTAGTTCCAAGGTTTAGAACTTAAGTTGAAAAGGTTGACCGGATGTTGACTTATGTGTAACGACCCCGGAAAATTTTTGCTAAGGAAATTAAGGTTTTGTGGTGCCGAGGTAGATTAATTAGTACAAAGGTGCTCAGACTTTTTGGGTTGAAGAATGCACTTAAGTGTTGAAATTTTTTTTGATAGAAGAAGGACATTTTGCTGTCTATTTTGCGACCGCATAAACGTTATGCGGACCGTGGATTTACCACAGAACGAAGCGGAAACTCGAGCAAATTTTGGGCCATTATGCGACCGCAGAAGTATTTTGCGGTCCATTATGCGACCACAGAATCAGTATGCAGACCGCAGAATGGTCGCATACTCGGGAAGAATGTGCCCAGTTCTTAGGGTCCATTTCGCGGGTCGCATATGCATTATGCGGTCGCATATGCGACCACAGATCCTGTCCCAAAGCTTCATTTTCTGGTTTTTATAACCTGACCCTATTTTGATAAATAGCCTTTGAGGCTCATTTTGAAGGCAAAAATCTGATATTTTAGAGAGAAGTGAGAGTGTTCTATAGAGAGGAAGAAGCTCAAATACTTTATTCATCAATATCTTGTTCAAGCTTTGAAATCCAACAAGAAATATCACAAGATCTTCACCCAAGAGATAAGGTTCTAACCCTAGTCTTCAATTTCGAGTTTAGGTAAAGATGAGTGATTGAGAGTATGATTCTTGGGTGTGAGAGTATTATTTATACATACACGTACCAATAAGGTTTGTGGAAAGATTGTTGAGTTCAAATGGGTAAAGATTGGGTTGAAAATGGTAGAAATCTTCAAAGACTTTAATTGAGGATTTGAGGGTCGAGTTGATGTCGGAATTTGGTGAAATTTATATGGTTGGACTCGTGGTTGGATGTGCGTTCATATTTTATAACTTTTGTCGGATTCCGAGACGTGGGCCCCAAGGGTAATTTTTGAGTGCAATTTCGGATTTTGTTGGAAAATTTGTATTTTCATATGGTATTAACTCCTATAATTCGTATTGACTGAATCGAATTATTTGTGACTAGATTCGAAGCGTTTGGAGACCGATTCACGAGGCAAAGGCATATCAGAATAAAGAATTTCATGGTTTGAGGTAAGTAACACTTATATATTTTGTCCTAAGGGTATGGAACCCCAGACTATGTGTTATGTGATCGGTTTTGAGTTGACACACATGCTAGGTGACCCGCGTATGGGCGTGCACCATAGAAATTATGACTTGGTCAAATTCCATGAAACTGTGTAGTTGAAAAATCTGTTGTTATCTGTACATTCTCCATGTAGTAGAGAAATTGAACCACAAATCATGTTTAGATTATGTGTTGGCACTGTAGGGACCCATAGGGGTCGTGTACATATTAAATTATCTGCTAAATTATTGTTTTGTTCTTAATCACAGTTTACTTATTAATTTTATCTCAATCTCTATTGTTCATTATTGATGCATCATATCATTGCTGTTTGGGCTGATTTTCATGATTATTAAGAGCCTGAGAGACTGGAGAGATTTATGACCGAGTGAGATATTATTTTATAGCACGTGAGTTGTCCGTGCAACACATGAGTTGTCCATGCAGATCCATATATCATACTATAGCACGTGAGTTGTCCGTGCGGATCCAGTTATTATACTATAGCATGTGAGTTGTCCGTACAACATGTGAGTTGTCCGTGCAGATCCAGATATCGATACTATAGCACATGAGTTGTCCGTATAGTACGTGAGTTGTCCGTGCGAATTATAGCGCTTGGGTTGAAGGAGCCCCTCCGGAGTCTGTACACACCCCCAGTAAGCGCATGTACCTACTGAGTAAGAGTGCTGAGTGCTGAGCTAGTGAAAGGGCTGAGTGACTGTGGTCCTGAGAGGATGCATTTGATTTCATTATTGTTGCACTTTAGCTGTAATATGTCACTGTTTTGAAAATTTCTGAGAGACATTATCTTATGTTTCAGTTGAATATGACATGAAATTACTGTTTTGGCCTTAAATGTTGAACTTGAAAGTATGCCTACCTTATTATGTTGGAAATTACTATAATCGGACTCAGCTATGAAGCTCGTCACTACTTTCAGTTCTTTATTTAGTATTGTTACTTGCTGAGTTGGTTGTACTCATACTACACCCTGCACTTCGTGTGCAGATCCAGGTGTTCCCGGACACAGTAGGTATTGATTTCTTCGCACAGTTGATTATCCGGAGATTCCGAGGTAGCTGTCGGTGTTTCGCAGATCTTGTCTCTCCTTTCTTATCTGCTTGATTACTGTATTTGGTCTCAGGCTATTATAGACCGTGTTTTCCAAACTTGTGATGTATAGATACTCATGTACTCTGTGACACCCCTATAGTTGAGAATTCCGCATTATATTTTGGGATTTCTATCCCGGTTATGAGAATTTTTACTACTAAAACTGATTTAAATTTATTTTTGTTAAAAGTGTTGGAAATACTACCGAGAAAATCGGCTTGCCTAGTACCACGTTAGGCGCCATCACGACAGGTTAAGATTCTGAGTCGTGACCGTCATACACGACACCACTTATACTATTAACTACTGTCATTTTTTTTTAGCTTCAATTGAACCCGCTTGTGCAAACTGTTGCCAAGGCTAGTAATTTAGGCACCTCATTTTGCAAAGAAGATTATGCATGTCAAATTTGAAACTGGGAACCGCATTTTGTGACATAATGAGACTGATTTTCGTGCTTTTATGCCAATTTTACATAATGCCAGAAATTCTAGATATTAGAAAGTACAAAATTTCCCAGCAAATGGTGAGTAGAATTATTAAAAATTACAAAAAAAGATCCAAGCATGAAGATTGAAGTTAAAGGAAACTCGATTACTGATCAATCAATGTGGTGCTTTAACTTTAGGTGGCAAAAATATTCCAATATATCAGCTTGGAAGAGCTTGAAACAACTGAAAGACAAGGTCCATTTTTCAGCTGAAGCATGACATAAAAACATTCTTCTAAATGTATCTTTCCTTGTTAGTAGATCATGAGTTTGTCTTGAAAGCTGAAACGAGGTTCCTATGGATAACAATATATTAAAACTTGGACACTAGTTTCTAAGAGTTGTTGCTATTTTGAACCCAGAAATGGGATCTATAGATCATACGTTTTCTGTACTTTCTTAATGCGTGGTCCAAGGTCTAGTATAGTATATGTAGCAGGCACATTCATGTCTTTTCGAGGTACTGCAATTAAAAAAACATAGCAAAAAGGTCTCCCCTCTCGGTCGATCCACATTCTGCCTCTTATCTCTTTCTTCTGCAAGTTCTCTGGTGTCAAATGAAAAAGGAATTCGAACGGTCTAGTCACATAACTTTTCATGACATGATGCATTATACGAACAAGAGCTTTTACTTTTCAGATCGACAAGTACACCTTCCTTAAAAGGAAACACCAAATTAGCCAAAGATACCGAGAATTAAGATATGTTAATAAAAATAATTTTGATGAATTGGTTCTACAACCTCAATTAACCTGGTCTTCCTTACACTTTTGTTTACCCGAAAAATGGATAGAGTTAAATTTGTATATGGTTCTAAGGATACGTGATATAACTTGGTACAAATCGTAGAGTGAAATAGAAATATATGTGTTCTTGACAAATAGAATGAAATATAAGGCAGACAAAAAAGGAAATATTAATAAATAAGGCAAAGCAAATGAGCCCAAAAAATGTTAATCTCTCTCAAGCTGTCTTTGTTACAATACCCGCTCATGCTTACAAGGATTCCCCTCTTTATAGTAGAGGGATCCTACTTTATCTATAATAATAAAAATATATAGTGGAGAACTCATGATGAATTGTCTTTTCCTCGATTCCCGCCAAGATTCTCTCCCCTAGTGCGATTGCAACGGCTCTTGTCTGTGAGCTCGATACTGGCTCGGAACCCTGTCGGTATTGGATCGAGCCCTCGGCCTTGGTTCGAGCTCGATTCTGACTTGGAGTCTCGATATTCGGGGTGAATGTTGGTCGATTTATGCATCTTCGAAAATCTTCGCTTTGACTCGTAGTTCGATTTGGATATGAGCTCGATATTGATACTGATCTTGTCATTGATCGGTCTTAGAGCTCGAAGCTTGACGTCCTTACTTCGGACCTCGACCTGTCGTCATGCAGATACCCTTTGATCGAAATATTATCATCTCGACCAGTCCGTACGACTGACTTAATCGGTTTTGACCGTACACAACTTTATTTGTCGGCAGATATGAAATTAAAGATGAAAAAAAACTGTAGGTGAAATTGTGAAGATTAATGGATCATGCATGTGGTATTTGTAATGCAATCTAATTGGCTATAATAAACACTTACAAGAAAAATACATATTTGTGATGGAATATGTATGCCTGGCAAAATTGTACAAAATTATGATGTGTTTGTGACAGTACGATGACAGAATTTATCAATGTGGTCAAAACTATTTTCTTTTGAGAATTTTTGACGATTTTATTTTCCGTCACAAATTCTTTCTGATGCCCTTGATATTATATTTAGCGAAAGTTGTTTTAACTATCAACATAATTTGGTCATCCCTTGCCTATAACGTGCTCTTGCCCGACCCTGTAATAATTGTTCGTGGCCAAATATGACAAGTTGACGTACACATTAATATACAACATAAGTGCTTTTATAAAGTCGTCTCATCACCTTTGAATTCCATTTGGTTTATAATGTTAGGCAATTATAATAAAGTTATGTTTTTAATATAAAGTCATATTCTTCATTACAATATTTAACACTTTTTTTTAATATTTATATCATGTCCTAAGCATATCTAATAATGGAGAAGAATGTTATAAAATAAAGACCGTAAAATAAAGACAAGTATAGAGAGAAACTGATATATTATTCTGATTTCAAACTTGTGTACATAATGAACTGAATTTTCCTCTATTTATAGAAGAAAGGAAGCTGCTGTGTAAGCTGCTACTGCAAGCTGCTTGTAAGCTGCTACTGCAAGCTGCTTGTAAGCTGCTGTGTAAGCTGCTGCTGCAAGCTGCTGTGTAAGCTGCTTGTAAGCTGTTGCTCTAAATTGTTGTGCCAGATATAGATAATCTTCTATCATGGGTAATATTTATCCATAACGGAGTACCGAAAGGATAAGCTTTTTCAGGAGGCTTATTTCCAATAGAGTACTAAATAGATAAATGTATTTATGGCGGAGTCTCATATGGATAAACTTCTTCAGGAAGCTTATTTACAACGGAGTACTAAATGAACATCCATAATATAATATATTCATAACACTCCCCCTTGGATGTTCATTAAAAGATAATGTGCCTCGTTAAAACCTTACTAGGAAAAACCCCGTGGAAAAAATCCTAGTGAAGGAAAAAGAGTACACATATTTAGTAATACGCATTGCTAACTGCCTCATTAAAAACCTTATAAGAAAAACCCTGTGGGAAAAAACCTTAATAAGGAAAAAAGAGTACATCGCGTATTTTACTCCCCCTGATAAAAACCTTGTTTCAAATATTTAAGTCTCCGCATTCAAATCTTATATACCATCTTCTCAAAAGTTAAAGTTGGTAAAGATTTGGTGAATAAATCTGCCGGATTGTCACTTGAACGGATTTGTTGCACATCAATGTCACCATTTTTCTGAAGATCGTGTGTGTAGAATAATTTTGGTGAAATGTGCTTCGTTCTATATCCTTTTATAAATCCTCCCTTCAATTGGGCTATGCATGCAGCATTGTCTTCGTATAAAATTGTGGGTTTTTTCTCACATTTCAAACCACATTTTTCTCGAATAAAATGAATTATTGATCTCAACCATACGCTTTCCCTACTTGCTTCATGAATAGCTATTATTTTAGCATGATTTGAAGAAGTAGCAACAATAGATTATTTTGTGGAACGTCATGATATGATAGTACCTCCACATGTAAACACGTACCCGGTTTGAGATCTAGCTTTATGGGGATCAGATAAATAACCTGCATCTGCATAACCAACAAGATCTGCACTATCTTTGTTAGCATAAAACAAACCCATATCAAGAGTTCCCTTTAAATATCGTAATATATGCTTAATTCCGTTCCAATATCTCCGTGTAGGAGAAGAGCTATATCTTGCTAGTAAATTAACAGAAAATGCTATGTCAGGCCTTGTAGCATTAGCAAGATACATAAGTGCACCAATTGCACTGAGATAGGGTGTTTCAGGACCCAGGAGTTCCTCATCCTCTTCTGGAGGTCGGGACGGGTCCTTATTCACTTCAAGTGATCGAACAACCATTGGTGTACTCAATGGGTGCGCTTTGTCCATGTAAAAGCGTTTTAAGACCCTTTCTGTATAGGCAGATTGATGGATAAAGATCCCGTCTGCTAAATGTTCAATTTGCAGACCAAGACAAAATTTTGTCTTCCCAAGATCTTTCATCTCAAATTCTTTCTTAAGATATTCAATTGCCTTTTGGAGCTCTTCTGAAGTTCCAACAAGATTTATGTCATCAACATAAACAGCAAGTATAACAAATTCTGAAGCCATTTTCTTTATAAAAATACATGGACAAATAACATCATTTATGTAACCCTCTTTCAGCAAATATTCACTGAGGCGATTATACCACATGCGCCCAGATTGCTTTAAACCGTACAAAGATCTTTGTAATCTGATTGAGTACATTTCCCGAGATTTTGAATATGCTTCAGGCATTTTAAATCCTTCAGGGATTTTCATGTAAATTTCATTATCAAGTGACCCGTACAGATAAGCTGTAACTACATCCATCATATGTATTTCAAGCCTTTCACGTAAGGCTAAACTGATGAGATATTGAAATGTTATGGCATCCATAACGGGTGAATATGTTTCTTCATAATCGACTCCAGGTCGTTGTGAGAATCCTTGTGCGACAAGGCGAGCCTTGTATCTTTCAACTTCATTTTGCTCATTCTTTTTTCGCACAAAAACCCATTTATGACCAACTGGTTTTATACCAGCAGGTGTTTGGACTACTGGTCCAAAGACCTCTCTTTAGCAAGTGCGTTCAATTCTGATTGAATTGCCCCTTGCCATTTTGGCCAATCAGATCTTTGTTGATATTCTTCAACAGATCAGGGTTCAAAATCCTCACTATCTTGCATAATGTTAAGTGCAACATTATATGCAAAAATATTATCCACCACTATTTCAGATCGATTTAAATTAATCCCATCACCAGTAGAACTTATTAAAAGTTCTTTGCTCACTTGAGTCTCGGGTTTATTGATTTCTTCAGGAATCTCATAACTAATCAGATCTTGGGTCTCTTCAGGAGATCCCTTCATAATATCATTTTGATCATTTGTCGATTTTCTTTTTCTAGGATTTCGATCCTTAGAACCCATAGGCCTACCACGCTTCAGGCGTGCTTTAGGTTCACTAGCTCTCATGCTAATAGATGGTCCTGCTGGGACATCAATTCGGATAAGCACATTCTCTGCAAGGATATGTGACTTAGTTATCCTTTTCAAATCAGTAAATGCGTCTGGCATTTGATTTGCTATATTCTGTAAATGGATGATCTTCTGGGCCTCCTGATTACATATAGGGGTACGTGGATCAAAGTGAGATAATGATGAAACTTTCCACACAATTTCTCTTTTGATTTCCTTTTTCTCTCCCCCTAATTGTGGGAAATTTGTTTTATCAAATCGACAATCTGCAAATCAAGCAGTAAATAAATCTCCCGTCAATGGTTCAAGATAGCGAATAATAGAGGGTGATTCAAACCCAATATATATTCCTAACCTTCTTTGGGGCCCATCTTACTGCGCTGTGGTGGTGCTACTGGCACATATACAGCACATCCAAAAATTCTTAGATGGGCAATATTTGGTTCATGACCAAAAACTAATTGTGACGGAGAATATTTATTATAATGTGTTGGTCTGAGACGGATAAGTGATGTTGCGTGCAAGATAGCATGGCCCCAAACAGTAGTGGGCAATTTTGTTTTCATAAGTAGTGGTCTTGCTATCAATTGCAGTCGTTTAATGAATGACTCTGCAAGGCCATTTTGAGTATGAACATAAGCTACAGGATGTTCAACTTTTATCCCAATCGATAGGCAGTAATCATCAAAAGCTTGAGATGAGAATTCTCCAGCATTATCAAGGCGAATAGCTTTTATAGGATAATCTGGGAATTGTGCCCTTAATCGAATTATTTGGGCTAATAACTTTGTAAACGCCAGATTGCAAGATGATAATAAGCACACATGAGACCATCTTGAAGATGCATCTATTAGGACCATAAAATATCTAAACGACCCACTTGGTGGGTAAATAAGTTCACATATATCCCCATATATACGTTCTAAAAAGGTAGGGGACTCAATGCCAACCTTCATTGGTGATGGTCTAGTGATCATTTTGCCTTGATAACAAGCATCACAAGAAAATTCATTATTTGTAAGAATCTTCAGGTTCTTTAATGGATGCCCACTCGAATTTTCAGTAATTCGTCTCATCATTATTGATCCAGGATGGCCCAAACGGCCATGCCAAAGCACAAAAGTATTTGAATCAGTAAACTTCTGGTTTACGATAAAGTGTGCTTCAACTGTACTAATCTTTGAATAATATAAGCCAGAAGATAAAGTTGGTAACTTTTCTACAATGCATTTCTGGCCAGAAATATTCTTTGTAATACAAAGATATTCCACATTCATTTCATCTATTGTCTCAACATGATACCCATTTCGGCGGATATCTATAAAACTCAACAAGTTTCTTCGGGACTTGGAGGAGTACAATGCATTGTCGATAATAAGTTTTGTTCCCTTAGACAGAAATACAATGGCTCTTCCGGAGCCTTCAATCAAACTTATATTACCAGAAATTGTAGAAACATTTGCTTTTTCCTTATGCAAATAAGAAAAGTATTTCTGATCTTTGAATATGGCATGAATTATTCCACTATCAACTACACAAATATCTTCATGATTGGTCTTTGATCCAAACATAATTTGAGGATTATCCATATTCTTCAAAATGACATAAACAAAATAAATATGATAGTAAACATTATAACTTTTATTTATGTACGACAATTACATAACCATACTATCTACTACAAATAACAAAAATTAAAATATTTACATCTCTACAGATTCACTACCGATCACATGACTTGTTTCTCCTTCTGGGAGTGCAAAATAATTAGCTACATCCAAATGCATGAAGTCTAAATTATCTTCAGAAATAAAATTTTCTTCAGCATTTTTCTCTGTCTTTTTCATGGAGGCTTGATATAGCTCAACCAAGTGCTTTGGCGTACGGCATGTACGTGACCGGTGCCCTTTTCCTCCACATCTATAGCATGCATTTTTTGGCTTTGCTGCTTGCACCGCTTCATGCTTTTGTTCTTCCTTTTCCATTGCTGGTGGTGAGGAGGGTTCTTTGGTGCATTATTATTACCACGATTAGAGTTTCCTCCCCGACCACGTCCATGACCACGACTGAGGCCACGTCCTCTTCCACGTTTAGCTTGGTGGAAGTTCGTCTCATTCACTTCAAGGAATGGACAAGAACCAGTAGGTTGGCTTTCATGGTTTTTTATTAATAGCCCATTATGTTGCTCAGCCACAAGAAGATGTGAGATAAGTTCAAAATACATTTTGAATCCCATCTCTCGATATTGCTGCTGCAGGAGCATATTCGAGGCATGAAAAGTGGTGAAAGTTTTCTCCAACATATCATGATCAGTAATATTATCACCACATAGTTTCAATTGGGAAATAATTCTGAACATAGCAGAATTATACTCACTGATAGATTTAAAATCTTGTAGCCTTAGATGAGTCCAATCATAACGTGCCTGTGGAAGAACGACCATCTTCAGGTGGTCATATCTATCTTTCAAATTACTCCACAGTATGACTGGATCTTTAACAGTAAGATATTCCATTTTCAGGCCCTCATCAAGGTGATGACGTAGGAATATCATTGCTTTGGCACGGTCTTGGTTTGATGCCTGATTTTTATCTTTGATGGTGTCTGCTAGACCCATCGCATCAAGATGAATTTCGGCATCAAGCACCCAAGACATGTAGCTTTTTCCCGATATATCCAGGGCTACAAACTCAAGTTTAGAAAGATTTGACATTATTTAGAAAAAGAAAGTTTGTACCTCTGATACTTTCAAAGTATTTTCTCGAGATGGCAGAGTCTCGTGCTGATAACGTGTTATAAAATAAAGACTGTAAAATAAAAACAAGTATAGAGAGAAACTGATATATTATTCTGACTTCAAACTTGTGTACATAATGAACTGAATTCTCCTCTATTTATAGAAGAAAGGAAGCTGCTGTGTAAGCTGCTACTGCAAGTTGCTTGTAAGCTGCTTGTAAGCTGTTGCTCTAAATTATTGTGTCAGATATAGATAATCTTCTATCATGGGTAATATTTATCCATAACGGAGTACCGAAAGGATAAGCTTCTTCAGGAGGCTTATTTCCAATAGAGTACTAAATAGATAAATGTATTTATGGCGGAGTCTCATATGGATAAACTTCTTCAGGAAGCTTATTTACAACGGAGTACTAAATGAACATCCATAATATAATATATTCATAACAAAGAAGAATAATAAAGCAAGAGGGATATGTATATTCTATAAAGGTGTGCTACACATAAGATGCGTTTAAACAATTCACAAATACATTAGACTGTATTTTCTTGAACTTAAGTGATACCCTAAAAATATTCGATTTTTAAGCAGAGAAATAATATTTTGGAGCTTTTATCCTTCTCATTTTTCTTTTGCATTTGCATGTATTAGGTGAAAGAATAAATGAAAGGTTGAATAAAGTAAAAGAGAAAAAGGAAATATTGGTAAAACGACACATGAAGAAAAAGCTTATAACAAGTGTGTTTACTCGAAAAACGGATAAAGTTGAATTTATGCGTACTTCTAAAGATACATGGTATAATTTGATACAAATGCGAGAAAATTAGATTAACGAAAAAATGAGCAATAAAAAGTTAGATACAATCTTCACAAATTGAGCAAACCTTGAGCCTTATGGGATTGATTTCTCTTTAGCCAATAATAATGAATTCGGAGAGACAAAGAGAAAGGAATGAAAGCTAACAGTATATTGCTTATGAGTCTATTACCATGGCTATCAATAACTTAGTCTCTTCTATTTATAGGGGGAATATCCCCTTTTTGGCATTATTCTATAGAAAAGCATGGGCCTTTCTCATCGTTGACCACCCTTTCCACTAATACCGTGATTTATGCTATAATAATCAGTTAGTGGCAAGAGTTATGGACCCTTGTTAGCCGAGCTGGCGAAGATTTCTCCGAGGCCATTAAGAACGGGACTGGTTACGCCCTCGACAAACTCGAAGGTAGGTCTGATGGTCTTGATGTCTAGCTTCGATAACACTTTTGATTCCGATCTCGGTCGATCATGTCGGATATCTGAACTTCCATATCGAGACCGGTTTCACTCGTGACTTCGATTTCCATTCAATCATCATTCCAGGAGCTCGGTCAAGCCTCGAGCTCGGTTTTACCTGTATACAGATAGTCCCCTCGTATTTTGGAGAGTAAATGACAGGAAACGATATGAGACCTCAATCTTTACTTTTACTCTTATCTTCTAATCCTTCGTCTTCTTCAAAGCTTGTATTTTCTGATCTTCGCGTTTCTTCGCCTGCGAGCTTGAGTGAATCTGAAAGTGAAAAAAAGACCTCGAGGGCGGAGATGCTGCTCCGAAGATGAAGGTGCCCAGGCCCCTTAGGCTTTTAAACAAGTTTTTATTTCTGTTGGGGCCGTTTCGGCCTTTGTAAAGAACTTTCATCGGTCCATGCCGCTCTTGTAAAAAGATTTTGATGAATATATAAAAAAATTTCCCTTCCATGGCTTCTGAATCTGTTGTCTTTTTATTGATTTATACAAAAGCCAAAGCGCCTTAGCATAAAATTATGCAGTTGTATTCGAAGGTCCAAGGTTGAGATGCTAATGATTGATAGTAAGTACTGTCCTCGACCGCTTCTGATCGGTAATCCTTGAGTGAATGTTCGAACTCGAATTAAGGTAGCCTTTAGGCTTGGTACGTAGTCCCAGATTCGGGGTAATAATTCGATCTTGAATCGAGACGGCCCTTGGGCTTGATAGATAGTCCCCGAGTGAGAATGGTTGCTCGAACTCGAGTTAGGGTAGCCCTTAGGCTTTATGGTCGAGTGAGGATTTGATCGGACTCGAAATAAGGTAGCCCTTGGGCTTTTGCAGTCAAGTGAGAATGATTTCTCGAACTCGAAGTAAAAGTATCCCTTAGGCTTAATGGTCGAGTGGATGTTTGCTCAAACTCGAGATACAAAATAGTGTTTGCTCGAACTCGAATTAACGTAGCCTTTAGGCTTTATGGTCGAGTGAGTGTTTGCTCGAACTCGAATTAATGTAGCCCTTAGGCTTTGTAATCGAGTGAGAATGATTTCTCAAACTCGAAATAATGGTATCCCTTGGGCTCGATAGATAGTCCCCGAGTGAGAATGGTTGCTCAAACTCGAGTTAGGGTAGCCCTTAGGCTTTATGGTCGAGTGAAGATTTGCTCGAACTCGAAATAAGGTAGCCCTTGGGCTTTAGGAGTCTAGTGAGAATGATTTCTCGAACTCGAAGTAAAAGTAGCCCTTAGGCTTAATGGTCGAGTGAGTGCTTGCTCGAACTCGAGATAAAAAATAGCCCTTAGGCTTTATGGTCGAGTAAGTATTTGCTTGAACTCGAATTAATGTATCCCTTAGGCTTTGTGGTCGAGTTAGAATGGTTGCTTGAACTCGAATTAATGTAGCCCTTAGGCTTTGTAGTCGAGTGAGAATGATTTCTCGAACTCGAAGTAATGGCATCCCATAGGCTCAATAGATAGTCCCCGAGTGAGAATGGTTGCTCGAACTCGAGTTAGGGTAGCCCTTAGGCTTTATGGTCGAGTGTGGATTTGCTCGAACTAGAAATAAGGTAGCCCTTGGGCTTTAGTAGTTGAGTGAGAATGATTTCTCGAACTCGAAGTAAAAGTAGCCTTTAGGCTTAATGGTCGAGTGAGTGTTTGCTCGAACTCGAATTAATGTAGCCCTTAGGCTTTGTAGTCGAGTGAGAATGATTTATCGAACTCGAAGTAATGGCAACCCTTGGGCTCGATAGATAGTCCCCGAGTGAGAATGGTTGCTCGAACTCAAGTT
This sequence comes from Nicotiana tomentosiformis, assembly GCF_000390325.3. Lineage (NCBI taxonomy): Eukaryota > Viridiplantae > Streptophyta > Magnoliopsida > Solanales > Solanaceae > Nicotiana > Nicotiana tomentosiformis. Next base: position 81,669,781 of record NC_090823.1, on the reverse strand, counting down.
AGGGTAGCCCTTAAGCTTTATGGTCGAGTGAGGATTTTCTCGAACTCGAAATAAGGTAGCCCTTGGGCTTTAGCAGTCAAGTGAGAACGATTTCTCAAACTTGAAGTAAAAGTAGCCCTTAGGCTTAATGGTCGAGTGCTTGCTTGCTCGAACTCAAGATAAAAAATAACCTTTAGTCTTTATGGTCGAGTGAGTGTTTGCTCGAACTCGAATTAATGTAGCACTTAGGCTTTGTGGTCGAGTGAGTGTTTGCTCGAACTCGAATTAATGTAGTCCTTAGGATTTGTAGTCGAGTGAGAATGATTTCTCAATTGTCATGAAGCCATCGAGCTTCGTTCGTTTAGTCCTTGAGTGAAAGCTTGAATGGACCAATTGCCCGTGACCGGTGGTAGATCCACTCATTCCATTTGGAAACGAGATACGAACTCTCTTAGCATCTCGCTATTTTTTGCCATTACCTTGAAAAGGTCTGACTTCCTAGTTTCGACCTTTATGGCTCTGACATGTGCTTTTACGAAAGAATCTGCAAGCATAGCAAAAGAATCAATATAGTTAGGCAGTAAATTATGATACCATATCATTGCGCCCTTTGATAGGGTTTCCCCGAACTTCTTTAATAATACAGATTTGATCTCGTCGTCTTCTAGATCGTTCCCTTTAATGGCATATGCGTAAGAGGTGACATGTTCGTTGGGGTCGATCGTTCCATTATATTTAGGAGTTTCGGGCATGAGAAACTTCTTGGGGATCGGTTTCGGAGCTGCGTTCGGGGGGAAGGGCTTTTGTACGAATTTTTTGAAATCCAAGCCTTTCAATATTGGTGGTGCCTCCGGGATCTGATCAACCCTGGAGTTATACATTTCCACTTTTTGTCGTTTGCTTCGATCCTCCTTTCTCCTGACTCTATTCATTTTGTCAGTTCCTCGAGTATCTTAGCAATTTCGGGATTAGTCCCTGATTCTTGCTCATTTGGCCTTACTACAGCTGGTCTCTTTTTGTGGGTGACTTCTCGGGGTGGACTGGGCTCCGACCTACCTGTTGAGTTTGCAATATTTCGAAAATCATACGCAAGCTAATTCTATTTTCCTCAATGTTTTGGATATTTCGAGCTGCAGATCGAGTTCCACCATGAATGCTATTTTCACGGTCGGAATGTTGGTTTACCTCGATGGCCACATGTGAATTAACATCTATTGGCTCTTCGATTCGAGTTCCAATGGGACCGACGAGTGGCCTTTCAATCCCGGGCGTCAAGTTCTTGTTCTCATCTTGAAGGCCAACTTCGTTGTCGATAGGTAGGGCCATTAATTGATAATTCATAGTTTTCAGTCTGAAATCAAAAACACTTCCAAGAGCAAGCGTAAAATAGTATGTTTCACATAGATTCGTACCAAATAACCATTATTATCCTTAGCCCCATGGTGGGCGCCAAACTGTTTACCCAAAAAATAGATAGAGTTAAATTTATACGTAGTTCTAAAGATACATGGTATAATTTGATACAAAGGCGAGAAAATTAGATTAACGTAGAAATAAGCAATAAAAAGATAGATACAATCTTCGCAAATTGAGCAAACCTTGAGCCTTATGGGATTGATTTCTCTTTAGCCAATAATAATGAATTTGGAGAGACAAAGAGAAATGAATGAAAGCTAACAATATATTGCTTATGAGTCTGTTACCATGGCTATCAATAACTTAGTCTCTTCTATTTATAGGGAAAATATCCTCCTTTTGGCATTATTCTATAGAAAATCATGGGCCTTTCTGACCGTTGGCCATCTTTTCCACTAATACCGTAATTTATGCTATAATAATTAGTTAGTGGCAAAAGTTATGGACCCTTGTCGGCCGAGCCGGCGAAGCTTTCTCCGAGGCCATTAAGAATGGGACTGGTTACGCCCTCGACAAACTCGAAGGCAGGTCTGATGGTCTTGATGACTGGCTTCGATAGCACTTTTGATTCCGATATCGGTCGATCATGTCAGATATCTAAACTTCGATATCGAGATCGGTTTCACTCGTGACTTCGATTTCCATTCAATCGTCGTTCCAGGAGCTCAGTCAAGCCTCGAGCTTGGTTTTACCTGTAAACAAAGCGTTATATATTCGCACATGTTAATATTGGTACAATATAATAATCATATGATAATGGAGCATTCAGAACGAAAGTTGTGGTATCAATCTTGTCATGTACTTCCATATCTTTCTATTTATTTATGTAATCGTGGTGTTCATGCTATATTATTTTAGGTTACACCTATACATACAAATAGGGTGAATTTTATTTTATCCCATTTTTGCATATTTAAAAACCTGATTCTTTAACGTATTTCATACACAAATCAAAAGTGAAGAACGAAAATTTAAGAGCACAATCGATTTTACGTGGAAAACCTCTTTGCTCAAGGGAGTAAACATCATGACCTACCACGTTAAGATTTGCCTCATAACTTCAACTAACTTCAAAGAGTAGTTTTATGTTATAATTGTTAGGGATATAGTAGATATGCCCTAGATTCAATCTCATATTTGATGATTGAACATATTTTTATGTACGTTATTTGATATATATATATATATATATATATATATATATATATATATATATATATATATATATATATATATATATATATATATATATATATATATATATATATATGGCATCTGATAAGGTCCTTGATTAAATTTTGAGACTTATCATCGTGATGGAGATCATGATAATGAGAGTGAGGTTTCTTTTAATTTAATCTAAATTTATTCCTGATAATAGGATTAATTATTAATTTGGATATTAGTAATCCGGTTAGATCAATATTTATGTGATCGTCTTTATTGGATAAAGATTAGTTGATCTCATTAACTAAATCACATAGATAGATGATGCATATAGAGATATGATCATTGAGCCGACTCATTGGATAATTTCTAATGGTTAGAATTACCATAAACTGTCAATAGGATATTCTCTTGAAGAATGTGAGGTAAGCGTTTCCTTTGACCTGCGATCGTCATAGTAATTGACAAGTTATTTATTGTGCTTTGATACTAGACACCTATGGCCCTAGGACGATAGTTGAAAGGATCTGTCAAGATGGGATCTGTCAACTCTTGGTAATGAGTTTAAGCTCCATGTTGTCATGAATTATAAACGACCAAATTAAGACCTTGGCTAGGACAATTGAATGAAAGAAGAAAAGAGTTTCTTAGGTCATTCAGTGGTCGATTATATTTGACATGAACACATAGTTGATCGCCTATTAGGATTTGACAGTTGTATCATATCCTAGGGTAACCAAGAGCTATAAGGACAGAAGGAATTACTACATTATTCTTCTATGGGTTCTTGAGAGTAAATTGTATACTTCATGCTATCCGATCGTTAAGGAGTGTTGCTAGATGCCACCCTTAATTAGTATATTGTTGTGATCAATTTACTACCGGTTTAATATTGAACCTATGGGGTCGCACACTAACGAGTGTTCTGATCTTTGCTAAAGGATTGATTACTTTATTATTTGATTATTAAAGAATTTAATTAGTCAAATAGATTTAGTTAGTCCAACTGAAATATTATTATATTCTTTGCTAGTACAAATGATATAATTAATATTGTGGACAAATTGAAGTTTTCTATTTGGAATAGAAAATTAAATTATATCTCTTGGTTGAAATATATATGTGATATATATTTGGTACACGTAATTAATATTTATATATAAAGGTTATATATTTAATACTAATTTATTCTTACAATCCAATTTTGAATTGGACATGAAATTCCATAAAGGATTTCCTACGATTTCATTATACATGGAAATTAAAAGTCCATAAAAAGGACGTCTAACAACTCAAACGTGTTTTTCTTGTTTTCAATAGGAAAATTCCAATGTTTGGAATTGGACTTCATGGAAAGTACATGATTCTCGGCAGTCACGTTACCCATTGAGAATGGGATTGCGAATTTTCATACAAAATTCCATAAAGTTATTTGTAATTTTTTTTTATCCTAAGTAAATTATTACCTCAATCAAATAGTAAAATGATTTATAGATAATGCTATAAAGGGATGATGGAGAAAATTTACCGGATCAATTCTTGAGAAGAAAAATACTTTATGAAAGTGAGAGTGCAATACAAAGTCAAGAGAGAAATTAATATTATAAGAAAGATGTTTCTTGTTCTACAACCTTTGAGTTGAGATTTTTGAGAAAAATTTTAACACAATATTTTTATTCAATTTGTTCACGGGTTTCATTGATCAAAGAGTTGATAGCAAGGATCAGTTTCGGTGTGGATACACATAGAGTCTTCGCACTATCGAAATTTTTTTTGAAACGAGATCTCTTCACCAGGTACGTCTTAGATCCGATGTTAGACATGTAAATGAATTTTAAACACGAAAAGTTCTGCCTAGGATTGTTGTTGTCTTTCGCTGCGTGTTACGAATATCTATATGCAATCCTACAATAACTCAGTACTTAAAGGGACTAAATTTAGAAAGTTAAATAAATTTTCAGAATTGTTTACTTACTATTACACTTCTCAACAAGCAAAATAGATTACATTTAAAGAAAAATAAATCTGTCACGACCCGAAATTCCCATCTTCGGACCGTGATGATGCCTAACATTTCACTTGCTAGACAAGCCAACGTTAGAATAATATTATTCATTTTTAAAATAATTTTAAATTTATTAATAACAAGGAAACAAATGAGGAAGCAAAGTTTGAAATATAGTGAAATAATTCATCAAATAACGGTGTCTAAATACCATTCCAGAATTGGTGTCACAAGTGCACGAGCTTCTAGAATAAATATAAATAAAAGTCTGAATAATATAAAGCTGTCTGAAAATAATCACACAGCTAAAGTACAATAGACGGGGACTTCAGAACTGCGGACGCCATGCAGTTATACCTCAAGTCTCCTCTGATAGCTGAAATCCGAGCAAGTCTATGGTACGTCGCTGGGACCAACTCCAAAATCTGCACAAGAAGTGCAGAGTGTAGTATCAGTACAACCTACCCCATGTACCGGTAAGTGCTGAGCCTAACCTCGACGAAGTAGTGACGAGGCTAATGCGGTTCACTTACATTAACTTGTACGCAATATTAGTAACAACAACAATAATAGGAATAAATCAGGTAATTCATTTATAATAATTGAAGGCAACTCAGCAGTCATAACCAATTATCATTTCCATTATTTCTGTTGCAGCGTGCAACCCGCTCTCAACATATATCTACATTCAGTTCTGTTGCGGCGTGCAACCCGATCCTCCAATATTAACTTTTTAACAAGTTTGTTGCGGCGTGCAACCCGATCCTCCAATATTGACTTTTAATAAGTCTGTTGCGGCGTGCAACCCGATCCTCCAATATATTCATTATAATCAATCATGTTGCGGCGTGCAACCCGCTCCTCCAACATTTTTATTTATCAATTCTTATAGAAGAAATTTTTCCCAATAAATGTAACAATTAATATAAAATTACGAGACAACAAGCATACAATAATTATGGTTTAATTATGAAGAAAACAATGACAAATAGCAAATTATTATGGAAATCAGGGAGCAAATAGGCAGTTTAATATTTATTATGCTAAATATCAAATAACAATTAAGGCACATAATTCAAATAGCATGTAACAATTAATGCAGGAATTCAAGAATTTATATTTGCAAAGAATAAGAGAAAAATAATTATTATAATAATTAATTTATGATTAAAAATAATTTATGATTTTTCAAGTAAGCAGGCAAACAATTAATTTGACGACGTATAAACACTCGTCACCTCGCCTATACGTCGTTTACATGCAATTCACATAACAAACAATTTAAGGGTTTTATTCCCTCAAGTCAAGGTTAACCCCGACACTTACCTCGCCTTGCAAATTCCAATCAATTATTCAACCACAATTTTTCCTTTTAAATTTGCCTCCGAAAGCTTCAAATCTATTCACAAACAATTCAATATATTCAATACTAATCATAGGAATTAATTCCATATGAATTTATAATTTTTCCGGATAAAAATCCAAAATTCATTAAAATATTCGGCAGTGGGACCCACGTCTCAAATCCCGAAAAAACTTACGAAGTCCGAACATTCGTTCCGATACGAGTTCAACCATACCAAATTTGTCCAATTCCGATATCAAATGGACCTTCAAATAAAAAAAATTCATTTTTTGGAAACTTTTACAAAAATTCCAATTTCTTCCATCTAAATCCGAAATAAATGATGAATATAGACATGGATTTGTGAAATATAATCACTTTATGATAAAGAACACTTACCCAGTTCAAAGTCGTGAAAATTTCCCTTGAAATCGCCCAAATTCGAGACTTAAAACTCAAAAATGAGTAAAAATGGCTAAGACCCGATTTTATGTATTCTGCCCAGTATTTTCGCATTTGCGGGCTATGTTATCGCACCTGCGGTCTCGCATTTGCGAGACAAAGCTCGCATTTGCGAAGTGGGGCTGCCAGGCGAGGTTCCGCACCTGCGGACGAAATGTCGCACCTGCGACGTTCGCTTCTGCGCAAAAGGGCCGCACCTGCGAAGACCGCATCTCCGATAGAAGTCTCGCTTCTGCGAGCTCGCACCTGCGGTCAAAATTCCGCATGTGCGATTACACTAGAACTCAAAATTTTAGATTTTACTTAAGTCCAATTCTTGTTCCGATTTAAATCCGCTTTACTCTCGGGGTACTCGGGACCCCGCTTGAATATACCAACAAGTCCCATAACATAATACGAACTGACTCGGGGTCTAAAATCACGTCAAACAACACTGAAATTATAATTCACACCCCGATTCGAACTTTCAGTTTTAAACTTTTAATTTGCAAATCTCGTGCCAAAACATATTAAATGAATCCGGAATGACTTCAAATTTGGCATACAAGTCATAAATGACATAATATAGCAGTTCAAATTTCCAGATTTGGATTCCGGCTCCGATATCAAAAAGTCAACCCCGTGGTCAAACTTGGAACATTTAGCCTTTAAATTGCTAGTTCCGTTAAATGGCCATAACTTGAGCTAGGGACCTCTAAATTAAATTCCGGGCATACGCCCAAGTCCCAAATTACAATACAGAGTTATTGGAACTGTCAAAACACTGATCCGTGTCCGTTTGCTAAAAATGTTGACTAAGGTCAACTCACTTGAATTTTAAAGCTCTATTTCCCATTTTAATCCATTTTTCACATAAAAATTTTCCGGAAAATTTTTCGGACTGCGCACGCAAGTCGAGGAATGATAAATGGTGCTTTTCGAGGTCTTAGAATACAGAATTACTTATTAAATTTAAAGATGATATTTTGGGTCATCACATTCTCCACCTCTAAAATAAACGTTCGTCCTCGAACGAAGTTAGAAAAAGTACCTGAGTTGAGAAAATATGTGGATATTTACTTCGCATGTCTGACTCGGACTCCCAGGTAGATGCCTCTACCGGCTGACCTCTCCATTGCACCCGAACTGAAGGATAACTCTTTGACCTCAACTGTCGGACCTGCGGGGTTAGAATAGCCACCGGCTCCTCCTCGTAAGTCAAATCTTTGTCCAATTGGACTGAGTTAAAATCTAACACATGGGACGGATCACCATGATATTTTCGGAGCATAGACACATGGAACACCGGATGAACCGCTGATAAACTAGGTGGTAATGCAAGCCTGTAAGCTACTTCACCCACCCTTTCAAGAATTTCAAAGGGTCCGATATACCTAGGGCTCAACTTGCCCTTCTTTCCGAACCTCATTACACCTTTCATAGGTGAAATCCAGAGCAATATTCGTTCTCCAACCATGAATGAAATATCACGAACTTTACGGTAGGCATAACTCTTTTGCCTAGACTGAGCTGTGCGAAGTCGATCCTGAATAATCTTGACCTTATCCAAGGCATCCTGTACCAAATCGGTACCCAACAACCGAGCCTTTCCTGGTTCAAACCAACCAACTGGCGATCGGCATCGCCTTTCGTATAATGCCTCATATGGAACCATCTGAATGCTCGACTGGTAGCTATTATTATAAGCAAACTCCGCAAGTGATAAGAAATGATCCCAAGAACCTCCAAAGTCTATAACACAAGTGCGAAACATATCTTCTAATATCTGAATAGTGCGCTCTGACTGTCCGTCTATCTGTGGATGAAATGCTGTACTCAACTCCACCCGCGTTCCTAACTCACGTTGTACAGTCCTCCAAAAATGTGAGGTAAACTGTGTATCTCGATCTAAAATCATAGACACGGGCACACCATGAAGGCGGACAATCTCACGAATGTAAATTTTAGCTAACCTCTCTGAAGAATAGGTAACTGCCATCTGAATGGGACACTTTTCTGGGTTAGTCTGGTCAATGCGCTTGCTATAGATGAAAACCCTTCCACGAACTGACGATAATAACCTGCCAAACCCAGGAAACTCTTGATCTCTGTAACCGAAGTAGGTCTAGGCCAATTCTGAACAGCCTCAATCTTCTTAGGATCCACCTTTATGCCTTCTGCCGATACAACATGTCCCAAAAAGGCAACTGAGTTTAACCAAAACTCACATTTTGAAAATTTGGCATATAACTGATTATTCTTCAAGGTGTGAAGCACACTTCGAAGATGCTGCTCATGCTCCTCTCGACTGCTGGAGTAAATCAAGATATCATCAATGAATACAACCACAAAAGAATCCAAATAAGGCTTGAACACCCGATTCATCAAATCCATAAATGCTGCTGGAGCATTTGTCAACCTAAATGACATCACTAGGAACTCGTGATGCCCATACCAAGTCCGAAAAGCTGTCTTAGGGACATCAGACGCCCTAATCTTCAACTAATGGTAACCAGATCTCAAATCAATCTTCGAAAATACCTTGGCACCCTGAAGCTGATCAAATAAGTCATCAATTCTTGGCAGCGGATATTTGTTTTTGATAGTGGTCTTGTTCAACTGCCGATAATATATACACATCCGCATCGAGCCATCCTTCTTCTTTACAAATAATACTGGTGCACCCCATGGCGAGATACTGGGTCTAATGAATCCCTGATCAAGCAAGGCTTGTAACTGCTATTTCAATTCTTTCAACTCTGGCGGGGCCATACGGTATGGTGGAATAGAAATGGGCTGAGTGCCCGGAGCTAAATCAATACAGAAGTCAATATCTCTGTCGGGTGGCATCCCTGGCAGATCTGTAGGAAATACTTCTGAAAATTCACGAACAACTGGTACTGAGTCCATAGAAGGGACATCTGCACTGGGATCGCGAATATAAGCCAAATAGGCTAGACACCCTTTCTTTACCATACACTGAGCTTTCATATAAGTAATAACCCTGCTGGTAGAATGGCCGGGAGTTCCTTTCCACTCTAACCGAGGTAACCCCGGCATAGCTAGGGTCACTGTCTTGGCATGACAGTCCAATATAGCATGATAAGGAGACAGCCAATCCATACCCAAGATGACATCGAAATCTACCATATCAAGAAGTAGAAGATCCATACTAGTTTCAAGATTACCAATAGTAACCACACATGAACTGTAGACATGATCTACTACAACAGAGTCTCCCACCGGTGTCGATACACACACAGAAGCACTCAGAGAATCACAAGGCACAACCAAACATGAAGCAAAATAGGAGGACACATAGGAATAAGTAGATCCTGGAACAAATAGAACTGAAGCATCTCTATGGCAAATTGGAATAGTACCTGTGATCACATCATCAGATGACTCGGCCTCAGGCCTTGCTGGAAAAGCATAAAATCGGGGCTGAGCCCCACCACTCTGAACTGCATCTCTGGGACGGCCTCTAACTGGCTGGCCTCCACCTCTAACGGTCTGACCTCCACCTCTAATGGCCTGACCTCCACCTTTAACTGCCTGACCCCTACCTCTAGCTAGCTGAGCAGGCGGTGAAGCAACCGGTGCCGGTATGATGGCACGAGAATCTTGTCGAGATATGTTACTCGCCAATCTAGGGCAATACCTCCTGATGTGACCAATGTTCCCACACTCATAACATCCATCCTGATGCTGTGGCTGTTGAAGCTGAAGCTAAAGATGACCCAGATGGGCCGGATAACCACTGTAGTAACTTTGGAGTGGTGGTGCACTGATTGGAGCTGAATGTGCACTGAATACTGGCTGCCCAGAGTAAGGCATAATAGGACCGTGACTCCCTGAAGCACCGGGAGATACATGAAGTGCTGAATGAAACGGTCTGGGAGGATGACCCCCACCAAAATTACCCCTGCCTCCAGACGAGGCACCACTGAAACCACCGAACTGACGAGTTCTCTTATCGGACCTCTGCCCTCTCTCTTGTGCAAGAACCATCTCGATCCTCCTGGCGACATTAACAGCCGCCTGAAAAGAAATCTCACTTCCGGTTTCCTTGGCCATTTGAAGTCTGATGGGGTGAGTGAGTCCCTCAATAAACCTCCTCACTCTCCCTCCCTCCGTAGGTAGTAAAAGGAGAGCATGACTGGCCAAATCCACAAAATGAGACTCGTACTGAGTAACAGTCATACTGCCCTGCTGTAGACACTCAAGTTGCTTGCGGAATTCCTCTCTTAGTGTGATAGGGAGGAACTTCTCCAGACACAGAGCCACATGTGCAACTATATCCTTTTTCATTCTCCTCCACCAATAATGTTGCCGCAAATCTTGATACATTTTAGCGGTACCTGGATGAATAGAATACCTAGAACTGTGTGCCTTTTCAAGAATTAATTCACGAAGCCCATCCACATTAGGCAAACAAATACTGCCCTGCATTCGCAGAACTCCATCTTTCCCCACAACAACTTGTTTGGCATCACCGTGCCGCACCGTGTCCTTAAGGACAAGTAAATGAGGATCATCATACTGCCTCTCTCTGATGCGCTCATATAAAGAAGACCGAGCGACTGTACAAGCTAGAACCTAACTGGGTTTTGAAACATCTAACCTCACAAACTGATTAGCCAAAGTCTGAATATCTGCAGCTACTGGCCTCTCACCAACCGGAATATACGCAAGACTGCCCATACTCATAACCTTTCTACTCAAAGCATCGGCCACCACATTGGCCTTTCCGGGGTAATACAAAATGTTGATATCATAGTCTTTCAACAACTCCAACCATCTTCTCTGCCTCAAATTAAGATCCTTTTGTTTGAACAGATACTGAAGGCTACGATGATCAGTAAATACCTCACACGAGACACCGTAGAGGTAATGCCTCCAAATCTTCAGCGCATGAACAATGGCTGCCAATTCTAAGTCATGAACAGGATAATTCTTCTCGTGAACTTTCAACTGCCGCGACGCATATGCAATTACCTTGCCATCTTGCATTAATACTGCACCAAGCCCAATGTGAGATGCGTCACAATATACCGTATACGATCCTGAACCAGTGGGTAATACCAATACTGGCGCCGTAGTCAAAGAGGTCTTGAGCTTCTGAAAGCTCAACTCACACTCGTCTGACCATCTGAATGGAACACTCTTCTGGGTTAGTCTGGTCAAGGTTCTTGCTATAGATGAAAACCCTTCCACGAACCGACGATAATAACCTACCAAACCTAGGAAACTCCGGATCTCTATAACCGAAGTAGGTCTAGGCCAATTCTGAATAGCCTAAATCTTCTTAGGATCCACCTTTATGCCTTCTGCCGATACAACTTGTCCCAAAAAGGTAACAGAGTCTAACCAAAACTCGTATTTTGAAAATTTGGCATATAACTGATTATTCTTCAAGGTGTGAAGCACACTTCGAAGATGCTGCTCATGCTCCTCCCGACTGCTGGAGTAAATCAAGATATAATCAATGAATACAACCACAAAAGAATCCAAATAAGGCTTGAACACCCGATTCATCAAATCCATAAATGCTGCTGGAGCATTTGTCAACCCAAATGACATCACTAGGAACTCGTAATGCCCATACCGAGTACGAAAAGCTGTCTTAGGGACATCAGACGCACTAATCTTCAACTGATGGTAACCAGATCTCAAATCAATCTTCGAAAATCCTGAAGCTGATCAAATAAGTCATCAATTCTTGGCAGCGGATATTTATTTTTGATAGTGGCCTTGTTCAACTGCCGATAATATATACACATCCGCATCGAGCCATCCTTCTTCTTTACAAATAATACTGGTGCACCCTAGGGCGAGACACTAGGTCTAATGAATCCCTGATCAAGCAAGGCTTGTAACTACTCTTTCAATTCTTTCAACTCTGGCGGGGCCATACGGTATGGTGGAATAGAAATGGGCTGAGTGCCCTGAGCTAAATCAATATAGAAGTCAATATCTCTGTCGGGTGGCATCCCTGGTAGATCTGCAGGAAATACTTCTAAAAATTCACGAACAACTGGTACTGAGTCCATAGAAGGGACATCTGCACTGGGATCGCGAATATAAGCCAAATAGGCTAGACACCCTTTCTTTACCATACACCGAGCTTTCATATAAGAAATAACCCTGCTGGTAGAATGGGCGAGAGTTTCTTTCCACTCTAACCGAGGTAACCCCGACATAGCTAGGGTCACTGTCTTGGCATGACAGTCCAATATAGCATGATAAGGAGACAGCCAATCCATACCCAAGATGACATTGAAATCTACCATATCAAGAAGTAGAAGATCCACACTAGTTTCAAGATTACCAATAGTAACCACACACGAACTGTAGACATGATCTACTATAACAGAGTCTCCTACCGGTGTCGATACACACACAAAAACACTCAGAGAATCACAAGGCACAACCAAACATGAAGCAAAATAGGAGGACACATAGGAATAAGTAGATCCTGGATCAAATAGAACTGAAGCATCTCTATGGCAAACTGGAATAATACCTGTGATCACAACATCAAATGACTCGGCCTCAGGCCTAGCTGGAAAAGCATAAAATCGGGGCTGAGCCCCACCACTCTGAACTGCATCTCTGGGATGGCCTCTAACTGGCTGGCCTCCACCTCTAACGGTCTGACCTCCACCTCTAATGGCCTGACTTCCACCTCTAAATGCCTGACCCCTACCTCTAGCTGGCTGAGCAGGCGGTGAAGCAACCGGTACCGGTATGATGGCACGAGAATCTTGCCGAGATCTGTTACTCGCCAATCTAGGGCAATACCTCCTGATGTGACCAATGTTCCCACACTCATAACACCCATCCTGATGCCATGGCTGCTGAAGCTGAAGATGACCCAGATGGGCCGGATAACCACTGTAGTAACTCTGGAGTGGTGGTGCACTGATAGGAGCTGAATGTGCACTGAATACTGGCTGCCCAGAGTAAGGCATAATAGGACCGTGACTCCCTGAAGCACCGGGAGATACATGAAGTGCTGAATTAAATGGTCTGGGAGGATGACCCCTACCAAAATTACCCCTGCCTCCAGATTAGGCACCACTGTAACCACCAAATTAACGAGGCCTCTTATCGGACCTCTGCCCTCTTTCCTGTGCAAGAACCATCTCGATCCTCCTTGCGACATTAGCAGCCGCCTGAAAAGAAATTTCACCTCCGGTCTCCTTGGCCATTTAAAGTCTGATATGGTGTGTGAGTCCCTTAATGAACCTCCTCATTTTCTTTCCCTCCGTAGGTAGTAAAACTGGTCCAACTAGTACATTCTGAATTGGGACTTCCTCCTGAAGGTCTACCTGAAGTTCTACAACAGGTGCAGCTGCAGCTGCTCGAGCTCTGGACTGAGCTCTACCTCGGCCTCTAGCACGACCTCGGCCTCGACCTCTACCCCTGGCCATAGTTGCCACCGGGGGTTCTGGTCCCTGTCCATCGGTAAAAGTATTACGTGTTCTCACCATCTGCGAGAGAATAAGAGTAGAATGGTTCAATCATCAATGATAGATTAAAATCGCACGACAGAATAAGAAAGAAGTGATATTGTTCCTAAACTTCATAGCCTCTGAGATATAAGTACAGACATCTCCGTACCGATCCTTCAGACTCTACTAAGCTTGATCGTGACTCGTGAGACCTATATAACCTAGTGCTATTATACCAATTGTCACGACCCGAAATTCCGACATTCGGACCGTGATGGCGCCTAACATTTTACTTGCTAGGCAAGCCAACGTTAGAATAATATTATCCATTTTTAAAACAATTTTAAATTTATTAATAACAAGAAAACAAATGCGGAAGCAAAGTTTGAAATATAGTGAAATAATCCATCAAACAACGGTGTCTAAATACCATCCCAGAATTGGTGTCACAAGTGCACGAGCTTCTAGAATAAATACAAATAAAGGTCTGAATAATATAAAGCTGTCTGGAAATAATCACACAGCAAAAGTACAATAGACGGGGACATCAGAACTACGGACGCCATGCATTTATACCTCAAGTCTCTATTGATAGCTGAAATCCGAGCAAGTCTATGGTACGCCGCTGGGACCAACTCCAAAATCTGCACAAGAAGTGCAGAGTGTAGTATCAGTACAATCGACCCCATGTACTGGTAAGTGGTGAGCCTAACCTCGACGAAGTAGTGACGAGGCTAAGGCGGTTCACTTACATTAACTTGTATGCAATATTAGTAACAACAACAATAATAGGAATAAATCAGGTAATTCATTTATAATAATTGCAGGCAACTTAACAGTCATAACCAATTATTCTTTTCATTATATCTGTTGCAGCGTGCAACCCGCTCTCACAATATATCCACATTCAGTTCTGTTGCGGCGTGCAACCCGCTCCTCCAACATATTCATTTTAATCAAGTCTGTTGCGGCGTACAAACCGATCCTCCAATATTAACTTTTTAACAAGTCTGTTGCGGCGTGCAACCCGATCCTCCAATATTGACTTTTAATAAGTCTGTTGCGGCGTGCAACCCGATCCTCCAATATTGACTTTTAATAAGTTTGTTGCGGCGTGCAACCCGATCCTCCAATATATTCATTATAATCAATCATGTTGCGGCGTGCAACCTGCTCCTCCAACATTTTCATTTACCAATTCTTATAGAAGAAATTTTTCCCAATAAATGTAATAATTAATATAAAATTACGAGACAACAAGCATACAATAATTATGGTTTAATTATGAAGAAAACAATGACAAATAATAAATTATTATGGAAATCAGGGAGCAAATAGACAGTTTAATATTTATTATGCTAAATGTCAAATAACAATTAAGGCACATAATTCAAATAGCATGTAACAATTAATGCAGAAATTCAAGAATTTATATTTGCAAAGAATAAGAGAGAAATAATTATTATAATAATTAATTTATGATTAAAAATAATTTATGATTCTTCAAGTAAGCAGGCAAACAATTAATTTGACGACGTATAGACACTCGTCACCTCGCGTATACGTCGTTTACATGCAATTCACATAACAAATAATTTAAGGGTTCTATTCCCTCAAGTCAAGGTTAACCCCGACACTTACCTCGCTTTGCAAATTCCAATCAATTATTCAACCATAACTTTTCCTTTTAAATTTGCCTCCGAAAGCTTCAAATCTATTCACAAATAATTCAATATATTCAATACTAATCATAGGAATTAATTCCATATGAATTTATAATTTTTCGGGATAAAAATCCGAAATTTATTAAAATATTCGGCAGTGGGATCCACGTCTCAAATCCCAAAAAAGCTTACGAAGTCCGAACACCCATTCCGATACGAGTTCAACCATACCAAATTTGTCCAATTCCGATATCAAATGGACCTTCAAATAAAAAAATTTCATTTTTTGGAAAGTTTTACAAAAATTCCAATTTCTTCCATCTAAATCCGAAATAAATGATGAATATAGACATGGATTTGTGAAATATAATCACTTTATGATAAAGAACACTTACCCAGTTCAAAGTCGTGAAAATTTCCCTTGAAATCGCCCAAATCCGAGACTTAAAACTCAAAAATGAGTAAAAATGGCTAAGACCCGATTTTATGTATTCTGCCCAGTATTTTCGCATTTGCGGGCTATATTTTCGCACCTGCGGTCTAGCATTTGCGAGACAAAGCTCGTATTTGTGAAGTGGGGCTGCCAGGCGAGGTTCCGCACCTGCGGACGAAATATCGCACCTGCGACGTCCGCTTCTGCGCAAAAGGGCCGCACCTGCGAAGACCACATCTGCGAGCTCGCACCTGCGGTCAAAATTCCGCATGTGCGATTACACTAGAACTCAAAATTTCAGATTTTGCTTAAGTCCAATTCTTGTTCCGATTTCAATCCGTTTTACTCTCGGGGTACTCGGGACCCCGCTCGAATATACCAACAAGTCCCGTAACATAATACGAACTAACTCGGGGTCTAAAATCACGTCAAATAACACTGAAATTATAATTCACACCCCGATTCGAACTTTTAGTTTTAAAATTTTAATTTACAAATCTCGTGCCAAAACATATTAAATGAATCCGGAATGACTTCAAATTTGGCATACAAGTCATAAATGACATAACAGAGCAGTTCAAATTTTCAGAATCGGATTCCGGCTCTGATATCAAAAAGTCAACCCCGTGGTCAAACTTGGAATATTTAGCCTTTAAATTGCTAGTTCCGTTAAATGGTCATAACTTGAGCTAAGGACCTCCAAATTAAACTTCGGGCATACGCCCAAGTCCCAAATCACGATACGGAGTTATCGGAACTTTTAAAATACCGATCCCGGTCCGTTTGCTAAAAATATTGACTAAGGTCAACTCACTTGAATTTTAAAGCTCTATTTCCCATTTAAATCTATTTTTCACATAAAAACTTTCCGAAAATTTTTTTGGACTACGCATGCAAGTCGAAGAATGATAAATGGTGCTTTTCGAGGTCTTAGAACACAGAATTACATATTAAATTTAAAGATGATATTTTGGGTCATCACAAAATCAACCTAAACAGCTAAAAACCTTAAGCCGCTTCCCCTTCAGGAACAAGTTCTTCAGTTGCTTAGCCTGAATTCTTGAAAGAACCTTCTTGCTATGAATTGTTTGTACCATGAGTAATTTTTATTGATTGTGTGAAATATCATTAACCTCAAATAGCAATAACATGATGTTTTATATAAGAGTGAAGTTGGCCAAAATCTTTTTCAATTAATGTTTTAAAACCTAAGATATTTTGGTTAAGGAAAATAATCCTTCTAAGATTCAATTTTCTTATTCGTTTCTAACTCCACATGTCATTCTTCCTTTTTTCATCTGCCTTTTTCTTTTATGCAAGTATAACAATAATGATGAAACCTTATTGATCATAAATTTCTCCATCCGGTACAACACTTGTAGCCCACGAAATAAAACCTTTGAGAAATCCAACTTTTACTAGGAATCAACTTTTAGCTGCTGATCAATGTACTCTAAGAGACCTGATTCTTTTGATATCTGAATTGACATATCTACAATCCAATTAGTAGTACAACAAAGATCTTCAAGAGACCTAGTCCTTTGATAACTATTTGTTAATCATTAAAATCAATATAAACTCAACTCAACAAATTCTTCTTTTTTGATAACGACAAACTCATGTGCAACTTCAACATAAGAACTAGCTTCATTATCAATACTTTTCCTACAAAGAGTCATAAGAGCATGCTTAAATTAATTGTCACAAAAAATTAAACCAGTAGAGTACAAAAGGATAGCAAAAATTAAGACTTGTTTGACCAAAAAAAAAAACAAGACTTGACTCTAGACAGGACTAGGTTTGGACTAGGTTTAAGAAGGGACGAAGGACCAGGTTCACTAGCTAAAGGATAGTAGAGTATGCATAAGCTCCAATAATTTGTTACGGGGAGCAGTGTCAGCTTCTTGATCTTTCTGCATCTTCTCCATCAAGTTCCCATTTTCATCTTGCACAGAGGCAATCTCGTAGTTAAGCTATTTTGTCAAGATCCAAAATTCACTATAAGTCGTGATGGCGCCCAACGTCACCGTTAAGCAAACCAATGGTGAACTACCAACTCATTTATTCATTTCATTAATTTCAAAATCATGAATTTTATTAAATAAAGAAATTTACGCATTTAAAATTATGAATACATACACAATTAGTAAATTATAAAGATGAAAGGTGACAATATTGTGCAATCCCGTAAAATATCAACTAAAATATCCCAAAATTCGGTGTCACAAGTGCATGAGCATCTGCTAAAGAGTGCAATAATAATACAATATTTGTCTGGAATATGAAATAGACAGGATAAAAGAAATAAATAAGATGCAGATTCTGAGGGCTGCGGTACATAACATAGAAAGCAACTCGCCAAAAAGTCCCCTTAGCGGTTGCGCCTACGCGCCAGGATGACCACCAAATTAACCTATTAGATTCTGCATGTGTAGTGCAGAAGTGTAGCATGAGTACGTAAATCAACGCGTACCCAGTAAGTATCTAGCTGTCACGACCCCAAATTTCCTCCGTACGGAAGTCGTGATGGCACCTAGTCTCTAAGACTAGGTAAGCCTATCAATGTGGAATAATCATAAATATCTGAAATAATAAACTATAATTCAAATAATTACAACTCCCAAAAATCGGTAGAAATAAGTCACAAGCTTCTAAGAATTTATCCTCAATGTCTCTATATAACAGAGTCTAAGAAAATAAGGAAGACAACATAGTAAGATAGAAGGGACTCCGGAGTCTGCGGACGCTGACAGATATACCTTGAAGTCTCCTCGTACAGCTAGTTTACTGATGCCTGGTCTGATAAAATGTACCTGGATCTGCACAAAAAGATGTGCAGAAGTGTAGTATGAGTACACCACAGCGGTACTCAGTAAGTGCCAAGCCTAACCTCGGTAGAGTAGTGACGAGGTCAGATCAGGCCCTACTGGAAAATAATAATAAATAGCATGGTAAAAATGTTTAACATTATAATAAGGTAAAATGACAATGAAAATGGATCAAGTAGTATGTCACATTTAATTACACCAAATAATGGCAAATAAATACCTCGTGGAAACAAAACAGAATTCTTTTTAACTTTAAGAAAATCACAACAATAATCAAAGGCAACTACGACCATAATCAATATCAACAAGGGCACTCTCGAGGTACCGCCTCGTAGTCCCAAATCATAAATAAATTCACAATATCTCATTTTTCTTATCTCACCGCGGGAGCCTTCACAATTTATTTTAAAGAAAATATTTTTTCCGAAATAGCATCCCGCGTTTTAGCGTTTTAGGAATAAATAATTCAGCAAAATAATATTTCAAAATCTTTAATACGTTGCTTCAATACCAATTTTAAAAATGTCAAATACTTCATATTAATAATATTTAATTTAAAGAAAATAAACCTGCAAATAATGCACATAATAAAAGAAACCAAGTTCCAATTAAACTGAGGATATATACTCACATGAAATATAGGAAAAACTATTGCACACATCTGGTCTTGGTATTGATAGTATAGTGTCATCTCATTATCCAGTGGTATTAGTGTGCATACATGCTCAATCTGGAGATGAGAAGACACTATATTGCCCTCATGTATCAACTAGGCAGCTCTGTCGCTATTATGCTTTCATCCCAAAGTCATGTTCAACGTATCAACAATTATGATTTCATCCCAAAGTCATGTTCAATGTATCAACAATGATGCTGGAATTTTCAACCTCAAGATCACAATGTCCAAAATACTTTGCTATACAACTACTGGATTTAAACATACCTAATCCTTAGATTGCAACAAATGGCGCCTGGTGAGAGCTTTGTAGGTGCTACAACAAATTATTGGCAACTGGTGTGTACATTCACAGTAGTAGGCAACATTTGGATGCTGCAAATTACTAACCTTGTATTTTCCATCTTTCATTACGCTACTCCTACATTGTTTGTTTGTAGGTTACTTAAACATTCTGTAATTTTACCCAGTTTGGGATTTATTATATATAATAGCTACTACGATAATAGCCTAGTAGTATATTTGCTTAAAAAAAGAAGAAGTTCCAACTAAACAGGTAAAATAATTAGCAGGAAAAAGGTCAAGTAATTTAAAGTATATAAATCGAATCAATGATGGAAAATATAATAAGATTTAATAATTTAATTATTATGCAACAGTGATCTACATAATTTAAAAATATAATCGTTCACATTTAGCCCGTGTACACACTTGTCACCTCGTGTACACGACTTTCATCACATTACAATTAATACCAATCATAGAAAAAATTTCTCCCACACAAGGTTAGACAAGTCACTTACCCCGACTTGCTCCAATTTAACCAAGTAGTACGCCTTTTCCTCGATTTTTCGATTCTCGTCGACTCGTATCTAGTCATAATTAATTCGGTACAGTCAACAAAAGTTATAGAATCAATTCCATAAGAAAATACTATATTTTTTAATAAAAATCCGAAATTAACTCAAAAATGGCATGTGGGGCCCATATCTCGAAACCCGATGAAAGTTACGAAATATAAATGCCCATTCAACCACGAGTCTACCCATACTAATTTTACCAAAATTCGACCTCAACTTGACCTCCAAATCTCAATTTCTCATTTTGAAATCCCTAGGCCCAAATCCTCTAATTTTATCTCAAAAATACGTAATCTATTCGAAATATTCAATGATAATCCAATATTATGGAGTAGAAAGCCTCACAAGGGACTTACCTCAAAATTTTCCGTGATTTCTCGCTCAAAAATCGCTTCACCCGCTTTTGGAAATGTCAAAAATGATAAAAATTTTCGGACCCTTCTGTTTTGTACACTGCCTAGTGTTTTCGCACCTGCGGATAAAATTCTTGCACCTGCGGTCCCGCATCTGCGAAAATTGCTCAGCCCAGCTGTCTTCGCTTCTGCGAGCCTTGGGCAGCATCTGTGCCTTCGCAGGTGCGGAAAATTCCATCGCACCGGCGCCTGCCCACACCTGCGCCCTTCCTCTCGCTTCTACGCAACATGAGCCGCATCTGCGGCATCATACCTGCGGCCAATTTCTCGCAGGTGCGATTACACCAGAAGACATAAATTTTCCTAGATTTATTCTAAGTCCGTATTTGATCCGTTAATCATCCGAAACTCACCCGAGCCCCTCGGGACCTCAACCAAATATACCAACATGTCCTAAAATATTATACGAATTTGCTCGTGCGATCAAATTTCCCAAATAACACCTAAAATTACGAATCGGACACCAAATCAAAGGAAATTTTTAAGAAAATTTTAAAACTTATATTTTCACAACCGAACATCCGAATCACGTCAAATCAACTCCGTTTCTCACCAAATTCGACAGACAAGTCATAAATATTATAGTGGACCTATGTCGGGCTCCAGAACCAAAATACGGACCGGTGTCAATAAATCCAACATCATTAATTTCTTAAAAATTATTAAGCTTTCAAACTTTTAATTTTTCATCAAAATTTTATATCTCGGGCTAGGGACCTCCAACTTTGATTTCGGGTATATGCCCAAGTCCCAAATCACGATACAGACCTACCGAAACTGTCAAAACACTGATCGAGTCCGTTTGCTCAAAATGTTGACCAAAGTCAACTCTGTTGAGTTTTAAAGCTCAAATTCTCATATTGTTTTTCTCCATTTTCACATAAAAACTTTACGAAAAATTTTACGGACTGTGCACGCAAGTCGAGGAATGACAAATAGTATTTTACGAGTTCTTAGAATACAGAATTAATTATTAAATTTAAAGATGATATTTTGGGTCATCAGACTAGCCTAACCTTGGAGAAGTAGTGACGAGGGTTCGACATCAACACTTACTAGAGGACCAATAAATAAAGTGCAGGAATCATAGGCAGACATGAAATACAACAAGATCAATAGCGCAAAGAACAATAGATAACAAAATTGGTTAGCAAAATATCATCAGTTTAAATCCCCAGGTGCCACATGCTATCTCAACAATATAAGAACCATCAATTAAATATCCGATCTCAGGTCATAAAGAAATATCATGAAATTTTCAAGTTCAATAAAGAGGGTAATCTCGTGGGTACTCGGACTCTTAGCAATTTTACCCATGAATTATGCCGAGGTCGTACGGCCCGATCCATGGATGCATCTCATATAAATACATATATGTCGAGGCGTTCAGCCCAATTCGTAGGAAAGGAAGAAACTTAACGAATTACGAGTAACGTGCTTACAACACAGGTACAGGAGCATAAAGTAAACATGACTTTTACCGTTTATTAAATATCTCGCCAAACAACTCAAGGCGATAAAGCTCTGCCTAATATATTCCCAAATCGATTTCAATTATAAATTCACTTAATTAAGCTAGCAAAATGAGTTCAAATAATTTAAATATTACATTACAAAGTTCTAAGTCTACCCGGACATAAACATGTGTTAAACTACGTACGGACTCTCATCACCTCGTGCGTACGTAGCACCCACAACTAGTAGCACATAACAAATCTTAACACCTACGGGGTGGTTTTTCCCTTACAAAGTTAGACGGGAGACTTACCTCGCTCCTAAATTCCAATAATCGGCTCCAATGCCTCTCTAACTCCTCAATTCAAAGCCAAACGATTCGAAACTAGTCAAATAACAAGCAAACCAATGAAAATATACTCCAACACTCATAATTAATTAATTTATAACAATTTTCAACTGTGCTCGAAAAGTCAACAAGTCAGCCCTCAGGTTCACGTGCCCAAATTCTGAAAATTTTTGAAGATAAACTTTACCCATAATGCCACGAACTCAAATATATGATTTATTCTCAATTCTATGTCCAATTTCGTGGTCAAAATTCAAAAATACAATTTGTAGGTTTTTTTCCAAAAATTCCATAATTTCTATTAAATTTCATGTTAAAATCCATATATAACCCATGCATTTAACTCGAAACAAATAGGAATAACTTACCTTATGATATATGGACAAAATGATCTTCAAGAGTCACCCCAAATCGCCCCACATGAGCTCCAAGAACTTAAAAGTGATGAAATGGACTCAAAATCCCGAAATTAGATGTTCGATATACCTTTCAGGCCTCCATCTTCGCGATCGCAGTCATTATCCATGCGATCGCGATTAACAAAAGTTCTCGCATTGTTTCCTTCATAGTGATCGCGGCCATAACCCCGCGATCGCGATGTACAAATTTTCTTTCCTCTTCACATACACCCTTCAGTATAATGTTCATAACTTTTTATACAAAATTACAAATGAAAAATGGTTTAATTTTCGAAAACTATATTCAAACGGCTACAACATTTAGTTTTTTGATCATCTCCAAATTCCTTATAGATTGCAAGATATAAGCTCTCGAAGTCAGACTACTGACAGCAAAAAATCCTTCTACGCGATCGCGACCTTCCCTCCACGATCGCGATTCACAAAGGCTTGTAATGCACTTTGCTCTTTGGGATTGCGACCCAAACCTCCGCGATCGCGAAGAGCACCCCTGGCATAAGATAACAACACTTCAAAATGGTCTAAAAGTGGTCTGAAACCACCCCAAACGCACCCGAGGTCTGAGGAACCCCGTCCAATCATTCTAACAAGTTTATATACCCTATGTAAACTTGTTCAAAGGCTCGGAACATGAATAACAACATCAAAACCAAGAATTAAAGATTAAACTCAATTTCTTAAACTCTCTTAACTTTCAAACCTTAATGCTTCGCCGAACGCGTCCGAATCCTACTTAGACATTCCGGAATGACGCCAAATTTTACGTAGAAGTCACAAATCACAATATGAACCTATTCTAAGGCTCGGAATCCCAAACGGATATCGATAACACCAAAGTCCACTTCAAATCAAACTTAGAAAATTCTAAACCTTCAAAATGCCAACTTTCCACATTAGGCGCCGAAATGTCCCGGACCATCCGATACTCAACCCGAACATACGCCCAAGTCCAAAATCATCATACGAATCTATTGGAACCTTCAAATCTCGATTCCGAGGTCGTTTACTTAAAAGTCAAACCTTGGTCAACTCTTCTAACTTAAAGCTTCCGAATTGAGAATTTTCCATCCAAATCAACTCCGAACTTCCCGAAAATCGAAACCGACCACACGTACAAGTCATAATATATGAAGTGAAACTACTCAAGACCTCAAACCATAGAACGATGCGCTAGAGCACAAAATGACCGGTCGGGTTGTTACATATTTATTCTCCTCCTTTGCAGCCTCCAAATCATTGATCAGTTGAGTGATCAAACTATTACTCTTGGAACCTGGTTGCTTTTCCAGAAGATCACACTCCTGAAGTGTTGCTTTGTCAAACATATCTTGGTCCCCTTTTTTTTCTTCTCTGAAAGCAACCTTAAAGTGAGCATACACTTGCGACAACAAAAACTCATATGGAAGTGCATGCTTTCCTTTTGATGGATTGGTTGTTCTAGCCACATGCTTGATAATCAAAGATGGTAAGTTTAATAATATATTTTGATCAAGCACTTTCATCATCGCCAGATCCATAACAGTAACCTCGTTTCTTCTCTCCATTCTGGGTATCATATACTTGTTCACAAACTCATACAGTAGCTTATGAACCGGGTTCATTTTACTTTGTATACCTTCCGAGCTCAATCACACAATTCTCACCAAATTTTTGTTCGTTTACTAGTTAAAAATAAAATTATAAATAAGTCCCACCAAGATGATAAGATTGTTCATGCCTTCAAGTCAAGGAACAAAAATGTACGATATCAGATAAAATAAAATTCATAGAATATTTAAAACACTAAAAGCAGCTAATAGCCTAATACCATGCTAATGTCCTAATCCTTACCAAACGCTCATCAATATTAGTTAACATAGTGACAGATTCGTTCACTATATTCAAAAAATTCTTCTAAACCTCATAAATTAAAATAATATTCCTCTAATAAATTATCACGTGGAATATCTATTATATATAAGAAGTTTTGATTTGATTTTAAAATATAGCAAAAGTGATTTGACTCCTTTTTGTAAAAGTGTTTAGAGTAATTTACTCTTGTTTTATAATTATAACTTGTTAGATATATGTTTTAATGATAGACAACAACTTAATTCTAACGGCAGGAAATCATTCCCAAAGAAGGAAGCCACAAGAATTGGAAAGATTCTAGTAAAAAATCTGAATGCAAGAATCAAGGAGTCAAACGTGCAAGTCAAGATCCAGAAGCAAGAATCGAGGAGTAAATATGCTATGGTTGCGAGCTTCATGGAAAACAAATATTCGATTCAGCTATTTACGAAAGGCATCAATCAATCACTGTAGAAGATCAATCAATCAGTGTAGAAGATCTACAGAGAATACTCAATCACGCATCACAGAGAATATTCAATCACAACGGCTTGCGGAGAAAAGGAAATCACGGAAGCTACAGTTCAGCAAAGGAAGTTCCATTATATTCTTGGAAGAAAATCATCTTGATTGATTCTGAGAATCAACTCCCTTGGGTTGCTCTCCAGATATGGAACTGTCATGCCGTGAAGAATGGATCCAAATTCTTATATATACAACAGAAGATGCAAAATAAAGATATACTTTGATCGAACCAATATTAATCTTTATTCTACTCCAAACAAGTATTGTAGACTACACTAGATTTACTGTGTAACTGGGGAGAGAAGAAAGAGAAAAAAATCACCGGTGAGGTATTGTATCAAGAAGAGAGGAAAGAACAAATCTAGTGACGAAGTTGTTGGTGTATAACAACACCAACCATCCTGTACCAAGAAATTTCATACTTGAAAGAGAACACCCTTGCAACCCAAGGGGACTGGACGTAGGATTCATTTTGAATCCGAACCAATATAAAACATCGTGAGTCATTTATTTTCTACAGTTTACTTTTCTATATTTAGTTTACATCTCATATCAAAAGTCTAGTCGACTAAAAAATAATTTAGTCGACTACCTTGAAAAGAAAAAATAAAATTACAATTCACCCTCTCTTACACTTTCATACCTTTGAATCACAAGGATACGGTGAGATAGACGTAATCTAGTTACCTTTAATTAGAGGTTTGGCGTTTTGAGCCCGAGCCCTAAAGTTTAGTCGGTTCTGAACACAATTAAAAAAGGGAATCTCACAAAAATGTCTCAAATAAGTTCCAACTTACCAATCTCCAGCCATTAATTATAGATTTACCAAAACAAGCCAAGCACATATAAAAATTGAAAACTCAAATAAATAAGGTTCTTTCTCTCCAAGAATTAATCACACGCAAAAATCTTCTTCCATATTTTAAAGTGTGATCAGCAACATTAGATGCAAGACGGAAAGAAAATATCATGGATGAGGTAACAAATAAGGTGATGAAATACTCTCTCTCTCTCTCTCTCTCTCTCTCTCTATATATATATATATATATATATATATATATAATCTATGCAAAAAAGGATTTTTTTTCCCAATGGATATGGTTGAAATTCATTGAAAACATATAGATGAGTCAATATACAAATTTTGAGGAAGATTGTAGGTGATTTGAACTGATTCAACATTCGTAGTTAAAACCGAGTTCAAAAAATTCTTCTGCGACACATGTATCAAACATATATCACGAATGTATCACGCACACAAGTATACATGGATATACATGTGATACACATTTGATATAAATATGATACATAGGAGTATGTGATACACAAATGACACACACACACACACACACACACACACACACACACACATATATATATATATATATATATATATATATATATATATATATATATATATATATATATATATATATATTTTCATGTTTCATCTTCTACTTCGAATTTTCAATTCAAATCACCTCAAAACTCCACCAAATCATCCCATAACTGAGATTCAAACTCCTTAAGATGTACCCAATCTATTGTAATACACCTACTCAAAAGAAAGCAAAAATTTAACTTTTTTGGCTACAAATAGCTAATTGGCTAATACTAGTAATATTTTATGAATTGACCAATTTTTGTTAGAAGTTACTTATAAATGGACATAGTTGATAGTTTCCCTTAAATAAAATAAAAAAGGGCAAAAAATATCCCTATTATTTGGTAAATAGTTTAAATTTACTCTTAACGGAATAATATGCGAGTCCTTTTTATTTTAATATGTTGGCATTATTCTTTTGGAGCACGTAGTACACCAAATCTGAAATAGTCATAGTGAATTCCACGGACTATATGGTTAATGAAAAAATACTTTTGGTCCGTAGTTTATTCCATCGAAACTCTAGCGGACAAATCATTATCGAATAGAACAAGATAAACCCAAAATAGAATATGAGTAATTATTAAATAAAGAACCATAACAAACCAAATTCCCTACCAAATATACTTCTAATGAATCAATCCCTCTCTTTAAAATTATGCGTCCTTATCCCCATTAGCTGAATATTAGGTGGATCATCATCTCAGTATTCAGTACCTTAGTATAATTGACGAAATTCTACAGTCGATTGATTCATTAAAAATGGGTGCTGTAAAAGCAGCTGTGGCTGATTTTGTGTTAACATCGATGTGGGTATTTTGTTCATCAACACTTGGGGTTTTCACTTACCTAATTGCTTCTGCTTTTGGAATTGCTCAAGGAATTACTACTCTGTTTATTACTACTGTGCTTCTCTTTATTCTGTTTTTTGTGTTTGGGATTATTGGTGATGCTTTGGGTGGTGCCGCTTTTAATCCTGCTGGTACGGCCGCCTTTTATGCTGCCGGTGTTGGAACGGACTCTCTCTTCTCTGTTGCCGCTCGATTTCCTGCTCAGGTTTTTTCTTTTTTCTTTTTTACTTTTCAATACTTGTAATTTCCACTTGTTACGTACTTGAATTTTGAATAATAATCAAAGTAGAGTTTTAATTTCCTCAATAATCAATCAATCAATCCCTAAGCCCTGTCACGGAGCAAGGAATTTTTTTTTACTAGAATGTCATGGTTGGAATTTGATATTGACTTTTGAACCCTCTTTACCACTAGGCTAGAATTTTCCCTGATGGCAAGGGGATTCAACAACTTATATATAATTAAAAAAATATTTATACAATATGATTTTTCGAAGGGGATTCAATTGAACCCCCTCCCCTCTTACTAGCTCCGCCCCTGCCTAAGCATCAGTTTGAACTCGTTGGGGTTGGCTATATGAAGCCCTAAAAAGATTTACTTCCCTCTTTATAAGGAATAGGCTATATATATTTTCTTTTATAAGGAATAGGCAATATGAACGGCTTCATGGTTGTAGCCTTACCTGAGTGAAAAGTTTATTTTAATAGGAGAATATTCTCAACCAAGCATTCCAGTGAAACTATACTTTTACAATGGGCTGTGCCCGAGAACGGGGTTACTTGACTTTATACAGAGAAAGGAATATCAGCAAAAAAGAAGCTCTTTCTAAACCTGCTATCCGATAGGCTAAGCTAGGTGTAGCCTGCTGTCTATATGGTTTTGCTTAACTTTGTCAGCCTGGGTGCCTATAATTATGGCAGGCAGCTATTGTACTGATGGATGATGGAAAGAAATCCATTTATTCAGAAAGTTCATCATGTCGTAATTGTTTAAAGTTGGCCGTTAACCTACCTCTTCCCTCCTTTTAATCTATGCATGAGACTGCTGATGCTAAACTCACATTAGCGGTGTTTGATTTTCCTTAAGAACATAAATTATTAGTGGTAGAGTTCAATAAGATAGAGCACATAAAGTTGCTTAATTTCATAGTTCGTTTAACACAGTTTCATTAAAAGTTGAAGAATTCCGTGAAAGAACTGCTAAAACTTTCAGTTCAAGAATGCATCTGGTTCAAATTGACACCACAGAAAAATTAGAAAGGAGCAAAAATTTACCTGTAAGAATGACCATCCGATTCTTGATATTTCGAAAATATTTCTTAACCGTCTGGGTACTGTTACAGGCAGCTGGCGCAGTTGCTGGTGCATTGGCGATATTGGAGGTTATTCCTACGCAGTACAAGCACATGCTAGGTGGGCCTTCATTGAAAGTTGACTTGCATAACGGAGCCATTGCTGAGGGCATCTTGACTTTCACAATGACCTTTCTGGTCTTTCTTATTGTACTGAGGGGTCCTAGAAATGCACTTCTAAAGAATTGGTTACTTGCAATGTCAACTGTTACCATGGTAGTTACAGGTTCAAAATACACTGGACCGTCTATGAATCCAGCCAATGTAAGTACTAGCTCTTGTTTTCCAGTCTTAAATCTTGGAGCTTATTGCATTATTTTACCTTTGAACTGTACTAGCTCTTGTTTTCCAGTCTTAAATCTTGGAGCTTATTGCATTATTTTATCTTTGAACTTCTCTGCTACTCTAGGCTGACGTTGTACCATTTGTTTGTCCGTAATGTATACACAGAATGTATAACTTTTTGATAGTTTCTCTTGTGCATTTGTGTTTGACTGTCTTTATTCATGAATCCTACTTGTTATCTCGCTTCTTCTCGATTGGAAAGTTACATCATCTTTTGACATTAGTGAGCCAGAATTAGTTCCTGTGGTTTGAGGTAAAATTGGTGGCATGACTTGTAATAGAAGGGGAGAGAAGTTCAATCTAATTCTTTTAAATCAAGAGATGCCTAAGACTGAAAGTTGTTAATTTATCGCTATTGTTTCAATACCTATAAGCTAACTTCTCTTGGAAACAAGACCCTTTCAACTCTCAAATTAGTGCCTTGGAACCATAATAGATCTTCAGTCCCATCTTAAATCTCATCCTTTACCTGCCTCCAAAGTTTCCTTGGCTTGGACCTATTTCATTTGTCTGGAAGAGGACCAATTAAATTTGAGTCATTTCTTGGTGATTTTTCCATGTTGAACCTGTTTTTTATTTGCTTGTTATCTGAAGTACACATCATTATAGCATCTATATTTGGTATTGTAACATTGGGAATGTGAGTTATGGTAAAAATTGGATGATCTTATGGATATGTGCTCCATTTGGTTTAGTAATGGTTTGTTGGTTGGACCATTGGAGCGTGAATGCTAGATTCTTCTGAAATTGATTTGCCTAGGCTGTTAATAAAAGGAGCTCTCTATGGTCACCAAGGTGTATCTCTTGCTATTTGGTTGAATAACTTTCTATATGAGCAGAAACTTTGTCTGGTAGATGCTATATTTTATTTTCTCGATAAGCTCTTTTCATTTTACTCATTATTTTCATATCTTTACATTGCAACGAATGAATTCTTTGGTCATAGTCCCAAAGAACAAAATTTTAGGAACATATGCCTTTCAATCTGAACTGTTTTAATTTAGGGAACATTAACTATTTGAACCTTGTGTATGCATGTATTTGCCTCATCCTCATGGAATAATATAATGATGGAAAATGGATTTAGACAAACATTACGTACCATTTGTCCTCTAACCTAAACTGTGATATCCGTCGATCTAAGCAATCATATTTCTTTGCTGTATTGGGCTGCGATTTACTGTTGCCTTTTTTAGGTAGCTTTGTCACACAAATCATAGATCTCTATTTGCATTGATTCTACTGGCTAACGACTGGTTGCAATCATTTCTGCCATTGCAAATCTCAAATGCTACTTCTTTTTTGTGGGATGGGAATGAGTCCAATCCAAGAATCTAGTAAAGATGACCAACCAAGCTAACCACATGACCCTGCATTTTCTGTAACAACCGTTAGTTTCCTAGTTGGGTATCTTATGCCTTACCTTGAACTTAAATAGTTCTCCTTGCATATAAGTATTACCTTTTGCATGTTAATTTGTGTAGCTTGACGACTAGCTGTAGGACACTGAATTAGGAGATATTAGCTTTTGCAGGGAAGGAAGTTTTTCTTTTCTTCAATATCAATTTCATATGCAAGTAATCATCAAATTATCCTTTTCTGTACTATTTTTGGTACTCCAAAGTGATAGCAACTGGTGGCTGTTAGATGAGATATTGTTAGCTCTACTCTTTGATAAACTGAACGCTATCCATATTTGTACACTATTTAGTTTCACTGACGCTCCCCCTATATCAATTTTTGAACCTTTTCTCTTGTAATTACAAATATGTAAAATTGAATTTTTAGAGAGTAACTCAAAGTGTCAAATCTTTTGGAATGTTCCGAAATGGAGACTCTTTCATGTCTAGTCCAAGGGTAGTAAATGTTTTATTGAACACATGCTGCTTTACATATAGACACTGCTGTAGCAATTTATGCTCTTTTCATTTTTTGCCTGCATAATTTATTAATCGGTTCGTAACTGAGCTGATTGTTTGCAGGCATTTGGTTGGGCGTACATAAACAATTGGCACAACACATGGGAGCAATTTTACGTCTACTGGATCTGTCCCTTCGTAGGGGCAATAATGGCTGCATGGACTTTTCGTGCTCTGTTTCCACCTCCAGTAAAGCAGAAGCCTCAGAAGGCAAAGAAAAATTGAGAAGAACCTTCTGCTTCAATTACTTCATTAAACTAGGTTGCAATGTGGTTGAAGTATGCCCTTAAAGCTGAAAGCCATTTTTAACTTCTAATGTGGAATCATAATGGATTCCTTTTGGATTTGTTGGAATTGTTAATAAACCCCCTTTTTTCACATTGTCCAAATTCAAGCAACTATTATTGCAAAAACTGAGTTGTCCAAAGTTGGATTCCCCTGATTATGTTCTTGTGCTTCTTTAGATATTTCCTTCGTGCTGTTTGAATGGTATGCTTGTGAGTTAAATTGGATAATTCTTTCAATAGTACTTTGCATATTTTATCAAGTCTAACAAGGATCATCTCTGGACTTTGCCCTTGGACCAAGTTCAATCAGGTGAAAGTTGGAACAAGTATTTCTACTCAGCAAGGTGGCATACTTTTGGATCAATGATATTAGCACTAGTAGTTTCCGCTTTTATTAATAAAAAAATTTGAATCATTTTCCTGGTCCAGTTGTGTATTTTCCTGGGTTTTGTTTAAATACTGACTAATATTGAAAGTAGAGTTATAGTTTTCCATGTGAACAGTAAAACAATACATCAGTAGTTGCGATTGGCTTATGGAAGCAATAAAAAGACCACTTTCTATCTTTTCCAGAACAAAAATCAAAACCTAACATTGCTATTCTAATCACCACTTGCGTCATTATTCCTATATGTGTTATCTACTTTCTGTGTTGGTATATCAGTGTATTTTACTTATAATATTATTATTGTTATTAGTAGTAGTACTAGTGGTAAGCACTGATGCTTTGTTTATAATTAAATAAAAAAAAAAGAGGCAAAATTTCAATGACTGGCCGGAGAGTACTGATTGACGACACAGCTGCTCCATGTAATTAAATTTTGCTGCATTAAATGTTGTTTGTGAATAATCTAGTGAGTGTTGTTAATTTGAGTTTTTCTTTTCCCTTCTGGTAATCAAGATATTTTATTAATCACCAAGTAAATAGTTACAAATCCACAGCTAGATAGACACAACTAGCTGTCTCAAAACAATACCAGTAGAACAAAAAGCAATGCTAATCTACTACTAAGAGAATATGAAGCACACGGGAGAGTTTCTTCAATTCCCTAGAGTGAAAAACAAAGGTCCTAACAACTCAAAGATTAACCAACTAAAATAACAAAGACTGCATCAATCTTCTAATACCAACAGAAGCCAGTTTCTGCTTGTCCCCAAAAGCAATGGTTCCCCAAAAATACATAACGTAGATCCGCCATTGCCAAATGCTGCTCCAACATAGTAGCTGTGTGGTGCTGCCACTTAAGCCATACAAGTATTCTAGCCCTCACATTCCACAAACAGGTGAACCCTTGACTCATCTGTTTCCCGTGCAAAAGTAACCACATAGTAAGTCCAGATTTTGGTCTAGAACCATTGAACCTTCAAGAAACGGGAAAATTGGGTGAACAAGTATAGCACAGAAGTAGTTGCATACTTAGCCACCTAATGCCAAATGGCTAGAGTAACAGCAATGGCTAAAAGTAGTAGTAGCACACCATCCCCTCCTGGTAGGATGCCTAACCTGTTGAAAAGTTAACACCACATAAAATGTCAGTAAAATTTCATGCTATTGTTTTTGCTGTGTATTAGACAACTTATAATGAGTTGAAATCATAATTGGTTTCTTATTTCTATAGCATAGTCTCTTCCTTTTATCGATTCTCGTATCTTTCTATAATTAGTAGTGGCATACCTGAGCTTTTTCCTGGACTGATAAATGTATGTCATCACCGGAGGAAGGATGCCAAACAGAAAGCAGTTTGCATAAATCCCGGCAAAATCAAGAGCTCTTGAAAATGTAGAGGGAAAGAAAGAGCCAATGAGAACTGGCAAAGCTAGAATAAAAGGCATCACAATGCTTTGCAAAGATTTAAAACCATGTTTCCCTCTAATTTCCGAACCATTATCACTCTTGATTCCACTATAAGAAACTTCCCCTGCATTTCCAAGATTTTGCCCCAACTTGAAAGTGGCTGATCCAACTTTGCCTACTTCACCTTGAGTTGTTACTCCTCTAGAATTATTGAAGATCAAATTCAAGGTATCAACAACCTGTTTCGGGAAGCTAACTGCATATCCTATCAAGCTAGTAGCCAATGCTGAAAATGCAAAACCTTGAACTGCTGGTAGAGCAGAGGAATTAACAGAGAGCAAGAGTGAGATCGGATCGCTCGAGACATATGAAGCATTGTTCCCAGAAAGTCCCAAAACAATCAAATTCCATGATACAACCATGACTAAGGGAATAGTCCCACCTAGAATTATTGCTTTTCTAGCATCATTTACAGTATTCCCAGCAATTTTACAAATGAAAGGTGTGATTACATGGAACCCCATTGTAAGCACAGCCACAGGAATAGCAGGCAAGATTGAGGAAAATCTCCAAGAAGCAAATCCAAAAGAATTTACAATATTCATTCTCCCAACAAACAGTCCAATTACTACAAGTGATGTAATGGAGAAAAGCATCATAATGCATAGGCACCTATTGGCTACATCAATAACCTTAAAAGGTAACAAACATAAAACTAGTCCAGAGAGTGATGGAAACAGTCCATTGGCAATAACAGGATTAATTTTGCAAAACCACTGAGAAATAATTGAACCAATCCCTGAAACACAAGCTACTAACAAAGCAAAAGTTAGTGAAGCATAGACCAAAGCAACAAAAGAACCAATTTTACTTCCTAATGTCTTGGTTGCAAGACTAGTGAAGCTAACTTCATCAACCCCGTCTTCCTCCATTGCAGCAAAACTAAGTTCAGCTACAAGAATGATAGAGGAAATGACATATACCCAAGTCAATAATAGTGCTATAGTTGATGGAAGTGGACCAGATTTTACAGTTAATGCAGGTAATCCCAACATTCCAGGCCCTACAGCAGTACCTACAACCAAACTTACAGCACCCCAAAAGCTTTTTTCCTGAGCCACTTCAATCTTTTCTTCAACATTACATTGTTCATCTGAAAAATTAGCTTCATTTGCATTCAAAGAGACAGCTAAAGGTTTGTGCTTTACACACCTAACTGTAAATACTTCCAGAGTGGGGTTATTGAGTACTTGCTTAAAATTTGGAACTTTTGAGCTTTTGCAATGAGTTATATGAGAAGTATGGTGGCTAAAAAATTGAAACTTGAACTGCTGTGAAAGAAGCATTGCTTAGATACCCAAAAAAGAAATTTCAAGATCCCTACACCTTACCACCTTTGATTCAGCTCTTAGTCATCTGCATTGGGTTAAAAGGAACAATCCTATCCCTTATCTATCAGAGTAAAAGTGAGAGAATTATTGCTTGCATTTGACAAGTACCATAGAAAGTACTTAGAAGAATTTTCTATGGATTTTTTTAAGCATTGGGATTATGAGAGAGAAGGGAAAAGAATTACGTAGTAAGTTGTATGCAGAAAATGAAAAGGGTTGGAACTGAGTACTGACTGACTAGTCTACAGCTTCCAGAAAGCAGGGCCCTTACAGTTGAATATTCAGGCGGCGGTGACAAATGGATGTGAGGGTTCCCTTCCTGCCTAAAGCACGTGTTTTCAAGAATCAGTTTTATGGAGTAGTACTCTAGCTTTTTAAGGAGAATCTTATATTATATGATGATTCCTAGACCCTAGCATTAAGGCTAAATCAATGTTTGACCCAACTTGTAAAATTTATTTGTTTTAAAATATAGAAATTTTTAGAAATCACTATTGTTTAGTGGTTATTAACTTTCTATAGCTATCATTTACATAATTACTTCCTATAACTACTATTTAATTGTTACGGTAGTGTATTCGCGCTGCTGTATTCATGAATACAACAACAATAAACGCCTAAAATCAGGGCAGTCCAGTTGTACGCGCATGTATTCGCGCTGCTGTATTCATGAATACAGCAGCAAAAAGCGCCTAAAATGAGGGTAGTCCAGCTGTACGTGCAGCAAAAAACGCCTAAATTCAAGGCAGTCCAGTTGTACGCGCATGTATTCACATGTATTCGCGTTGTTGTATTCATGAATACAGTAACGACAATCACCTTAAAAATAGGTATGTCCAGTTGTCTAATAACGGAAATAATATCAATTAGCGTGATACACTCCTAATATAACTCAACAAAATCAATTCTAACATGCATCATTATCAACCCAATTAATTAGAATAATTTTTCAATTGTATATAACTGTTGTATTTATTGTGTTTCAATATATTTTTTTACTGTTGCATTCATTAGATTCAATGTTTGTATTTACTGTATTCGCTATTTTATATTCAGTGTATTCAAATAAATTTGTATTAATAGTATGGTAGTTATTCCTAATACATGTTATTACTGTTGTATTCAGTATATTTTATTGGTTGTATTCATTGTATTTCTATTTATATTCAGTATATTTTACTGTATTTCACTGTATTTTAAAATTAAATGTATTCACTGTTTATATTATGTTTTATTTTAATGTTTGTATTCGGTGTATTTAATGTTTATATATTGTATTCATGCATGAATACATATGTATTCAGCTATATTAAAAAAATACAAACCTTCAAAATACATAAATAGAGGTAAAAATAATATATTTATATAGAATACAGTGTATTTGAGTGAATTTGTACATAATACAATGTGTTTGTATCATTGTATGTGACTAAATAACAAAGAAGTGAAGAAAATTCGCCGTAGATGGCGTTTTCCGGCCAAGCAAAATATTGTATACATTGTATTAAAACTAAAAATGAAAACGAACAAAAAACCCGGCCCTCAAAATCTTCTCCGGCGTAAAAAATATTGCAGTATCCATGTAGAGAAATCCATTGCAATATCCGGCGTAGAAGAAAGCCGCAGTCTCTTTCTTTCTAATATTGCAATACAAATCCATTGCAAATATCCAACGTAGAAACTAAGTAGTACAAATCGATTGCAATATCTAGCGTATAAACTAAGCAGGTATTTTGCTCGAAGAGAGAGAGAAAGAAGAAAAATTTTGTTGGAATTTTGAGAGAGAATCGTGTGTTAATTGAAAGAAAGAGAGAGAGAAAGAAGAAAAAATCTGAGAGGGAATCTTGTATTAATTGAAAGAAAGAGAGAGGAAAAACATAAATAGCGTATTTCATACCTTAATGGTAGTATATACCATAAATACCTATTTTGCTATAAAATATAAAAGGTAACTATAGAAAATAATATTTTAAAATAATTTTGGTTTATAATAAATATGGTGTATACCTTTGCTATAGGAGGTAAAATTTCCTTTAAAACACACACACACACACACACACACACACACACACACACACGCACACACACACACATATATATATATATATATATATATATATATATATATATATATATATATATATATATATATGGTTAGGGGTGTACGAACTCAACATTCCACTATTGCACCAATGGATATATAAATGAGGCAATTTCACTTTTAGCCACTCGGCTGAAACTTTTGACAAGTTCTAGCCCACAAATCTATTATGCAATTTGAAGCAAAAAATAAATTATAACAGCTAGTCAGTGAAATAAAAATCCCAGTAGTCGCATTCTAAGCCCATGTCAATATTTCAAGTGATTTTTTATCTTAGAAATCTCATTTATAGTAATAAAAAATATATCTGCAGTCCAAAGCAATGTAAAGTATAAAACTATTTCAGTCAAACAAGTTTTCAATTACACAAATAGAACAATTAAGTCAAAAGTCCAAACAGCTGGTGAATTCAAAAAAATAAAATATTTTTCAAAAGAGAAAAACTTACTTAAAAACTCAACTCAAGAAGAAACAATACACACACATAACGAGATTATATGTGTGTGTGTGAGAGAGAGATGTACATTTCACAATGTATACAAGATATACTTTAGATACACAAACACACTCGGATACACTCAATATACACAAATGACACACTGCCAAACTTAGTATACATTGCATATATAGTTTTAATATTGTATAACAATGTCTTTACAACTTCTATATAAAATTAATATACAAGTACCATGTATATACAACTTTATATGAGTGTATGTATAATTTTTATACAAAACTACAACTTTATACAACTTTTAAGAATTAACTAAAAGAGAAAAAAGTGAAATATTGAGAATTCATACAAAACATTTATTACAAAAAAGAAGAAGAAAATCAATTGTCTTCTCCACAACCACCAAACTACTTCTTATTATACACAAATTACAATCCCATTTTTATCTTTTACAAAAAAAGAATTAAATTTTTAGTAATCCAATCTAGAAAAATATAATATTGCATAAACAAAAATATCCATGATATAAGAAGAAGAGGAAGAAGGTGATGTATAGATTGTACACGTACTATACATATTATACACTAGTATAGTGTGTATAGACACTTTTATATACATTGTTGAACAATATATATATATATATATATATATATATATATATATATATATATATATATATATATATATATTATACACTTAAAATATACAATACGCTCGGAATACACTAAGAATACATTATCAAACTCAAAATAATTTGTATATACTATACTATATACATATTGTGTAGTATATATACACTATATAATCATGTATAAAAAAATTCAATATACGCCTTGGATACACAAACACGTTCGGAATACACTCAATATACACAAAGTACATTGCCAAACTTAGGATACAATGTATATACAACTTTTATACATAGCATAATAATATACATATAACTTTTATATAAAACTATAATACAAATTATCGTATATATGTACAACTCTATATATGTGTATATAAAATATTTAATACATTGTGTGTGTGTATATATATATATATATATATAGTACTTCTACCCGGAACTATGAGCTGGATCCCTCTAGGCGAAAAGGTTCTACTTGGGTTAAGTTACGTAAAACAACCTGGACGAAGAGTACTTCTACCCGAAACTATGAGCTTAGGAATGGGTTCCTAAGTGAGTTTTTAAGAGTGAAAACACCCGAAGGCTAAGCGTTAGTATATATATATAACCTACAAAAATAATATAAGCCACAAACAATCAATATATACTTAAGTATTCTTGTTCCTCCTCACCTCAGTAAGCAAATTATTGAGATTTTTATTTCTTTATTCTACCTGTCTAGCGAGGCCACTGAGGTGATTTTAGGACAACGGACTACACAAATGTAGGTGGCATATGCATTATGTCAATTGTGTCATTCATAAGTTGCATTGCAAGAGGTTCACATGTAACTTTTATTGTTTTCTATTGCAGGTTTGTGATAAGTGGAGATTTTGACTACTTATTTGCGCCTTTTGGCTTTCGTTTTAGTTCAAAAATATTTAAAGGTATTCCCGAAAACTAATAAAATATGCTTACTTGCAGGAGTATTGGAAAATGAGTCATTACGATAAAATCCAACTCAAGAAGGAGTGCTTTTGAACAAGGACAATAATCAAGCGCACAGGCCCAAGTGCGGACCGCAGAATTCTATTTGCGGCCGCAGAATATGAAGAAGAATCAACAGTTTTAGTGTAAAGTGCGATCGCAAAAGTCAAAGTTCAGAGAGTTTCAAATTTAAGCCCAACAAGAACCGCGGACCGCACTATAATTGTGAGGCCGCAGAAATCAAATGTGCGGCCGCACCCAAAATTATGCGGACCGCAGAACTCAAGAGATGCGGCCACAATCCAGAATTGTGCGGCCGCAGAATCCACTCCTGTCAAGAGCTGAAGAAAAGTGCGGACCGCACACAGAATTGTGCGGCCGCAGAACCTCCAAAAGGGTAATTTTGTCCGAAAATTTCAGCTTTGTATAAATAGACTACTTTCACGAAATTAGGTCAAGTTTTAAATATCAGAAAGTCTGTAGCCGTTTTTCTTTACTCTTTTAGGAAACTTTAGTTTATATTGTTGATTTTACATTGGATTTTCATCTATTAATCA
Source organism: Nicotiana tomentosiformis (assembly GCF_000390325.3). Classification (NCBI taxonomy): domain Eukaryota; kingdom Viridiplantae; phylum Streptophyta; class Magnoliopsida; order Solanales; family Solanaceae; genus Nicotiana; species Nicotiana tomentosiformis. The sequence goes on along the minus strand of NC_090823.1, from coordinate 81,630,487 downwards.
TTCAATATGAGTTTTATCATTTTTTCTTCTTTATTTTTTTCAATATCCACTATGAGTAGCTAAATTTCTAGCTAGGGTTGTGACCCAACCCTAGTGTGGGAACCTAATGGGTATTTGATTTAGGGCTTGTTTATGGTTGGGTATGTATTATTTAGCCTAGTTCTTGCTATAATTGTAGAATTAATGGTTGCAAATATTGGTTCAAGCCTATTTAACTTGGTCTCTACTTGAGAAAGAGAGACTTAGTCTAGGAAAACTTGGCTAACAAGAGTTTGGGATGAAATCAAGAGATTGATAGTCCCAATTAAAGGGTTGAACCTAGAGATAGTAAAACCCGACTTGAGCAATTTATCGATTGTATAGTTCAATACCCATTTGGAATTGAGAAAGCCAAATTGGAAAAAATCACTCTCTTACCGAGATGTATTGAGTGGGTATTTGAGTGTTCATTGCTATAATACACCCCGACCAACGAAACTCTCTCTAAAGCGCACAACCCGTTAGGCAAACACCCAGGTGGAAGTCACAACCCTAGACCTTTTATATATTTGAAAAACAACAACAAAAACATTCTTCTCTAGTTTCATATTTTCTATTGCAATCCCTAGTATAATTTTAGAAGTAAAATCAAAACAAATTTTATGGAAGTGCAACTTAGACAATTCACGTGCTTAGACCAAATACATCCCACTAATTCTATCTACGCTCCCTGTGGATTCGATCCCGACTCCTAGTTGGGTATTATTATTGCAATCGACCGCTTCACAACCCCAATTTGAGGTGTGACTTGGGCGAGATCAATTTTGGCGCCATTGCCGGGGAGCATAAAAATAGATTTAGCTATATATTTGGTTTTGTGTGTGAATTATCTTCTTTTCCCTCCGTGTTACTAATCTTTTTGGTGAAAAAATTGTAAGTGATACAATGGCTCTCAAAAACAATGATCCTCTCGGAAACATGCCTTTGGGGGATGTGGACGTGGAAGATGACCAAGTGGAAGAGGTTCCTCTTGAACCTCAAGCAAATAGACGAGGCCGACCGCCTCAAGACAGCGTTCCCGTTCCACCCCCACCTCCACCAAGAGCGGCTCCACACCGGGTGTTGCCAAACGAAGGATATGCAAGTGCCATAGTCCCGCCCTAGGGCGGGTAACTTTCAAATCGCAAATGTTATGCTCACATTGCTAGAGCAACAAGGATTCTTCACCGGGGCTCCGAATCAAAATGCGTACAAACACTTGAAAGGGTTTGTGGACACTTGCTGGAGGAGTAAATAGGCAAATGTCTCCGAGGATGCTTTAAGGTTGAGGCTATTCCCTTTCTCTCTACGGGGGAAAGCCTTGAATTGGTTAGAAAGATTTCCAAACCATTCCATCCATACATGGGATGAATTGGCGGAGAAATTTATTTCCAAGTTTGTTTCTCCCGGGCATATGGCTACTCTTAGAGACGAGATTCTAGCATTCAAATAAGAACCCAATGAGCCTTTGCATGAGATATGGGAGAGGTACCGAGCTATAGTGAAAGAGTGCCCGAATAATGACATGACGGAGGCTATGATTCAACAAACTTTCTATAGGGGGATCAACACTACCAATAAATGCGTGGTCAACCGACTTGCCGGTGGAAATTTCATGAAAACACCATATGACGAAGCTTGTGAGATCTTATATGAGATGGCGGATACTTCATCGGCATGGCAAAGTAGAGCAAATGTTCCTCAAGGTGATCCAAATGTGATTTACCTACATAAATAATTGCATGATCATGGGCAAGCAATTGTCGAGTTGACCACTACAATGAATCAATTAGCCAAAGCTCAACTTCAACAAGTTGAAGGTCCTAAGCAAGTAAATGCAATGGAGGGTGTCAATATGATGGTAAACAAGAGAAGGCAAAAGGGTCAACAAGTGCAAAACCGTGCGGAATAATATGTGCAAGAAGATAGTGGGTTTGACCAAGATGAATCTTACAATGAACAAGAGGAGGAAGTACAATATGTGAACAACTTCCAATGGTAAAGAAACAACTCTCAAGGCCTGAATCAACAAAAATGGAGATCTCAAGGTAATCAAGGGAATTGGAACTCAAACAACCAAGGCAATTGGAGTGGTGGTAACAACCAAGGTAATTGGATCAATCAAGGAAATTGGAATGGTCAAAACAACCAAAGCAATTAGGGTGGCAATAGTCAATGATATTGGGGAGGCAACAACCAAGGGGGATGGAATAATAACCAAGGGAATTGGGGGTCAGGCTTTCAAAGGCCCCCTATGTATCAACAACCAAGCAACCCGCATCCTTATCCTTACCATGGTCCTAGCTCTTCCAACATTGAGATGGGGCGAATTGAGAACATGTTCAAACAAATGATGGAGAAGAATGCCGACTCCGATGCTCAACTAGCCTCTCACAACACTTCAATTCGTAATTTGGAAGTTCAATTGGGGCAAATATCGCAAGCTTTGAACACTCTTCCTAAGGGGGCACTACCATGTGATACGGTGGTGAACCCAAAGGGTGGGAATAACACGGGACATGACATGAACGTGACTACAATGATGGAAAAGGTAGGGATGTGACTACCTCAAATCAAAGGAAAAATTGTGGATGATGAACAAGTGATTCAAGAAGATGAGATTCCAAACAATTTGGTGCAAGCCAATGAGGAGGTAAGAATTGGTATTGATGACAATGTGGAGGAGACTTAAGAGGAAGTGAACATGTCTAGGGAGCACATTATAGACATACCGGAACCGGTAGTGCCAAAGGCTAAGGCACCAATGCCAAGGCCTCCTCCTCCATACCCTCAAAGGCCTGCCAAGTAAAATGGCGAGAACCAATTCAAAAAGTTCATTGACATGATGAAAAACCTATCTATTAATGTGCCATTGGTTGAGGCTTTGGAGCAAATGCCCGGTTATGCAAAGTTCATAAAGGATTTGGTGACAAAGAAGAGGTCGATGAATTGTGAGACTATAAAGATGACACATCAAGTGAGTGCAATTGTGCACTCAATGTCTCCTAAATTGGAAAATCCCGGCGCTTTCACAATCCCTTGTACTATTGGAAACGCCGACTTTGCAAAAGCTCTTTGTGATCTTGGGGCAAGTATCAATTTGTTGCCCTATTCGGTTTTTAAGACTTTGGGAATTGGGCAACCAAGACCCATATCTATGAGGTTACAAATGGCAGATCGTACTATGAAGAGACCATTGGGTATTATTGATGATGTGTTGGTTCTTGTTGATAAATTTATCCTCCCGACGGACTTTGTGATTCTTGATTGTGAAGTAGACTATGAGGTGCCTATTATCCTAGGGAGACCTTTCCTTGCTATGGGGAAAGCTCTTATTGATGTGGAAGCCGGTGAGCTCACTTTATGGGTGGGTGATGAAAAGGTGGTTTTCCATGTGTGCAAATCTATGAGGCAACCGAATAGCAATGAAGTTTGTTCATTTGTGGACTTGGTGACCGATGTGATTATTTATGATACTAGTGCCATGATGAATGTGGATGATACTTTGGAGGCCGGGTTGCTCAACCTTGATGATGATGCTAAGGATGGCTATGTGGAATGTGTGAATGCATTGCAAGCAATGGGGTCTTACACTTATGAACCCCGCAAATTATCCTTAGATCTTGAAAATCGGAAGTCTCCTCCAACAAAGCCCTCAATCGAGAAGCCTCCCACTTTGGAGTTAAATTCATTGCCTCCACATCTCAGGTATGAATTGCTTGGACCTTGTACTACTTTACTGGTTATTCTTTCCTCTTGTTTGACTAACGTGCAGGTAGACTCCACATTGGCGGTGCTACAAAAGAGGAAAAAAGCTATCGGATGGACATTGGCGGATATCCGGGGTATAATCCCCGCCTTTTGCATGCACAAGATTATTTTGGAGGATGATGCCAAACCCTCCGTTGAATATCAAAGAAGACTAAATGAAGCAATGCAAGAGGTGGTAAAAAAGGAGATTATAAAGTGGTTGGATGCCGGGGTTATTTACCCCATTTTCGATAGTTCGTGGACCTATCTGGTGCAATGTGTCCCAAAGAAAGGGGACATGATGGTGGTTACCAATGACAAGAACGAGTTGATTCCTACAAGAACGGTGACTAGGTGGAGAGTGTGTATGGACTATCGCAAGCTCAACAAAGTCACAAGGAAGGATCATTTCCCACTTCCCTTCCCTGACCAAATGCTTGATAGATTGGCCGGCCGTGCTTTTTATTGTTTCCTTGATGGGTATTCCGGCTACAATCAAATTCTTGTTGCTCCGGAGGATCAAGAGAAGACTACTTTCACATGTCCCTATGGTACTTTCATATTCTCGCGGATGCCATTTGGTTTATGCAATGCACCGACGACTTTTCAACGGTGTATGATGGCTATCTTCACGGACATGGTGGAGGATTTCCTTGAGGTTTTCATGGATGACTTTTCAGTTGTCGGGAATTCTTTTGATGATTTCTTGACAAATTTGATTAAGGTCTTGGCAAGATGCGAAGAGACAAACTTGGTACTCAATTGGAAGAAATGTCATTTCATGGTTGAGGAAGGCATTGTCCTTGGCCACAAAATTTCAAAGAATGGCATTGAGGTCGACAAGGCAAAAATAGAGGTGATTTCTAAACTTCCACCTTCAACATCCGTAAAGGGAGTGAGGAGTGTCTTGGGTCATGCGGGGTTCTACCGGCATTTCATAGATTTTTCTAAAGTGGTGAACCCCTTGTGTAAGCTTTTGGAGAAAGATGCCAAATTCCATTTCAATGAGGATTGCATGAAGGCATTTGAATTGCTCAAGTTCAAATTGACAATTACTCCTATCATCACCGCCCCGAATTGGAGCTTGCCTTTTGAGCTCATGTGTGACGCTAGTGATGTGGCGGTTGGAGCAATTTTGGGGCAACGTGTCAACAAAATCTTTCATCCAGTATACTATGCTAGTAAGACCATGAATGATGCCCAAGTCAATTACAATATGACAAAAAAAGAGCTCATTACTATTGTTTTTGCTATGGATAAGTCTCGCCCGTACTTGATGGGTACAAAGGTGATTGTCCACACGGATCATGGGGCACTTCAGTACCTTATGAGCAAGAAAAATTCAAATGCTCGGTTAATGAGATGGGTGCTTTTATTGAAAGAGTTCGATCTAGACATCCAAGACCGCAAAGGCAGTGAAAACCAAGTGGCGGACCACTTGTCTCGCTTGGAGGAGGAAGGGAGGCCACATGACGGCCTTGAAATCAATGACTCCTTCCCTAATGAGTAACTTCTAGCCATTTCAATAACCAAGATGCCATGGTTCGCCGAATTAGCATATTATCTTGTGAGTGGTATTGTACCGAATGAGTTCTCTTCAAACCAAAGGAAGAAACTCAAATGGGATTGCCTTGACTACTATTGGGATGAACTGTACCTCTTCCGAATTTGTACCGATGGTGTGATTCGAAGGTGTGTGCCAGAGGAGGAACAAGTGGAAATTCTTGATGCTTGCCACTTTTCACCATATGGTGGTCACCATGGTGGAGCGAGAACGGCGGCGAAAGTTTTGAGTTGTGGATTCTATTGATCTACTCTCTACAAGGACGTAAATGATCTAGTCAAGCGTTGTGATGAATGTCAAAGGGCCGGTGGGATTTCAAAGAAAAATGAGATGCACCTCACCACCATCTTGGAAATTGATATTTTTGATGTGTGGGGTATTGATTTCATGGGACAGTTTGTAAGCTCTTGTGGGAACACCTACATTTTGGTAGCTGTGGATTATGTATCAAAATGGGTTGAGGCCATTACTCTACCAAACAACGAAGCTAGAAGTGTGGTGGCATTTTTGAAAAAAACATCTTCACAAGGTTTGGCACTCCCAGGGCCATTATAAGTGATGGGGGATCTCAATTTTGCAACAAAGCTTTTGATATCTTGCTTAACATGTATGGTGTCACTCACAAAGTCACGACCCCCCATTACCCTCAAGCAAGCGGACAAGTGGAAGTCTTCAACCGGGATATCAAGAGTATTTTGTCAAAGGCAGTGAATGCCAACCGGACGGATTGGTCGAAGAAACTTGATGATGCTCTATTGGCCTATAGGACGGCTTACAAAACACCGATTGGGATGTCTCCATACCGGTTGGTGTTTGGGAAAGCTTGTCACCTTCCGGTGGAACTTGAGCACAAGGCTATGTAGGCATTGAAGAAGCTAAATCTTGAGTGGGATGTCGCCGCCAACTTAAGGGTGGAACAATTAAATGAACTTGATGAATTTCAGTACCATGCATATACAAGTTCTTCCTTATACAAGGAGAAGATGAAGTACCTCCATGACAAGTACATTAGGAACAAGGAGTTCAAAGAAGGTGATCTTGTGTTATTGTTCAATTCTCGGTTACGGATATTTTCGGGAAAGTTGAAGTCTAAATGGAGTGGCCCGTTTGAGGTTGTGGGTGTGACACCCTTTGGTGCATTAGACTTGAAGAATAAAAATGATGAAGTGTTTAGAGTCAATGGTCACCGGGTGAAGCGTTATTTGGGAAAAGTTGATGATGGCCACGTCGTGGCATTGATTCATTTCTGTCACGACCCGAAATTCCCACCTTCGGACCATGATGGCGCCTAATATTTCACTTGCTAGGCAAGCCAATGTTAGAATAATATTAACCAATTTTTAAACAATCTTTACATTATTAATAATCAAGGAACCAAAAGCGGAAGCAAAGTTTGAAATATAGTAAAATAATCCATAAAAACAACGGTGTCTAAATACCATCCCAGAATTGGTGTCGCAAGTGCATGAGCTTCTAGAATAAATACAAATAAAGGTCTGAATAATATAAAGCTGCTTGGAAATAAACACACAACTAAAGTAAAATAGACGGGGACTTCAGAACTACGGACGCCATGCAGTTATACCTCAAGTCTCCTCTGGTAGCTGGAATCCGAGCAAGTCTATGGTACGCCGCTGAGACCAACTCCAAAATCTGCACAAGAAGTGCAGAGTGTGGTATCAATACAACCGACCCCATGTACTGGTAAGTGCTGAGCCTAACCTCGACGAAGTAGTGACGAGGCTAAGGCGGTTCACTTACATTAACCTGTACGCAATATTAATAACAACAACAAATAATAGAAATAAATCAGGTAACTCATTTATAATAATTGAAGCCAACTCAGCAGTCATAATCCATTATTATTTGAACCAATTCTGTTGCAGCGTGCAACCCGCTCTCACAATATATTCACATTCAATTCTGTTGCAGCGTGCAACCCGCTCTCCCAATATATTCTTTTTAATCAAGTCTGTCATAAATTTATTTCAATCAAGTATATATATAAACTTTTAAATAAGTCTGTTGCGGCATGCAATCCGATCCACCAATATTGACTTTTAAATAAGTCTATTGCGGCGTGCAATCCAATCCCCCAATAGTGACTTTTAAATAAGTTTATTGCGGCGTGCAATCCGATCCCCCAGTATTGACTTTTTAATAAGTCTGTTGCGGCGTGCAACCCGATCCTCCAATATGAACTTTTTAATAAGTTTGTTGTGGCGTGCAGCCCGATCCTCCAATATGAACTTTTTAATAAGTCTGTTGTGGCGTGCAACCCGATCCTCCAATATATCCATTTCAATCAATTCTTATAGAAGAAATTTCCCCAATAAATACAATAATTAATATAAAATTATAAGACAACAAGCATTCAATAATTATGATTTAATTATGAAACAAACAATGACAAATAATAAATTATTATGGAAATCGGGGAGAAAATAGGCAGTTTAATATTTAATATGCTAAATGTCAAATAACAATTAAAACACATAATTCAAATAGCATGTAACAATTAATGCATGAATTCAAGAATTAATATATGACAAAGAATAGGAGAGAAATAATTATTATAATAATTAATTTATGATTTAAAATAATTTATGATTTTTCAAGTAAGCAGGCAAACAATTAATTTTACGGCGTATAGACACTCGTCACCTCGCCTATACATCGTTCACATTCTTTCACATAACATATAATTTAAGGGTTCTGTTCCCTCAAGTCAAGGTTAACCACGACACTTACCTCGCTTTGCAAATTCCAATCAATTACTCGACCACAGCTTTTCCTTTTAAATTTGTCTTCAAACTCTTCAAATCCTATTCACAAACAATTTGATATACTGAATACGAATCATAGGAATTAATTCCATATGAATTTATAAATTTTCCGGATAAAAATCCAAAATTCAATAAAATATTCGACAGTGGGACCCACATTTCAAATCTCAGAAAAATTTACAAAATCCGAACACTCATTCCGAGACGAGTCCAACCATATAAAAATTATCCAATTCCGATGTCAAATGGACCTTCAAATCTTAAATTTTCATTTTTGGAAGATTTTATAAAAATATGATTTTTCTTTCATAAATTCACGGATTCATGATATAAATGAGTATGAAATCATGAAACATAATAAATATAGGATAAGGAACACTTACCCCAATGTTTTTCCGTGAAAATGGCCCAAAAATCGCCTTACTCGAGCTCAAAAATGGAAAAGGGTTGAAAATGGGACGAATCCCATTTTTCAAGAACTTAAGTTTTGTTTTCGGGACTTTACCCTTCGCGAACACGGTCAGTACCTCGCGTTTGCGAAGCACAAATTTGTGATGTCCCATTTTACACTTCGCGAACGCGAGGGCTACTTCACGAACGCGAAGCTTGCCTAGCTTGGCCTTCGCGAACGCGAAGGCAATTATCCTGGCCAGCCTCTTTCCCTTCGCGAACGTGAAGCTTTGAACCTCAAGCCTTCGCGAACACGGTCACTCTGTCGCGAACGCGAAGCACAAAATGTGCCAGCCCCAATTTGCTCTTCGCGTTCGGGAGAGTACCTTCGCGAACGCGAAGAAGAACACACCAGAAGCCTGAAGTCTGCAGAAAACCAGATTTCCTAAGTCCGAAATCATCCTGTAGCCCATCCGAAAATCACCCGAGCCCTCGGGTCTCCAAACCAAACATGTACCCAAGTCCTAAAATATCATACGAACTTGCTCGCGCGATCAAATCGCCAAACTAACACCTAGAACTACGAATCGGACAACAAATCAAAGGAAATTTTCAAGAAAATTTTAAAACCTTTATTTTTACAACCGGACGTCCGAATCATGTAAAATCAACTCTGTTTCTCATCAAATTCGGCAGACAAGTCTTAAATATTATAGTAGACCTATGTCTGGCTCCGAAACCAAAATACGGACCCGAGGTCAATAAATCCAACATCAGTAATTTCTTAGAAATCATTAAGCTTTCAAGCTTTTATTTTTTTATTAAAATTCCATATCTCGGGCTAGGGACCTCGGAATTCGATTCCGGGCATACGCCCAGGTCCCAAATCACGATACGGACCTACCAAAATTATCAAAATACTGATCCAAGTCTGTTTGCTCAAAATGTTAACCAAAGTCAACTTAGTTGAGTTTTAAAGCTCTATTTCCCATTTTAATCCATTTTTCACATAAAAACTTTCCGAAAAATTGTACGGACTGTGCACGCAAGTGCAGGAATGATAAATGGTACTTTTTGAGGTCTTAGAACACCAAATTACTTATTAAATTTAAAGATGACGTTTTGGGTCATCACAATTTTAAGTGATTGATAGTAATCTGCGTAGTGTCGCGACGTTAAATCAGGCGGTTCTTGGGAGGCAACCCACGTTTCTTTTTATTTTTATTTTTAATTTTTTAGATAGGTCTTGTTTTGTGCTAACTGATTTTGAAGTATATTGCAGGAACTGTGCTTAGGAAAAATGCTAAGTGTGGAAAAAAGTGCGTATCACACATTTATTGTGCGAACCGCACAATCTTGATGGCCACATCAGAAAGGAGTCTGCGGCCGCACAATTCATTGTGCGACCATACAACTGGAGATCACAAAATTGCAAACTCACTGAAGTTTGAATTGCAGATAAATGGTTGATCTGCGGCCGCACAAAAAGTTTCGGCCGCACTCAGAAATATGCCGACCGCAGTCATCAAAAAGGGTAATTGATAAAAGGTAAGGATTGCGGACCACACATAAAATTGTGCGGCCTCACTCAGCTTAGCATTTTTCCCTAGTCGATCAAGCTATAAATAGTGACCCTCTACCACTGTTCAAAACTTTACACACTCTGACTAGTTGACACCAAAGCAAGCACAGTGCACTCAAATTGATTCAATCGTCTCGCATTAACTTCATCACCCTAGATTCTTCCCTGCATCATTCATTACTGCTATGTTCAATTCATGTTTAGATTCTTTCAAATTTCTTAATTTTTGTTCTTTATTAGTTTAGTTATTTTTAGGCCTAAATGGCAAAATGAATCATCATGTGTGCTTAAAATAGTGTGGGTAACTTCATACTTGTTAATTGGGGGATGGGTAAACTGTGCATCATGTTTAATTTGCCAATACCATGTCTAAATTGTGCTAAATTAAAAAATCCCTAAGTTCAGTGCCGTATAATTTTGAATTGTGCGGTCCGCAGATCCTTAGGCGAGGGAAAGGTCTGTGCATTGATTGTGCGGACCACACTCAAAATTGTACGGTCTGCAGAAATTGAACTGCGGCTGCAGAAAAATGTTTGCGGTCGCAGATCAAAACTTCAGAGAATTGGTATTTCTGGGCCTTGAATTGTGCGGCCGCACTTAGAATTGTGCGGACCGCACTTCAATTGTGCGACCGCACTTCCAAAATTGTGCGGTTTGCACAAACCATTCTGCGGCCGCACTCAGAATTGTGCGGACCGCACTTCCCCCTCCTGCCCACTATTTTGTCTGCAACTATTTTATAGTCTGTGTTTGAACTTTAACTTACTCATGTTGCTATGTATTGCAGATAATGGTTAGATCACGGGTACGAGGTGATACACCCAAGGGGAGGGGTGAACCCCTCTTGAGGCCGAGGCAGGGGTGCCCTACCACTCTCCGTGCAAAAAATGATTAGTAAGAAGGAAACAATAGGCCGATGTAGACAACCGGAGCCCTCCAAATCATGTTCATATGCCCCGTCTAGGGAAGCATCGGAGGGCGACTCAGTGCAAAGGCAGCCTGCTGTGCCATCACAGCCACAACTACCCCAGGATAGATACCAACTGAGAGATGAGACTACCTCTTCTGAGAGTACTTACGAGGGATCGGAAGGGAACAACCAGGCTTCGGAGCCCTCATCTACTCATGCCCCATCGCACCAGTCACAGTTGATGATGATGATGATATTTTAGATGACGGTCGGGGGGCTGATACCAGAGTTGCAGGCCTGGAAAGGTCAAAGAAGAAGGAAGTTTGGGAAGATAGGTTTGTGAGCCTGACTGCATTCAACAGGTTTCGAGAGTGGTGGCCCCAGAGAACCCTCACACTTGAGCATCAGTTCCTGTTGAAAGACTTGGATAGGCACAATCCAAATGAGTTAAGACAATTTCGGGAAAGCAAATGGTGGAAGTGGTTCGCGAAAATCGTATTGGATGCAAAAGAGAACGTAGTCCGTGAGTTTTACGCCAATGTGGCACATATCAAGAAGGGTACTAAGGTGACTAAGGTGCGGAACTTGAAAGTACGATTTGATCAGAGCACCCTGAACACTTATTTGGGGCTCGAGGATATAGAGCCGGTGCAGTATTTAGAGAAGTTCGCAAAGGGTGATGCATCTCGCCCTTGGCTAGCTGAGATACTAGCAGCTCCAGGACCACCACCACCATGGATCACAACAGGGGTTCCCATTCTGCGGAACACCTTTAACTTTGAAGCAAAAGGGTGGCAAACATTTGTATGCAGTCTCATAGACCCAAGCCGGAATAAAAACAATCTTCCAATCCCTCGGGCAGTCTTAGTTGCATCTATCATGGTCGGGTACCCAATTAATTTGGGTGTTATCATGTCGGCCAACATGTCTCTGGTTGTCAGGCAGGGTGAAAGCTCACATCCGTATCCCAACACTATCACGGAGTATCTCACGGATGCAGGGGTAGAGCCCAAGAGCTTTGATACGAAGGTTAGGGCTAAGCAGCCCTTCTCCTAGTACTCTCTGAAGGACCCAAGGAACTCAAAGAACAAGGGTAAGTCGACTTCTACCATAGGCCAATTTGATGAGTCATCGGTGGTAGTTGCAGATTCTACTGTTATGCCTTTTACAGCTTCTATGCCTTCCACAACAGCCAGGCCTTCCACCGAGACAACTGCCATGCCACCACCTCTATCTTTAGGGCCATCAGCATCAGTATCACTGCCTTCCTCCTCCACTTATCCACTCACTGCGCTGCGAGTCTCCTAGACACTGGCAAGTCTCAACAACTAGATGCAGACAGCTACTGCAAAGTTGTCTGACCTATCTAGTGCTATTGCAGCACAGTCTTCTGCCCCAGCACCCTAGGTTCCTCCGTCAGTGGAGGAAACATTGGAGAAGATATTGGATAATTAGAAGACCATCATGGATACCTTGGTGGCACATGGGGGAGAAATTGAGGAGCTAGGTAAACAGGTGAAAAAGATGAGAAAATCCCAGGCTTCGAGAAAATCAGTGGACAAGTTGAGACGTGAAGTGACCAAGATAGCAGCAGTTGGTGATCTTCCCTTTGACTTACTGATGGAGACAGATCCATCAGTACCAGCAGACCCAGCATCACCATCAGTACCAGTGGAACCAGCTGGCCAGTCTGAGGAGCCAGACCTCGCTATCCATACGGCTGAGGCGGTGCTACAGATGTTCACCAACCCAGCTACTCCCCGAGCAGTGGATGATGAGATCCAGTTGGAGGAGCCTGAGGGAGGTGATGCTACTATGGACACTGAGACCACATAGGGAGTCCTCTCTACTCTTTCAAATTTCCTTATTTTTATTTTTGTTAAGTATTGAGGATAATGCTTATTCTTATTCAGGGGGTGGTCTATTTTGATTTGATATGACATTTGACTTAGGCATGTAATAACTGATAATATTCTCTTTTTATTTTTACTTTCATTATGTACATATTCTTCTCTCTATTGATTTATATATTCTCTTTCCCTTTCTCAGTTTGTATATTCATTTATGCTTTCAGCAGTTTACTTCATAGCTTCTTTATTTTATTTTCTCAGTAGTCAATGTTTAGTCTAATAGCTTCTTATTTACGTTAATAGCTTCTTTTTAATTTAGTAGTTTTTTTTCATGTTTAAGTGATCAATAAGCCTTTGGTTTTCTTAATACCATGGTTCTTTCCAAAGGTGATTTTTGTGTGAACCGGGTGACCCTTCCTACGATGGATGGCGTGACAACTTTCTTAAGGGATTGAGTCCGTTTTTGATGTTTAGGTAAGAATAATAGTAATAATGAATAAGAGGACCTAATTGAGTCGAAATAAAAGAGTCAAGCACGCTTCACTTGGTACCAACACACTTAACTACATGCTTATGATTAAAAACAAATTCTTGGAAAGAAATAGCTCTAATTAGTGACCTTGTGACTCTTGTGTTGACTTAAGAAATCATCGAGTGATTTAATTAAACCATTAGTGATTTTCAATCTTGAATACAGTTGTTGTGGGCCCTAGACTCTATCATATTTAATAATCCAGCTGTGTGAGAGGTGAGATGTTCTATTTCAAGTCCAAGTACCTGTGCGAATGGTCTGGAACTTGCCCCGAATGTGTTTCTAGATGAAATTTTAAGTTTTGCTTGGTTTGAGAAGTGGTTGTAGGATTTCCTTGACCCATTTTGAAATTTTCCATGGCCCACCAATGATGTTATCCTTAGTCAACCCTTTTGAGCCTAAAGCATTTCTCATTTGATAACCATATTACAAGCCTTTACCCGTTTTGTAGTGACCTTCTCTTGGCACCCGAGCTTTCCTTAACACTCATGAGAAGCAATTGGCGAAAACATAAGTTTGGGGGAGAGACGAGGAGTTTGAAAGTGGTATCAAGGTACAAAAAGAGAAACGAAATGAAGAAAAGGCAAGGCAAAGAAAAAGAAAGAAAGAATAAAAGAAAAATGCAAAAAGAAAGTGAATAAATTGAAGAGTTGAAGGGATTCAAAGAAAAGCAAAAATGCAAAGCATGGATAAAACAAAGAATGATAAAATGAATATCATGACCAAGAAAGAGTGATATCAAGTCTCTCTAGTTCCCCTAAGGAAAAAGAAAATGCCTCAAAAAGTCGGCAAAGCATGAGCTAAAAAGAGAAAATGGAGTGCTTAAGGAAAGATGAACCCGTTCTATTCCAACATTTCCTATCTTAGTCCAAAAGCCTACATTACATCCCGAAAAAGCCCTACGTAATTTCAAGCCGAGTGAACTTACATTAGTGGTGATATACATGAGGGGCAAGCATATTATACTTAGATTCGTACTTGTGATATTCTTTTGAGAGAGATGAGCGATCTTTTTACAAATCCTTGAATTGAGTGCTACATTCTTAAGTGAGATAAGCTAACGGAGAGTAGAGGAGGAGGAGTTTGGGATTCACAGTGACCTACATGAAAGAGCAAACTTCCTTGATGAGTAAAGTCAACTCTTGATGATCAAGTGTCGCATTAGAACTATTTGTGCTTAAAATTTCAAATTATTGCCTTGTTGATAATTCATGAGTGTATGGGTAATTGTTGGTCCCAATTGATGTGTGTTTGATTCACCATAGATTAGCTGGAATAGCTCTTATTTTGTGGAGGTGGGAATTGCCTTATTTGCTTGAGGAAAAGCAAAAGCTTAAGTTTGGGGGAGTTGATAAGTGGGGATTTTGACTACTTATTTGCGCCTTTTGACTTTTGTTTTAGTTCAAAATTGGTTAAAGGTATTCCCGAAAATTGCTGAAATATGCTTACTTGTAGGAGTATTGGAAAATGAGCCATTACGATGAAATCCAACTCAAGAAGGAGTGATTTTGAACAAGGACAATAATTAAGCACACAGGCTCAAGTGCATACCGCAAAATTCTATCTGCGGCCGCAGAATATGAAGAGGAATCAACAGAGCTTCAGTGTACAGTGCGGACCGCACAATAATTATGCGGCCGCAAAAGTCAAAGTTCAGAGATTATCAAATTCAAGCCCAACAAGAACTGCGGACCGCACTATAATTGTGCGGCCGCAGAAATCAAATGTGCGGCCGCACCCAGAATTATGCGGACCGCAGAACTCAAGAGATGCGGCCGCAATCCAGAATTGTGCGGCCGCAGAATCCACTCCTGTCAAGAGCTGAAGAAAAGTGTGGACCGCACACAGAATTATGCGGGCGCAGAAACTCCGAAAGAGTAATTTTGTCCGAAAATTCTAGCTTTGTATAAATAGACTACTTTCACGAAATTAGGTCAAGTTTTGAATACCAGAAACTCTGTAGCTGTTTTTCTTTACTCTTTTAAGAAACTTTAGTTTATATTGTTGATTTTACATTGGATTTTCATCTATTAATTATTCAATATGAGTTTTATCATCTTTTCTTCTTTATTTTCTTCAATATCCACTATGAGTAGCTAAATTTCTAGCTAGGGCTATGATAGTAGGCTATAATTATGTAGTTTAGCTACTATTTGTACTCTAACTTAGCTGCACTTTATTGATATTTGAATGTTAAATGATAACAAATTGCTCTAATTAAGATCTTTATGCTTTGCAAGAGCAATTCCGGGCTATGAGGACGTTAAAGAGTGTTTTGGAGCTAATATGGAGCATTGAAGGCCAATTGGAGGTTAGCACGCTTAAAAAGAAGAAAGAAAAAATGCTACAGAAAATCCTCCAGGTGCGCGGTCTATGCGCGGCCGCGCATGTCATGCAAAAACTGGCCAAAGTGAGCAGCCGCGCACGTGCTTCCGAGAAAAATCGTCCAAGGTCAATTTTGTAATTTGAGAGACGACTAACCTTGACCTATATGAAGCCCAGCTCGCCCAAAAGAGGGTATCTCTATTTTTAGAAGAACTTTGGAGGCAAGAACACAAAAGGAGCAAGACGGAGAATTTTCCTACGAGTTTTTCATCATCTTCTTCTTCTTAATTTCATTTTTGGTTATGACTTTTGATATTGTAATCGTGCATAGTAGCATGAGTAGCTAAACCCGTCATCTAGGGTTGATGGAACTAAATGTTGGATGAAGTCTTGATTACGTATTGATATAATTGAGCCGTTTTTACTCTATAATTGTTCAACTATGTGTTTCTTGTGATTAATTGAAAGGGCCCTTGATTAATCGTGTCTAGTTGTCTAGTGTTGCTTGAGAAAGAACAATTGATTAGATTGTTGTTGAACAATGCTACTTTCGAGTAAGTTAAGAGATTAATTACTTAAATTTAAAAGCGAGATTAGAGATAACGAAACTTTGGTGTGATATTAATGAGTTGTACAAATTGTCAACTAGAGTAGTTCGAGAGAATGCTTCTAGTAAATTATCATAATTGATCGAGAGATAAGTACGGTAAGCAATAACTCATCATCTTTATAGAGTGTTACGACGAGATTATAGCTAACGTGTCAGGAATTAATCTGATAATTGGGGAAATCAATAACCCTAGATTCTTTTACCCTTGAATTCAGCTTCATTCTTGCTTATTGATAGTTTTTATTGTCATTTTTCCTTAGTTAAATAACTTCTGTTAATTATCAAATAAAATCTTGAACTCTGAAAATTATCTGAGCTTATCATTAGCGATACTAAAAGTTGTAGCAAATAGGTTAGTTCCCTGTGGGATTCGACTCCGGACTCTTGAACCGGATTATTTTTGCAGCGACCCCTTAGTCCTTTTTATAAGGCATAGTTGGGCGTAATCAAATTTTGGCGCCGTTGCCGGGAAACTAACGGTGTTATTTATTACAACTTGGAAGAATTGCTAGAATTTTTAGTTTATATCAATTTTCTGTGGTGTTAAAAATATTTCCATTGAAATTCTCATGTTTGAACTCTTCTGTGACTTAGGTGCATGCCTAGAAGCTCCTTGAGAACTGGTGAACTTTTTTGAAGGACTCTCAGATCCCGAGAAAGCATTCAGGGCATTGAATCAGGCTAACAAGAAGGGCAAACAACTAAATTAAGGCGAACAATTCGGAATTGAAATGGACGACGTCGAGAATGTCAATGAGAAAAATAGGAATGATCAAGTTGACCCAAACATCGGAGTGGTAGCACCTCTTGTGCCGAAAACTGCTCTATATGATTCGGCGCAACCAACTGCTGATAACCTAGCCACCGCAATTGCAGTCCCTCTGATACAAGCGGAGACATTTCAGATTACCAACAACATGCTGCACTTGCTGCAAAATAAAGGGTTGTTCTTCTGGTCGTACATCGAAGGCCCACAACAACATATGAAGAACTTTCTATCAATTTGTGTCACTCAAAGACAGCCGAATGTGACTCCTGAAGCAATCAAATTATTACTGTTCCCATTATTAGTGACTGGGGAGGCTCAAACTTGGCTGAATTCGCTCCCAATAAACTCCATTGCTACTTGGGAGGAACTAATCAAGCAATTCTTAAACAAGTTCTATCTACCCAACAAAACTACGAGGCAAATTAATGAGATATTGCAATTCAGGCAGAAACTGACTGAAACTTTGCAGGAAACCTGGGAGAGGTTTAAGGGTATGCTAGTGAAGTGTCCACACCATGACATTCTAGATCAGATGCTAGGACGGAGATTCTATATGGGTTTGGCTGATAGTCTGAAGGCCAATGTAGATGCTTCAGCTGGGGGTGCATGGCATTCTTGAACAAAATATTCACAGAGTGCAAGATTCTTCTTGACAAGATGGCTCAAAATTTAGGCTGGATGACGAGAGATACAATACTCACTCCAATAGTACATTCTGTTGCTCTTGACCCAAACAATACAAATGCAGAAAACACAGCCACTCTCATGACCCAAATGAGCTTATTGATAAAGAAAAATGATAAGATGGGTACTAAACAAGTGCACATTGTTGATATGACAAATGGAGTCCTATGCACTCCTTACATAAATCAGTCATATGTTTGCTCGTGGAGTGGAGAGAATAATAACCAGGGCTTCAGAGAAGACATGAATTACGTCAATAATTTTGGGGGTCAGAGGAAAGGTGGACAGTAATGGGGACCTCAAAATCAGCAGTACAGACCAACCCAGCAACAATACAATACCATTCCAGGGGGGCACAACCACAAGGCCAAGTCGTGCCTTATCAAAGGCAACAGGGCTACAATCAGCAGCACCAACAACAGTTGGCTTACCAACCGCCTCATTAACAGCAGGACAGTAATATGATTGAAATCAAGGGCATGCTGCAACAACTCATTGGGACAAATGGAAAGATGTAAGAAAATTTAGCCGCACATGATTTGGCTATTAAAGGCATTGAAACTCAATTAGGCCAGTTATCTATGGCCTTAAACAATCGCCCACAAGGAACGTTGCCTGCAGACACAAACATCAATCCAAAGGAGCAGAACCCAAATCAGCTAATGGTAGTGAGTCTCAGGAATGGAAGGGATTTAGACAGAGAGCAAGAAGTTACTCAATATAGGAGAGACACAGTGCCAATTACTCCAGTGACATTAGAGACCGACGAGTCAACGGAGCTCACTGAAGTTGTAATTGAACAGGCACAAGTGGACAAAGGCAAGGAGAAGGAATTTGAACAACTCCCAGAATAGGTGGTGGAAAAGGCTCCTAATAAAGAAAAGACACCAAGCAGTGGGAAGAAGCTAACTCTTGCACCATTCCCTCAAAGGTTCGCAAAGCAAAAGAAAGATGATCAATACAAGAAATTCATGGAAATGCTTAGACAAATTCAATTGAATATTCCGCTGATGGATGCTTTGAGGGAAATGCCAGGCTATGCAAAAATGATGAAGGATATGATGTCTCGAAAATTTGTTTTCCAGGACCTGTCTAATGTAACTCTAACTCAAACTTGTAGCGCAGTAGTGACAAGACCTATGGCTCAAAAATTGTTTGATCACGGTAGTTTCACTATCCCATGCATAATTGGAAGTTATGCTTTTTCTAAAGCATTGTGTGACTTAGGAGCCAGTATCAACTTGATACCTTTGGCAATCTACACAAAATTAGGCATTGGCAGAGCTAGACCGACCTCAATGTTGTTGCAACTGGTTGATCGCACAGTCAAAAGGCCGATAGGAATTCTGGATGATGTGCTCATCCAAGTGGGGAAGTTTGTATTTTCTGTCGACTTCATTTTTCTTGACTGTCAAGTTGACAAAGAAATACCAATAATTTTGGGGAGGCAGTTCTTAGCCACTGGGAGAGCATTGATCGACTGCGAGACTGGAGAGTTAAAAATTAGGTTTAATAATGAGGAAATAATATTCAATGTTCAATAATCTATGAGGAGGCCCAGCGAATTTGCAAATTATTCACAAGTGGAGGCGGTGGATGTAATACTACAAGAGAAGGATGAGACCCTTAATGTCAGAGATTCGTTAGAAGCTTGCTTGATGAATTTGGAAGATGTGGATGGTGAAGAGTTGGCAGAGTGGGTCATGGCTCTCGAAGGTCAAGGGTTCTGTAAAAGGGAACCCCAGTTCGAGCCACTACACTCAGAAGAAAGGACAACACCACCTGTGAAGCCATTAATAGAGAAGCAACCGTTCGAGCTCATGTGTGACACGAGTGATTATGCTATAGGAGCAGTCCTCGGGCAGCGAAATGACAAACTGGTGCACCCAATTTACTATGCAAGCAGAACACTAAGCAGTGCACAACTCAATTATACCGTGAGTAAGAAAGAGATGTTGGTTGTGGTGTTTGCATTCAACAAATTCAGGTCATATTTGATTGGTTCAAAAGTGATTGTTTATACCGACCATGCAGCACTTAGGTACTTAATAGCAAAGAAGGAGTCAAAGCCATGCTTGATCCGTTGGGTTCTTTTGCTACAAAAATTCGATTTGGAGATTCGCGATAGGAAAGGGACAGATAACCAAGTGACAGAACACCTTTCAAGGTTGGAGGGAGCTGAAAAGAAAGTAGAGGTTGGAGATAAAACTGAGACATTCCCGGACGAACACTTACTAGCAGTGGCAATGGAGGAGACGCCATGGTATGCTGATATTGCTAATTATTTGGCAAGCAGTATTGTACCTTATGAAATCTCTTCAATTCAAAAGAAAAAGTTCTTTCGCGATTGTCGGTCTTATTACTGGGATGAACCTTTACTTTTTAAAATATGTGTAGATAACATGATCCGGAGGTGTATCCCCGAGAAAGATCAATCTTCTGTTTTGTAGGCTTGCCATACTTCACCATATGGTGGGCACTTTGGAGGAATTCGGACAGCGGCGAAGGTGTTACAGTCGGGTTTGTATTGGCCGACTTTATTCAAGGATGCCCATGCTTGGGTGAAAAGTTGTGATGAGTGCCAAAGGACAGGAAACATATCTCGCCGTCACGAGATGCCGATGACTACAATTCAAGATGTGGAAGTATTTGCCATGTGGGGGATTGATTTTATGGGACCATTTGTCATCTCATATGGTAACAAGTACATATTGGTAGCAGTTGACTACGTCTCCAAATGGGTTGAAGTTGTGGCCCTTCCAACAAATGATGCCAAAGGAGTAACAGGCTTTCTAAAGAAAAATATTTTCACACGTTTTGGCACTCCGAGAGCTATAATCAGTGATGGTGGAACCCATTTTTGCAATAGAGCATTTGCAAGGCTGTTAGAAAAGTATGGAGTTCGCCATAAGGTTGCCACACCTTACCACCAACAAACGGGCGGGCAAGTGAAATTGTCCAATAGGGAAATCAAAAGTGTCCTGACCAAAACAGTGAATGCGACAAGGACTGATTGGGCAAAGAAGTTGGATGATGCATTATGGGCATACCGCACAGCATTTAAAACTCCAATTGGTATGTCTCCATACAAGTTGGTGTTTGGAAAAGCATGCCATCTTTCGGTGGAGCTTAAGCATAAAACCTTATGGACACTGTGGCAGTTGAACTTGGATATGGAAACCGCAAGCACAATTAGAGTCATAGAGCTACATGAACTCGAATCATGCCATCTTCCGGTTCCATGCATTCGAGAATGCAAGATTGTACAAAGAAAGGATGAAGATGATGCATGATAAGCACATTCTAGATCGGAACTTCAAACCTGGAGATCTAGTGTTGTTATACAACTCGAGATTAAGATTGTTTCCGGATAAGCTGAAATCTAGATGGTCAGGACCATTTAGAGTTGTGCAAGTGTTCTCAAGTGGAGCAGTAGAAATTGAGTCCGAAGATGGAACGAATAGGTTTAAAGTGAATGGGCAAAGGTTGAAACACTACCTTGGAATGGTTGAAGAAAAAGGGGAGAAAGTTGTGATGTCTTTGGAAGAGCCCCAATATGTGAGCGAAGTGCAATCATGAAAGCCTGCGTCGTGCCGCGGCGTTAAATTAGGCACTTCCTGGGAGGCAACCCATGGTTTTATTGTAATTCATCGTGCCGCGACGTTAAATCAGGCGCTTCTTAGGAGGCAACCCAATATTTTTTCTTTATTCTTATTTTTCATATTGGATTTTGAATGGTGAAAGTATTTACAGGTCTATTAGTATGCAGGGATGAAATTGTGCGTGACGGAAGGACTCGGAGTGAAGAAATCCATCCGAAGATAGGTAAAAAGTGGCTAAAAGGGAGAAATTTCGAAGGACAAACGTGCGTGGCGGCGCACTGACCGCGCACAGGCCGCACACTTTCAGACCCCTACTGTTGCACATGCACGGCCGTGCATGGACCGTGCATTGTTCGACTCCACTACCCCACGTGCGCGGCTGCGTACTGACCGCGCACTGGGCGCCGTTTTTAGGTTATTCCATTAGTTAATTTTTTTTCCCTTTCTTTTCTTTTCGTTAGTTTTTATTTTTTATTTTCTCCCTTTACTAATAACTGACCCCCCTTATTCCTCCCCTAAAATCTAAAAAAAAAAAAAAAACCTCCTCTCTCACAACTAACACACGCCCAAAACCCTCCCTTCTCCCCAATTTCAAAAGCAAAAACCTACCTTCCTTTTCTCCTCTTCCCTACTCAATCACTCCCCAATCTCTATTCCTCACAAGCTTCTTCACGTAAGTGCCATGGCTTCTATTTTCCTTTTCCTTCAGTTTTTATTTTTTTTAGTTTTTCCAAAAAAAATTCTTTTCTTCTTCTCTTTTAATTGTATGGTAGTAGAAGTCATTGGTGTTCTTTTCTTTACTTTATATTACTAAGTATACTTGTTGGTATGTGAGGATAGTGAAATTTCATCTTGTTGGGTTGGATTAGACATTGTTAAGATTGTGGTGGAATTGAGGTATAATTGGGTGCTTGGGGAATTTAGGGTGAAGTTGCACATCAAGTGTTTGTTTAAATGCCACAGTGAGTTCATGAATGTAATTTGTGACCAATTGTGCGGGTGAAGTCTGAGTAACCGCTATTGGTTCACACATCCCGCCTTGTACTGATAGTGGTATTTGTTTTGTAGGTACTATGTCACCCTCAAAGAAAAGACGAACCACATGCGCCTCTTCTAGTGGTCATGTAGGCTCGTCCCAGGCACGAGCCTCAACCAATGCACCTCAGTTTGATAGCACAAGATTTATATCAAGCTCAGTCCAGGAACGTTTTAGTCAGAAGGTTCCTAAGAAGCCTATACCAGAACGGGGTATTGATAGAGGGTCCCTCCAGATTGAATGCCCCAATATATATCAGGAGTTGGTTCGACGCAGGCTGGATATTTTCTTTGAAGAACCTGGGGAGGCCAACTTTCTGGTTGTACGAGAGTTCTACGCGAACTGCTCTGAACATGAGGATCATATTTGCACTGTGCGACAAAAGAGTGTTGATGCATCGATACATGCCATTAGGAGGTCGTATCGGCTGCCAGTATTTGGTGGGGAGGAGGACTATTATGATACGTATTGGCGAGAACCAACCTCCTGGAACCTATTTTTCAGAACAATTTGTGTGCCAAACAAATACATAGTGTGGGTTACGCTAAGGCGGAAGTTTCACTCGGCCTCACTCACCTTTGAAGGGAAGTGTTGGATTTATATCATCAAAAGCCGCCTGCTGCCTTCTTCTAACACCACTGAGGTAAACGGTCCCAGAGCTGCATTGATCTGGTGCTTCATGAATGGCCACGATATTGATGTGGCTAAGGTTATTCACGACGAGATGTTCATCCGTTGTCCAGTGCAGAGGTATGGGTTCTTCTTCCCTTCACTAGTCACTAGATTATGTCGGGCAGCACGGGTGCCGGAAAATAAGAACGTGGGTGGAAGAGTAAAAAAAGAACCAAAGTTCCGGGCAGATAAAGTGACCATTGGGAAGGATCATGTGGTACCTGGCAGAGCTAATAGTGATGAGTTTGATGTGCCAGAGGAGGGAGATGAAGGGCAGGCTGAGTCACCCCCACACGAGCAAGTTGTTGAGGCTGAATGAACATCTGTGGTCAGATGGGATACGCGGATGACAGCCTTAGAACATGAAATGGCAGGGTTACGCACTTCTGTCACGGATTTGGGGACTCGAGTTGATGCACTGGCCACCAAAAATACAATATCTGAGAAGAAGATCATGGCTTGGCTGTGTGCGCTGGGGAGGGCGTGCCATCTCGACCCCGACACTGTCTCTGATCAGGATTGATGTACCAGGGAAGTTTCCTTTACCTCATATTTTTTTATTTGTGTGGCATGGGGACATGCCACCATTTTAAGTGTGGGGTGGGGGATATTTTGTATGTATGTTGTATGTATAGAGTTATGTAGACTAGTGTAGTTTCATTAGTTAACTAAATATACAAAATAAAAATAAAAAACTTCAAAAGTTTCAATTTGTCCCGACGATGGATATCATTCGACGGGTTTCTTGAGGGATTGAAGTCGAAGAAAAAAAAACACAAAAAGATTTTCTTTTGTTAGGAGTGTATCAATTCCCCCTTGGTTTTTCTTTGGGCCACGGTTCTTTTCCAAGGGTTTCATTTGAACCGTGTGTAGTTAGTTTTTTTTTTTTTTAAAGTTAGGAACCGTTGGACTATGGGCTGAATTGGAAATAGGATCTCTTAACTTCGTTATGCCTTGAATATACCAGGTACTTTAGTGTGACGCTTAGGCTCAATTGTTGATTCTTGTAAGAGTGCCTTAAATTGTATGTTCTTAACTTAGCTTAAATACCCTGACTAGAGTGTTTTGATGACCCAATCTGGAGTGACTCTTGTGCCATGTGTGTGTGAGGCTTGTTGTATTTTGTGCACTACATTTGATGTCTAGAACTTGCCCCGTGTGTTTGCAAAGCGAAATAGTAGTCTTGTTCAGTCTTGGAAGTGATATAGGCATTTCTTTGTTGAGCCATATATATATTTCACCCGCCTAATTGTTATGTATCGTAGTTAACCCCTTTGAGCCTGTAATCTTGTTTCTTTGGCAACCACATTACAAGCCTTACACCTTTTGTTTGAATTAACCATCTATTTGAACATGTTCACCTCTCATGAGCACTTGAATTGCTATGAACTTGTAAAGGTTAAAGTGTGGGGTGGTTGGTGGGGCTTTTGAGTGGAACTAATGAAATAAGGAGAAAGATGCACTGTGTTTTAAAAAAAAAAAAAAGCCCCGTGAATTGAAAAAAAAATCAAAAAAAAAAAATAGTTGTATTGTGGTGAATAATATTCCTTTGGTGGCTTTTGATGATTGTGCTTAAAGAAGTATGGGGTAATATACATTGATGTGAAGGTGGGGTGTTGGTTTGACATAAGTATTGGCTTGAATGTTAAAGTATATGTATTAAAGTGCTTAGGGAGGTGTAGTCACTCTTATATCCAAATATATCCTACCCGGCCCGCAGCCTACATTACAATCAAATAAAGTCCTACTTGATCCTAGATTGTATGAGCTCGATTGGTAGAGTAGTACACTACGGGCAAGCCTATGGAGCATCTGTTTTGGCACAAGAATATCGTTTTTGAGGGTGAGTGAATTCTGTCTATTTTGAAGTCCCTCATTGTACGTGAATTTTATTGATTATGGAATGAGTCTCTTTTGTTATAAGCAGGCACTTGATTCATGACGGAAAGGTAATTCTTGACCTCTGCGTTAGAGTAAGTGGGTAAGTTAGGAATATTGCGTAGTGCGTGGGAGTCAACTCTTGAGGTGAAGATGTTATACTACTGTGCTCAATCTATGTGAAATATTCTTGGTGTGATGAGTTAAGGAAGTCGCTTAGTGAAGTTAGGCCTCTGTAGAGTGTGGTTTGATTGCTCGGGGACGAGCAATGGTTTAAGTGTGGGGTATTGATAGAAGGCTATAATTATGTAGTTTAGCTACTATTTACACTCTAACTTAGCTGCACTTTATTGATATTTGAATGTTAAATGATAACAAATTACTCTAATTAAGAACTTTATGCTTTGCAGGAGCAATTCCGGGCTATGAGAACGTTAAAGAGTGTTTTGGAGCTAATATGGAGCATTAAAGGCCAATTGGAGGTTAGCGTGCTTAAAAAGAAGAAAGAAAAAATGCTGCAGAAAATCCTCCAGGTGCGCGGTCTATGCGCGGCTATAATTATGTAGTTTAGCTACTATTTGCACTCTAACTTAGCTGTACTTTATTGATATTTGAATGTTAAATAATAACAAATTGCTCTAATTAAGAACTTTATGCTTTGCAGGAGCAATTCCGGGCTATGAGGACGTTAAAGAGTGTTTTGGAGCTAATATGGAGCATTAAAGGCCAATTGGAGGTTAGCGCGCTTAAAAAGAAGAAAGAAAAAATGCTGCAGAAAATCCTCCAGGTGCGCGGTCTATGCGCGGCAGCGCACTAGGCCGCGCATGTTAGGTAGAAACTGGCCAAAGTGCACGGTCGATGCGTGGTTGATGCACGGTCGTGCACGTGCTTCCGAGAAAAATCATCCAAGGCCAATTTTGTAATTTGAGAGGAGACTAACCTTGACCTATATGAAACCCAGTTCGCCCAAAAAGAGGGTATCTCTATTTTTAGAAGAACTTTGGAGGCAAGAACATAAAAGGAACAAGACAGAGAATTCTCCTACGAGTTTTTCATCTTCTTCTTCTTAATTCCATTGTTGGTTATGACTTTTTATATTGTAATCGTGCATAGTAGTATGAGTAGCTAAACCCGTCATCTAGGGTTAATGAAACTAATTGTTGGATGAAGTCTTGATTACGTGTTGATATAATTGAGCTGTTTTTACTCTATAATTGTTCAACTATGTGTTTCTTGTGATTAATTGAAAGGGCCCTTGATTAATCGTGTCTAGTTGTCTAGTATTGCTTGAGAAAGAACACTTGATTAGATTGTTGTTGAACAACGCCACTTTCGAGTAAGTTAAGAGATTAATTACTTGAATTTAAAAGCGGGATTAGAGATAACGAAGCTTTGGTGTGATATTTATAAGTTGTACAAATTATCAACTAGAGTAGTTCGAGAGAATACTTCTAGTAAATTATCGTAATTGATCGAGATATAAGTACAGTAAGCAAGAACTCATAATCTTTATAGAGTGTTACGGCGAGATTATAGCTAACGTGTCAGGAATTAATTTGATAATTGGGGAAATCAATAACCCTAGATTCTTTTACCCTTGAATTCAACTTCATTCTTGCTTATTGATAGTTTTTATTGTCATTTTTCCTTAGTTAAATAACTTCTGTTAATTATCAAATAAAATCTTAAACTCTGAAAATTGTCTGAGCTTATCATTAGCGATACTAAAAGTTGTAGTAAATAGGTTAGTTCCCTGTGGGATTTGACTCCAGACTCTTGAACCGGATTATTTTTGCAGCGACCGCTTAGTCCTTTTTATAAGGCATAGTTGGGCATGGTCAGGTTGTGACCCAACCCTAGTGTGGGAACCTAATGGGTGTTTGATTTAGGGCTTGTTTATGGTTGCATATGTATTATTTAGCCTAGTTCTTGCTATAATTGTAGAATTA
Source organism: Nicotiana tomentosiformis (assembly GCF_000390325.3). Classification (NCBI taxonomy): domain Eukaryota; kingdom Viridiplantae; phylum Streptophyta; class Magnoliopsida; order Solanales; family Solanaceae; genus Nicotiana; species Nicotiana tomentosiformis. The sequence goes on along the minus strand of NC_090823.1, from coordinate 81,603,580 downwards.
ATGGTCGCAAACATTGATTCAAGCCTATTTGACTTGGTCTCTACTTGAGAAAGAGAGACTTAGTCTAGAAAAACTTGGCTAACAAGAGTTTGGGATAAAATCAAGAGATTGATAGTCCCAATTAAAGGGTTGAACCTAGAGATAGTAAAATCCGACTTGAGCAATTTGTCAACTGTTTAGTTCTATACCCATTTGGACTTGAGAAAGCCAAATTGGGCAAAACCACTCCCTTAGCGAGAGAGTATTTGAGTGTCGATTGCTATAATACACCCCGACTAACGAAACTCGTTATAAAGCTCCCAACCCATTAGGCAAACACCTAGGTGGAAGTCACAGCCCTAGACCTTTTACATATTTGAAAAACAACAACAAAAACATTATTCTCTAGTTTCATATTTTTCAATTGCAATCCTTAGTATAATTTTAGAAGTAAAATTAAAACAAAGTTTGTGAAAGTGCAACTTAGACAATTCACGTGCTTAGACCAAATACATACCACTAATCCCATCTACGCTCCTTGTGGATTTGATCCCGACTCCTAGTTGAGTATTATTATTGCAATCGACCGCTTCACAACCCCAATTTGAGGTGTGACTTGGACGAGATAAGTTTGAACTTTGAAAATTTGGCATTTGATCTAATACTTTCTCGAAGCTTCTATTTCCTGTGTTCATATTGGTCCAACTAGATACAATTGATAGTGTTAAGATATTTTCCATCTTGACAATCCAAAAAACATTAACGATAGCAAACAAATAGAAATAAAGAAAAATGTTAATGCTAGGTAAAGTTTTGAAAAATGGGAGAAATTAACAAGATGTGAAGGAAATAGAAGAGCTCTTAATTAACCTTGAGTTTGTTGCTCAAGAGTAACTCCTAATATTCTGTATATCATATATGAAACAGAGAGTTAGTAATATTATCAAACAGAGAGTTTGTTGCTCAAGAGTAACTTCTGTTTTTGTTTTTCTTGATGATCTGTGGTTTGTAAAACAATGTTGTTTTATTATATGTCCATGCATGCATGAAATGGATTCGCTGAGCGGCTTATACAGCGCTAATGCAAAACTATGTTCTGAACAGCGTTAATTAGATGGAAATATATGCATGCTTCCTTCAGTTTTATGTCTTTGTATTGACATGTTTTGGTTAATGTGTAGAGTGATTCTAAGGTTGAAAGCTAAAGCGTCCCATTTTACTTGTCAAAAGATAAAAAGCTTCTATTCTGGTTATATCAGGTGCTTTAATTTAGTTAAGAAAACATATTTAATAAGTCAGAGCAGGTATAGATGAAGAGAACTTCTTAACTTCTTCCATATTTGAATGTGTAAAAGATATAGGTAGTGCTTATTGCACTACTAAAAATCTGCTAAAAACCGACCAACTATTTCCGACTAACGTTGGTCGGTCAAAAAATGCGACCAAAAACCGTCCAGGTTGGACGTAAACTGGGGAAAAAAAATATTTACATTTTTTTAAAACAAAATACCGACCAACGTTGGTCGGTAAATTGGTCAATAGCTGGTCAGACAAGAAAATTTTGGATTACCGACCAACGTTGGTCGGTAATTTGGATCCAATTTTTTAAATTTTAATAATTATTTTATTATTTAAAATATTTTATAATATTTAAGAATTTATATTTAAAATTACCGACCAACGTTGGTCGGTTAAAGATTTTAAATTTTTTAAAAAAAAACCGACCAAAGTTGGTCGGTTTTTGGTCAAACGGCCAGCACTTAATGTACCGACCAAAATTACCGACCAACTTTGGTCGGTAATTCTAAAATCAGAGAAGTGAAAAACGGGGGAAACCCCCATTTCTCTGAAATTTTTCCCTCTTCTTCCTTCCCTTCTCTCCTTCTCCCAGCCCCTCCCCCTCACCGTCCAGGCCTCCCCCTCGCCGTCCAGCCCTCACCGTCGCCGTCGCCGCTGCCACTGCCATTGCCGCCCCTCGATCTCCTTCTCCATCTCCTACAAATTCTAGGTTTGAATTACAACCCATTTATTTATTATTTCCAGGTTTTGTTAATTAGTTATGAATTAGTTTCAATTGATTAGTGTTTCAATTATTTGAACATTGCATTTTATTGAAGATTAGGGTTTAGGTCTTGTTTTAATTAGTTTTGTTAATTAGTTTTATTAACTAATTAGTTTTGTTAATTAGTCAATTATTTATGAATTAGTTTAGTTTAGGGTATGGGTTGAATTTCTTTAGTTTAGTTAGTTTATGCTTAAACTCGTAGGATATGAATTGAAATTTTAGTTTTTAGGATTTGTTCTTGTGAATTGAACTTTTAGGATATGAATTGAACTTTTAAGATATGAATTGGACCTTTTGGATATGAATTGAACTTTTAGGATATAAATTGGTGTAATTAGGAAAAAATAATTATCTTGAATTAACTAAAAAAATATAATTAATTTATAATTGTAGAATAAATTAATTTATTCTTGTGAATCGAACTTTTAGGGTATGGGTTGAATTTCTTTAGTTTAGTTAGTTTATGTTTAAACTCGTAGGATATGAATTGAAATTTTAGTTTTTAGGATTTGTTCTTGTGAATTGAACTTTTAGGATATGAATTGAACTTTTAAGATATGAATTGGACCTTTTGGATATGAATTGAACTTTTAGGATATAAATTGATGTAATTAGAAAAAAATAATTATCTTGAATTAACTAAAAAAGATATAATTAATTTATAATTGTAGAATAAATTAATTTATTCTTGTGAATCGAACTTTTAGGGTATGGGTTGAATTTCTTTAGTTTAGTTAGTTTATGTTTAAACTCATAGGATATGAATTGAAATTTTAGTTTTTAGGATTTGTTCTTGTGAATTGAAATTTTAGTTTTTAGGATTTGTTCTTGTGAATTGAACTTTTAGGATATGAATTGAACTTTTAAGATATGAATTGGACCTTTTGGATATTAATTGAACTTTTAGGATATAAATTGGTGTAATTAGGAAAAAATAATTATCTTGAATTAACTAAAAAAGATATAATTAATTTATAATTGTAGAATAAATTAATTTATTCTTATTTTATTTGTATAGATGGAACATCGTACTTGGATGTACAATAGAAATTATCCTAATCGGCGGGGATTGCGGGAGGATTTTGTAGAAGGGGTTGATGACTTTATTAGACATGCAATGTCACTTCCACCATACCAAAGTGAAGGAGTAATTAGGTGCCCTTGTGTCAGGTGCGATTGTATGAAGTTTAAAAAATCGGAGGAAGTTAAGCTTCATCTTTATAGGAAGGGGTTTATAGAGAATTACTTTGTGTGGACTAATCATGGAGAGATCGATGGTAGCCGTGGGATATTTCATAACATGGTTGTTGGTAAAAGTAGTAGGTCGGTGGAGAATACAAATCTTGATTCTAGAATTCAGGATATGGTTGCGGATGCTTTTGGGGGTGAGCCCAATGAAAATGTTGAACAAACTCCTAATGATGACGCAAAACGTTTTTATGAACAGTTAGAGGAAGCTAGTCGTCCACTACGTGAAGGAAGTCCGCACTCTGAGCTGTCTGTTGCAGTTAGATTACTAAGTATCAAATCTAATTGGAATATTTCTCAAGCAGCCATGGACTGTTTCATTGACCTTATGAGTGAACTAGTTGACCCTAATATCAACTTACCTGGTGATTTCTATAAGGCGAAGAGATTGGTTTCTAAGTTAGGACTTTCGTCAATGAGAATTGATTGTTGTGAAGATGGTTGCATGTTATATTATAAAGATGATGCAACTTTAGACAGTTGTAAATTTTGCGAAAAGCCTCGTTTCAAGAGGCTTTCCAGCGGGAATATGGTCGCTGTCAAGGCAATGCATTATTTACCTCTTATACCTAGGTTAAAGAGGTTATATGCGTCGATGAGTTCTGCTCCTCATATGAGATGGCATTTTGAAAATAGAAGACCACCTGGTGTTATGTGTCATCCTTCAGATGGAGAAGCTTGGAAGCACTTTGATAGGACATATCCAAATTTTGCTAGTGAACCAAGGAACATTCGGTTAGGTCTGTGTGCCGATGGCTTCACGCCTTTTTCTATATCTGCGATACCATATTCATGTTGGCCTGTCTTTCTTACACCTTATAATCTACCACCTGAGTTGTGTATGACTAGTCCATATATATTCTTAAATTGTATTATCCCCGGTCCACGTAATCCGAAAAGTTTGATTGATGTATATTTGCAACCTTTGATTGATGAGCTAAAACAATTGTGGTATGATGGTGTTGAAACATATGACATATCAACCAAGCAGAATTTTAATATGCGTGCTAATTTAATGTGGACTATTAATGATTTTCCTGCGTATGGAATGTTGTCTGGGTGGATGACTGCTGGGAAGCTAGCTTGTCCTTACTGCATGGAAAATAGTAAAGCGTTCACTTTGAAACATAGCCGAAAGCAATCATGGTTTGATTGTCACCGTCAATTCTTGCCTGATGATCATGAGTTTAGAAGGATGGAAAATGCATTCAAAAAGAATAAAGTGGAATATGATTCTCCACCTCCGATACTTTCAGGTGAGGAAATTTGGGAGAGGGTCCAGAACTTCAGTAAAGTTACTGAGGCTCCACCTTATAGATTCCCCGGATATGGTGTTAATCATAATTGGACGAAACAGAGTATATTTTGGGAGTTGCCTTATTGGAAGGATAATCTTCTCCGACACAACCTTGATGTCATGCATATTGAGAAGAATTATTTTGATAATTTGTTCAACACAGTGATGGATGTTAAAGGTAAGACAAAAGATAACCCGAAGGCTAGAATGGACTTACAAGAATATTGCAGGCGGCCTGAATTATACTTGCAGACAGCAAACAATGGTAAGGTGTTCAAGCCCAAAGCAAGTTACAAATTCACTTTGGAGGAAAGACGACAAATTTGTGATTGGGTTACGAAATTAAAGATGCCTGAGGGTTATGCGTCGAATCTTGGAAAAAAAGTAAATATGGAGGTAGGGAAGTTGAGCCATTTGAAAAGTCATGACTGCCATATTTTCATGGAGACCTTAGTGCCTATTGCATTTTGTGGTTTGCCTGAAAGAATCTGGAAACCCATCACAGAGATTAGTTTGTTTTTCAAAGACTTGTGTTCTACCACATTAAGGGAAGAAAACCTACTTCGGATGAACCAGAACATCCCTGTAATTTCTACTAAGATGGAAAAAATATTCCCATGTAGTTTCTTTGATGTGATGGAACACCTTCCAATACACCTTGTACACGAGGCACGACTTGGAGGGCCTGTTCAATGCAGATGGATGTATCCCTTTGAGAGGTAATATTATAAGTTTGATGTAATATTCTATTTTATTTGAATGTTATTGGCTAACATGAGATTATGTAGGACAATTGGCAAATGCAAACAATTTGTTAAGCAGAGGAATAAGATTGAAGGATCTATATGCGAAGCCTATCTTGCAAAGGAAACTGCACATTTTTGTTCTTATTATTTTGAGAGTAACGTGCCATGTTCTAGGAATAGGCCCAATAGGCACACGGTCGAATGTGTGAATGATCCATTATATCCACCAATGTCCATATTCAATCAACCAGGCCGATGTTCTAAGGATGTTAGAAAGAGAAGTTTGAGTGATATGGAGTACAAGTCAGCTAAACTTCATGTGATGCTAAATTGTCCCGAAATTGTACCATTTCTCAAGTAAGTATTGATTTATTAGTTATCAAAATGTAAAATTTACTGTGACTACATATTGATGCAACTACTAAAAATATTTGATATGTCACAGTCACTTCGTGGGTCAATTTGGCTATGATGTTGTATATACGAGATTTGATACGTGGTTCAAACAGTTTGTAAGTGTATATATATACATATGTGGTGAATGTATAAAAATTGATTCATAAGTTGTGCTAACTTATGACTTTTTTTAACTCTATGTAGGTAAATAATCCAAATAATGGTGTAAATCAATTTTTGAAAGATATATCTTGGGGACCTGGGCTTCAGGTCACAACAATGTCTAAGTACGTAGTGAATGGTTATAAGTTTCATACAGAGGATTGCTCTAAAAATAAAAATAGCAACAACAGCGGGGTGTGGGTTCAAGGTGGTGATGGCAACCAAGTTGGAGATATTGATTATTATGGTGTGGTCAAAGAAATATTACAACTAGAATATACAGGTTGGCCATATAAGAAATTGATACTCTTTAGATGCAAGTGGTTTGACCCAAATCCAACAAGAGGTACAAGAGTACACAACCAATACAACATAATTGAGGTTAATCATACGAGGGAGTATGATCGCTATGATCCTTTCATAATTGCACATAACGTTAGGCAAGTGTATTATGCTCCTTATCCATTGCGGCGGAATAAGTCCGATTGGTGGGTTGTAATAAAAACTAAGCCTGTAGGTAGGGTGGAAGTCGAGAATGTGTTAGATGTTGCATATCAAAACGATATCTCCAATATTCACCAAATAGTGGACAATCAGTTAGAAAATGATTTGGAACATCCTGAACGCATATTGGAAGAAATTGATATAAATGAAGTAACAATTATAGAAAATGAGGACGAGGAATCAACTGATGAAGCTCAAACAAGTGAGGACGAAGAATTCTCGGACGAGGAACAATACGTCGATGAGGATTAAAAAGTTAGTTTTTTAAAGCACTCTCGTTTTATAGCTAGTTTCTTATATGTTTCAATCTAAATGTGTATTATATTATGCAGATGGCAGGCAAGGGTCAAGGTAACAATGACCCTACTAGTTCTCGGGGTCGAGAAAAGGGTAGGAAGGGAAAGAGGAGGGTAGAAAATAATACTCCCTCTTGTCCACCCTTTTCAGAGATGCCTATGTCTTATCCTCCACCACACGGCTATACTGAGCTGCCACAGCATCACGAGCCGTACACCTTCATTCAGACACCCAGTCTTCCATCACAGGGCCACAGGACTATACGTCCGACATACAGTCCAGCTGCCTCACAGCCATCTGCATCACATCCACATGGATCACATCCCTACATATCACAGCCACATGGATCGCATCCACCCATGTCACAGCCACTCGGGTCACAGCCATCGGTATCACATCCACTTGGGTCGCATCCAGCTATGTCGCAGTCACAGGGATCGCAACCATCTTCATCATCGACTCCATCTATTGCAGGCCTTCGCCTGGGAGGCATTAGCTCTGACCCGCCTACACCGTCTTCACATGCCTCTGATACACATGCTTCGGATGGTGATGACGAGGTAGTGCATTATGATCGATATGGCAGGATCATCATAGTCCCTGAGGGTGATGGGTAAGTCTTATTCATTATTTTTGCGTCTATTGATTTGTAACATTTTTACTAAGATATTAATGTGTTTTTATTGTTAAATTACAGGTTCAGGCCGGGTAATAAGACTACGAGGATAATCACCAATGCCATCAGAAAGCTTTATGATGGCCCTTATGCGACTTGGACTGATTGCCCATTCTCACTGAAGGAGCAAATTTTCAATCAATTTAAGGTATAAATGTTCTTTTAAACAGTTTAATAATTTATATTTATGATGTTTCCATCTAATATTTAACTTTTGAAATACAGAGCAAGTGTGTATGGGAAGACCGCTATAGCGCGGAAGTGGCTACAAATTTTCATCATAAAGCTCGCAAGAGATTGGCGGATGCTTTCTCGGATGCTAGAAAGAAGAACAAGAGGCCTGACTGGTTACTTGAGAATTTGTGGAATGATTTGCAAAGGTAATGGCTTACCGCAGAGTTCTTAGAGAGGAGCGAAAAAGGAAAGAAAGCTCGCGCATCCGAGAAGGGAGGCTCCTTGCACACTGGAGGTGCGATCAGCCTAGGGACAATAAAAAGAAGATTGGTACGTAATTGCTTAAATTATTTTACTTTTCTAAGTATATCTATTCTGTTTATTAACTAAATTAATTTATTTTCAGAAAAAGAAGTATGGGCGTCCAATGAGTCATGATGAGCTATTCAAGGAGACACATGTTGTGAAGAAAAAGAAAGAGGGGGATCAAGATAGGTGGGTCGAGGACCGGGCCTCGACTGCATATATAAGCTTTCAATTTTATTTAAGTATTATAATTTACTTTTATAAACAACTTGAAATACTGATTTAATTTAAAATAATATAGGGTCGCTACCAAAGTAACGTGGAGGAATTCATCCGTAGTCATCTAGCTGGTGAATCGGGTGAGCCAACCCAACCTTCGGACGAGGATGCTGAAAGAATATGGTTGGAGTCTGTTGGCGGTCTAAAATGGGGGAAGGTATACGGGCTTCCTACTAAAAACTTCCATCGCTATAAGTGTGGAATGTGAGGAATAGGGACTTCCTCGCAAGGCGAGCAACTTAATAGGGAGAGCCTCTCCGCTATGCGGGAGATAGTGACAAAGCTCACATCAGAGCTAGAAGCGGCCAAGGAAAGAGAAAGGCTTAGAGATGCTCAATTCCTTGGCATGCAAGCTCAGATCAGAACTCTCCTATCTAGTGGAGCTTTTCCGTTGCCCCGATCTCGTGAGTCATCTCCAGAGGGTCGACCTCCACGTGATCGTTCCTCCCGCCCTGCTCGTGATCGTTCCTCCCGTCCTCCCCGTGATCGTGCTTCCCGTCCTCCACAAGACCGTTCTCTATATCGTCTTGTAGATGAAAGTTCATCAGACGGTGATGATGATGTTGTACAAAACACCCCTTGACTTTTATATACTTTGAACTAGACAAATAGAACCAGTTTTGAACTAGTTGTAATTAGTTTTAACTTGGTTTTGGATTTTTATGTTCAATTGAACTTTAATTTGTTAGTTTTAAAGTATTTATTGAATGTTTTGGTTGTTGTTGTTGTGTTGTTTTTGTTGTGTTGTTATTGTTGTATTTTTGTTATTGTTGTTGTTGTTGTTGTTGTGTTGTTGTTGTTGTTGTTGTTGTTGTGTTATTGTATTGGTATGCTGGCAGGTGGTTTAGCTGCCAAAACAGGCATTTTATGCCAAAATTAATCCCAGAACCGACCAACGTTGTTCGGTTTTTAATAAAAAAAATAAATTATTCCAAAATACCGACCAAAGTTGGTCGGTTAATAAACATTGAATTCCCAGAATTCAACACTACCGTCCAACTTTGGTCGGTATTTTGCTTGCATTGTTGAGATTACCGACCATAGTTGGTCGGTAATGTTTAATTTTAATTAGTTTTAAAAAATATATATATTTTCAATTACCGATCAAAGTTGGTCGGTTTTTTTTAATTTTAATAATTAATAAAAAAAATATAATTTAGTTAAACCGACCAATTTTGGTCGATAAAATTAAATTAATAAAATATGTTTCCGACCAAAGTTGGTCGGTAAGTAATTAAACTTGTCAGATGGTCGTTTTAATATACCGACCAAAGTTGGTCGGTAATTTCCGACCAACTTTGGTCGGTAAGCTATTCCGACCATCAAAACACTGTCCACACCGTAATGGTCGCGTTTTAGTCGGTAATTTGCCATAACCGACCAATGTTGGTCGGTATTTTTGGTCGGTTTTTAGCGAATTTCTAGTAGTGTTGCCTTATGGTGCACCAAACCTACTGAAATTTGGCTTTGATTTTCAGGAATCAAACATGTACAAAGATTTATACCGAGAGTTGCAGCCTTTGGTGGTAATTGTGTGGTGTCCCAAATGGTTTGACAGATCTCATAGGACTGGAATTTTTTGGAAGCCGTCATCATATAGACATTCAAGAAGGAATGAGCCAGTGAACTTGGTTTGTTTAGTCTCTAAACACCATATTGCGGTTCTTTTCTTGAACTCTTGATACCCCATGCAGTTGCAACATATAACCAGAAATTCCTTCTCTATCATCAAGTTAGTTTTTAGATCAGAGATGTTGTAAATGAGGATTGGTTGTTGGAAGGGAACCATACTTATGTATTATTTTTGCACATATTATAAGGAAAAAGTCATACGATACTACGCATATTGTAAAGAAAGAGTCATGTTATAGGTATTTTACGGAGAGCTTATGGTTTATGTATTAGTAACATGTTTGGGCCGTGTGATGCACAGGCTTCATCAATTTTTCCGTTCATATACACTATTTGAAACTTTATTACGATAAATGTCCATATTTTTGAATTTACCCGACCTAAACACGATTTAGTTACAAAATCTATACACTTGTTTAAACTAGAATCCTTCCTGCGATAGTCTTCCTTATTTAGACGCGGAATTTTTGGGATCGCTTAGAGATTTTACTGACGCAATCGTCGCACCAATTATGAAGGCAACATATTCGTATAATCCTTCTATTACGCAGATTTTCACTGGTTATAATCGCATCCTTCTATTCTCTGGTTTTCTCTTGTTTTCTCTATTTTTTCATAAACAGAGGGTTTAAACAAAACAATTGTAAACAATTAGCTACAATTGAATTGAATTTCGCGACATAATATCAAAATTAGCGATTTTGCTTCACCTCAATGGTCGGTGAGATAGCGTTGAGAGATACAAAGATTTTGATGTTGACGGAATTGTAGTCAATGACGATTCAAATTATAGTCAATTAAATTCTGCAATTGCAGAGCATCTAATGATCGATACCTCCGCAAAAATTATCGAAATCAAATACACTATCAATGAACGTTGTCCTCCAATAGAAATTCGGAGCGATATGAGAGTTCGAGTGTATATGGAGACGAAAAAGGAAAACAAAAACTTAGGAATGTATCTGTTGTGTATAACAGTGTGTGATTTCAATTTGGAATGCAGTATGTCGAATGCGAGCACAATTGCAGGTTTGCTCTGATTTCCAATGCTGATGTTTTTTCAATTTCAAGTGTTTTATAATTTTTCTATATATTATCTACAATTTTACTACATAACAAATGTAGTTCAACTGTTACGCCTCTACCAGCATTCTGTCAAATATTGAACACATGAATATACAGAGGTCTGAATTGATATACTATTAATTGAGTGCATGATCTTCTGATTATCATAACACTAACATGGTACAATTGTCAAGCAATTGTAATACAATTGGAGAAATTTCAAGAACAGTGAAGTTGATTGATATGAAAACATCTCCGGAAATTGTGGAATATGAAAGTATGATCATAACAGAACATACGCCAAATGTAATTGAAGTAGGCCAAGTTTACCAAGACAAGCAAACAACTGTCAGTGCAATGAAACACTATTCTGTCATGAATAAATTTCAATTTAGGGTGAAAAGGTCTAGTGCAAGAAGGTAGGAACATTTTATTTGTCAAATTTATATTGTGTATAAGTTGTAGTTTTTTTGTATATAAATTGTTAAAATAAGTTTTGTGCATAAACGACCTCGTATTTTGCAGCTACAATTTCCATAATATTTTTTGAATTATTTTTATTTTGTAGCTACTGCCTTGTATGTGTTGGTGACAATTGTACGTGGCACTTCAAGTCCACCAGCATAAATGAATCAGCATTGTTCAAGGTTCGAAAATTCAACAGCTTGCACACATGCTCTTAGATGGACAACACATACATACAATGCAAACCTACTGCCATGGTAGTTGGTAGCATGGTGATGCCAAAATATGCGGATTATAAGACAATATACACACCAAAAGACATACAAACTGACATGTTGTCGGATCATGGTGTGAACTTAACATACATGCAAGCTTGGAGAGTGAAGGAAAAGGCTTTGGAATTTTTGAGAGGTCATCCTGCTGATTCCTACAGTCGTTTGCCGAGTTATTTGTATATTCTGGAGAAGACTTATCCGGGGTCGGTAGTGAAATTACAGAAGTCTGAAGATGACTGTTTCTTGTATGTATTTGTTGCACTTAGTACGTCCATCAAGGGTTGGGAGCATTGTAGGCCAGTTGTAGTAGTTGATGGCACCTTCTTGAAGTCGGCATATATGGGAATCATGCTAACAGCTAGCACAATGGATGCAACAGGTAATGTAGATTAATTATAAAAATATTATTATAAAGTTGTTTTCGAGACTGTATTTTTTATATTCTCAAGTTTTATAACAGAAATTGAATTTTTTTCTGCCACATGTGTGATAGGTATCATATTACCACTAGCATACGCCGTTGTTGATTCAGAAAATGACGCATCATGGAGGTGATTTTTTGAGCAATTCAAACATGCATATGGTGAAAAAACAAATATGTGTGTTGTTTCGGACCGGAATAGGAGTATCTTGAAGGCAACATCTATTGTTTATACAGGCATGACACATTATGCTTGCATGTGGCATATTTGGACAAATGTAAGGTCAAAGTTCTAGAAGGGTCATCTAAAGTTAAGCGAATTGTACTTTGCCACGGCACGATCATATACGCTTGATGAATTTAATGAAAGAATGTAAAAGATTGAAGAGATCGACACACGTGTTAAAGCATACCTATACGATATTAGCTATCAAATATGGTCTCGGGTACATGCTACAGTGAACAGAACGTGGACGATGACATCAAACATTGCAGAGTCATTGAATGCGGTAACCAAAGATGCAAGAGAGCTGCCCGTAGTGAAACTATTAGAGTACATGAGGACTCTTCGTGAACATTGGACTAATGAAAAGTTATTGAATGCAAAGGGTATGTTCACATACCTTGGAAAAAAATACAACAAAGAGTTTGAGGACAACAGGACATTATCGCAAAAGATGAGAGTAAGCTATAGCCAATAACATCAGATCATTGATTTAGTCAAACTAAATATATACTGTTAATTGTAGAAAAGTTGTTGTATAATTGCAGTTATTTTGTTTTGTATATGTTGCTGACAAATTGTTGTGTGTTTGTAATGAAATTGTAGGTGAGGGCTTTAACATATTACATCCATACTGTGATAGATGGTGTGAAGCGCTTCATTGTTTGCCTTCACAACAAGAGATGTAGTTGTGGATAATTCCAGCTTGATGAACTTCCTTGTGCACATGCTTTGGTGGCTTTGAGGCACAGGATTGAGCCTTATGAAATCTATTATTCTCCTTATTACACGAGCGAGAGACATATGCAGACTTATGAAATACCAGTAGACCCACTGCCTGACGAAAGCAAATGGAATGTGCCACAACATATAGCTGAAGAAGTTGTAAAGCCACCTACCGGGAAAAGGCAGCCAGGGAGACCTCAAAAACAAAGATACAAACCATATGATGAAGTAAATGCAAAAAAGTACAAGGCTTCATGTGGCAACTGCGGAGTAGAAGAGCATAACAAAAGATCTTGTATGAATGCTCCCAAAAGGAAATAAAAATTGATAAAATTTAAAGTTTTTTTTTACTGAGTACTGTTGATGATAATCTGTCCTTTAAGACATATGAAGTTGTATTTGTTCTGTTCTGGAGAATTATAGTTATGGTGTAAATGTGTTGTTAATTTGAATAAACATTGTCTCGTATAATGAATGTTTGCTAAACAGATTTCAACTCTTAATGCAATTGATTTGTAGTTGTTTTGTTCAAATACTGAGTTTATTTATTACTTTCACCCTTTCCTAACAACACTGCTAAATTGAATAGATTATGTATTTTTGTATAATAGTTGTAGAAATAATTATAGTTATGCTGTAAAGAAATTATATAGTACCAATATCGAGATCAAGTACTAACAACTTTCAACCAAAGAAAAAGCCACATATGTTTTCTATTCTATGTAGTAGAATTATGGACAAAATAACAACACAAAAGATAAAAAAAACTGTAGCACAAATCTACTACAAATAAATTACAACTGACTCTTTCTTAATAAATAATTTGTCTACAACTTTACTACAATCCAGCTACATCTAAACACTTTAACTATAATTTTTGTTTTTACTGAAAAGGGCAACTAATTCTTCTTTTTTCGGACTTGTGTTCTTTCGTTCACAGCTGGTGTAACTTTTCTTCTTGCTAATCTTCCAGTTACCTCACTTTCACTAATTGCACCAAGCTCTTGCTTTTTCCTAGCATAATCCCAAAGGAGCGCTCCATAGCGTCAACAGTGTTGATCAATATCAGAAAGGTCTTCCTTTGAAATCGATAGCTTTCCAATGCTTACATATTCTGCAAATGCCGCCAAGTATACACCGTAGTCACTGCAAAAAATAATAGGGGAAAAGTTTTAGCATTCAATGTAAAATACAATTAGTTAAATAGATAGAAGAAAAGCAGCACATACGGTGATCCTTCTTTTTGATGGGGTATCTCACCGACCAATCACTGAATGTCAAGAGGGTCAGTAACACCTTTTTCAATGTATGCCTTTGTGTTCTTGTAGTTGATGTCTGGACGCTTGCCATAGAAGCCGGTGCATGATAAGTAGAGGGGGATCATAATAGCAAACTTGTCGACAACAGATTCAACAAGTTTGTGATTTCGTGAAGAGACCATAGAATCATAAACATATAGAACCCTATCGGTGATGTCAAACACAGCCAACAACCAATGAAATTTCTCCACAATGTTTATGGGCATAATCACAAAATCAACTTTGTCCCACGCAATATTTGCAAGTAATCGGTACCCCAATATGTATTCCGCTACGACGTTATGGGGTTTGACAACAACAAGCTTCTTATCGGCAGGAGCATTAATGTACCTCTCATAAATTTGTTCAATTCTAGTTTTGAACATACTGTTAGTGGTTGTAAATCGTATTTTATTTTCAGGACCATACTTTCCTCACTTCCTCAAATAGTATAAAATAACATCAATGTGCTGCAAAAAAAAAAAAATAGATTTCATTATTTCTCAATGCTTCATACAATTTAACTACAATTTTCAAACAAAAAATCTACATATTTCTAAAATAACATAATATTACAGCTAATCATTAAATTCTGCCAGGGTATGTGTGTACCGTGTTGTTGAGTACTTGCCCGGGATGTGCCAAAGTATAAAACCAGTCAGTTTTATCAACTTTCTCCACTCCAAGATCAAACAACAGATTGAGCTGGTTGTCTTTTAAAGTATAAGGCGCCTTCCTCTTATTTAAAGACACAGCAAGTACAATTATTATGTAGTTTAAGTTTGAAATCCATAAATTGTATGCACTCGATAATATAAAAAATATTGTAAAATATAACCTCTTTGAAACCTTGTCGGTACCTAAATATAATCACTTATTGAATTCTTCCAACAAGTCAAGATCAACATCGTCGCTAATAACCCCAGTAAATGGATGCTTGATGTTAAAAATTGTAGGAGGTCCAACAAAAATGCTTCCCCCAGAACTGAAATAAGGGAGAGAGGGGGATCTGGCATGCTTTCCAGGAACCCTTGTTCTTCTGTAACGACCCGACTTGTCGTTTTAAGAAATTATGCCCTGTCCAATGAATTAAGGTCTCGAGAAGCTTCACAATATATATTATGACCCGCGTGTGTGGTCGAGTTTGGTTTTCAGAAGATTCAGAATTTAATTTAAAGAAAAATTCTCATTTTGAAGCTTAAATAGAAAGAGTTGACCGGGGAGTTGACTTTTGAGCAAACGACCCCGGAATAGAATTTCGATGATGGAAATAGCTTTGTATGATAATTTCGGACTTAGACGTATGTTCGTATTTGGATTTTGAAGTTCGTAGGACAATTCGACACATTTTGGCGAAAGTTGGAAAATAGAAGATTTTGGAAAAAATCCTACCGATGGATGAATTTTTGATAACGAGGTCAAATTTCGATTCCAAAAATGGGAATAGCTCCCTTACGTCAATTATGACTTGTGTGCAAAATTTGAAGTCATTCCGGATTGATTTGATACGTTTCGGCGTAAAATATAGAAGTTGGAAGAATTAAAAAACTTATAATTCGATTCGATACGCGATTTGTAATTTTGGCATTGTTTGATGTGGTTTGAAGCCTCGACTAAGTTCGTATTATATTTTGGGACATGTTGGTATAATTGGTTGAGGTCCCGGGGACCTCGGGTGAGTTTCGGATGATTAAACGGACCAAATATTGGACTTAAAGGTCTGTTGGAAATCTGCCACTAGTTTCATCGCATCTACGATGAAATTGATCGCAAATGCGAGATTTAAGTCGCATAAGCGAAGATGGAAGGGCATGGAAGTGGTCGCAGGTGCGAAGAAAATCCCGCACTTGCGGAAGCGCAGAAGCGGGCAGAGAAGGCGCAGAAGCGGAGGGGCATCGCAGAAGCGATTCCCGCAGAAGCAGAAAAACTTCCGCAAATGCGATGGTCGACTGGGCAGTGGCCTTCGCAGAAGTGAGATTTCTCTCGCAAAAGCGAGCACGCAGGTGCGAAAATTCGTCCGCAGGTGCGAAACTGGGCAGAATGTTAAGGACCAAAAATGGTCATTTCGCCATTTTTCGATTGAGATTTTGCAGCTCGGTGTTTGGGCGATTTTGGAGGAGTTCTTTAAGACTTTGACTTGGATAAGTGTTCTATATCCTAAAGTGATTATATTTCATGAATCTATGATTATATTCATCGTTTTTTTAAATGGAAGAAATCAAGACTTTTACAAAATCTTCCAAAAACGAAAGTTTAAAATTTGGAGGTCGAGTTGTTATTGGAATTCGATAAAATTGGTATGGTTGAACTCGTATCGGAATGGATATTCGGATTTCATGAAATTATATCGGGTTCCGAGGGGCGGGCCCCCACGTTGACTTTTGTTGATGTTTTTGGAATAAAATTTTAAGTCGACGTATTATTATCCGAAATTATTTCCGATGAATTTTAATAAAGTTATACAATTAATTTGGATAGATTTGAGCTGTCCAGAGGCCAATTCAAGCAAGAAGGCTATTTTGGAATATCGGCCTAACTTCAAAAAGGTAAGTGTCTTGCTTAACCTCGAGTGGGGGAATTACCCCTTAGGCATTGAGTCTTATGTGCCATTTGTGAAATGTGAAAAGCCGTGTACGCGAGGTGACGAGTACGTATTCGGGCTTATACGTGCAAAATTCATTGAAATAAAGTCTTAGGCATTATTGCGTAGTAAATTGGAAAATTGTGAAAAATTATTAAATCATTTGTTTGCCATACCTAAATCCTTATTGTTGAATTTGTTTTTATATGATAATTTGATGTGATTATTACTTGAAATATTTATGAAATTTCGTGAGTATTGTTGTTTTAATATTTCTTGGAAATTAATTCCAATATGAATCTTCTTATGCAAATAATTAATTTAAGCGAGCTTAAGAATAAGTATTAATATAATTATCTAAATTTGTATTAATAAAGGTTTTGCTTTATGCTGAGTAATTTATATCTCTATTGATTGTTTTGGGTGTTATATACATTGTGTGGAGCCTTGGGCTATGTTGTGAAATTAATTGATTTTGTTATATCTTTGGAATTTGGTTGTGGCTATTGGGCAAATTGTGATATGAATTGATTTTATTATATTGTCGTGTTAATTTTCCGTGTAAATTATTGTGTTGTGTGAGTTACTATTTTGGGGAGATAATGGTGGCATTTCACCGTTGATATTATGTGGGTATAAGGGTGGCATTTCACTGTTGTTGTGTTTGTTGGAATATTGTCTGGGCGGAGCGATAAGGGTGGCTATAGGAGCGATAAGAGTGGCAATAGGAGCGATAAGGGTGGCTATTGATATTGTCTGGGTGGAGCGATAAGGGTGGCTATAGGAGTGATAAGGGTGGCAATAGGAGCGATAAGGGTGGCTATTGTCAGGGACGATATGTGATGATATGGGGTTGTGGTATTGATAATTTTCATGTGATGTTGTGATTTTCTTGTGTTTATTTCTATACCGTGTGCAACTTGTCTTGTTATTGGTAAATTGATAACAATCTGATTTATGTTGAAACTGAGAGCCCGTGGCTATTGTCAGGCGGATTATAAAAATGAAATGTGGGCACGAGGTGCCGTGAGTAAATAATGAGAATATTAGCACGTGAATTGTCCGTACAGTTGTGATATGAAATGTGGGCACGAGGTACTTTGATGAAATGATAATGATAATTGGCACGTGAATTGTCCGTGCAGTTGTGATATGAAATGAGGGCACGAGGTGTTGGGAAAAATATGATGATTTAATTACGGGCACTAGGTGCCGTAAAAATATAAAAATGGGTTGAGACCCGTGTTTACGAAAAATATGAAAAAGGGTTGAGACTCGTATTTTTATGATTATGAAATGAGGTGTCACATGGTAACTTTTTAATTGAAAGAATTGTATTCAAAATATTTATTTGAAAGAATTTTTACTTAGAAAGTATTATACGAAAGAATTTTATTTGAAAGATATTTATTTGAGGAAATTATATTTGAAAAGATTTATTGAAAGAATTATATTTGAAAAATAATTATTTGAGAAAATTATATTTGAAAAAGAGTTATCTGGAAGAATTATATGTGAAAGACATTTATTTGAAGGACTTGATTTAATTGGGTGTACTTGTGTTTATTAATTGTTGAGTAATATTAATGGTATTCTTGTTGTCTACTGTGCATATCACTGGTTGTTCCATGTTGTCCTATTGTTATTTTTTTCCTATTATTTTGTATATTATATTGCACAGGTTATTAGATTAGTGAGTGTCTTGATTGTACCTCGTCTCTACTCCATTGAGGTTAGTCTTGATACTTACTGGGTACCGACCATGGTGTACTCATACTATACTTCTGCACATTTTTGTGCAGAGCCAGGTATTGAAGATATCAGACTTGAGCAGAGTTAAAGCGCGATCATAAGGATTCAAGGTAGAGCTGCTTGGCCGTCGCAGTCTCTTGGAGCCTTTTTATTTTATTATACTGTTAATTTGTAATCAAACAGTATTGTATATTATGTCCTTGTGATCATTCCATGTATTCAGTTAGAGTTCGTGACTCAGTACTACCAGTCTTGGAAGGTTGTGTATTGTAATTATTTCCGCTGTTAGATTTAATTCAAAAAAAATGGCTTTAAAATATAATAGAAATCGGCTTACCTAGTCTTAGAGACTATGTGTCATTACGACGCCTGTGGTGAGATTTTGGGTCGTGACATCTTCCCTGATGCACAGGGGTTATTTCATCTTCATTTACCTCTCCGAACTTAACAATCTGTGAGAAGTTCTCTCGAAGCTCAAAATCATCAAGTGTTACTGCCCTTTTTCTAGACCTGAAGTCATTGTCCGAATCACCTACATTGATGTAGTCGGCTAATTCACCTACAATATTTAAAACAAAAGAACAATATTGTATGTTGGTTGCATTAGTTCTTTTGGGAAAATGAAACTTGTATGAAAGCTTGTTAAATGGGAAATTGCAAAGGCATAGTCTCTTTCTCCTCATTTAAATGCCCTCCTTGTATGCGAAGTTTTGCATCCTGATTTGGAAAGTCCACATGTATTGTTTCCTTCTCTGTAACTACAAAACGTGTACAACTTAATAAAATTGTAGATCATTTGTAATAAACATAAACTACATTGTAGATAAATTGTAGTTAATTTATTTTGGAGAGTCCACATGCACTGTTTCCTTCTCTGTAACTACAAAATGTGTTCAACTTAATAAAAGTGTAGATCATTTGTAATAAACAAAAATTACACTGTAGATAAATTGTAGTTATTTTGTTTAAATACTGTCCTGTAGCTCTGATGTAATATGTATTGTGCAATATGTAGATAAAATGTACTAACTGATACCTGCAGTTTCTTCTTTCAATGCCCCTTAAAATTGGGAAGATAAGTCAACACCCACAGGAACATTCTCCTCATTTTAAATGTCAGACATGTGCCCTATATCTAAAAGAATAATTGAAAATATAATGCAGATTATTTGTTGATAATATAGGCTATATGTTGATATATTGTAGATATAATGTAAATATAATATAGATTAGTTATCATCAAATAGTGTTATAATTGTTAAAAAAAAACTTGTTTTACTACTGCTGGTCAACACTGGTTTAGCACTACTACCCGCATTATGTTGTTTGTTCTTTTCTTTGTAATGCTCACTATTTTTCATAGAACTACCAGTAAACTGCATTGGGAATTTGTTAGGCTGTGTACTTTATGAATAATATTATACACATAAACATGGTAAAAATTATTGTCCAAAATGAATATATTTCGAATGAAACCTTAGCATCAATTGCCTGTAATACAGACTTGATGGAATCATTGAGTAGCAATCGAATGCTACCTAGTTCTTGAAAAACCTAAAGAACAAAAAATTGTTATAATATATCTGACAATTAGAGGCTTACATATATATATATATATATATATATATATATATATATAAAGAAGACTAAAAATCAAGAATTAGGTATACGTCTTTCTTGAAGGTTCCAAGGTCTGAACCGACCTACGTATTAAAATAGAAAGAGTTAAAGAAATAATTTGCATAACATAAATTAAAGAAACCAGCAAGGATTATCTTAATAGGTTACCTTATCAACATCTTTTCTTAATTTTTTTAGTTGTTTCACAATATCTTTCTTGTCATCTATTCACATTGCCTGCTTATGTCCAGATGGAAATGGAGATGGAGCATCTGTCGGATGATCTGACTTTGTTTCAGCTTCTTCAAGGATGTATTCAACTTTGTCTGGCAAATTCATTCTTGAAAGCTCTTTTGGGCTTCAAGCATGTTGGTGAACTGAGTGAAAAAAAAGTGAGGGACCTAGTCATAATATGTATTAAATGTGTAGATAATTTGTATTAAATTATTTGTATAGAAGTGAAAAATATTTACCTTAATCCATGATGGTTTGATCATTCTATTTTCCAATGCAGATATCCATATCTTGTCCTTACTAGCTGTCCAGTTAAGTATGCGGGGAATCGAATTACCAACCATTGCAGCTATATCAGTGTTGACTGTAGAGAAACACTCATACAACCATATTTGCATAGCGAGTGCAAAACCTCGAATGAGATAAAAATGCACAGAAGGGTTGAGCTTGTGCCTAACGAACTGAAACAATTGTGTATAAGCTTCGATACCCCATGCGAAATTCTCATACTACCCCGAGTCCACCAAGTAGAATCTAAAATGGTCTATCAAACCATTATATTTCTCTGAAGGACAGATGAAGAATTCTATCAGATAGAGAATACACAGCTTGACTGCATCCTCATCATTTACCCAACTACGAGTGGTTACAATTTGTTTCAAGTATGACTTCTCAACTTTTTCCTTGTTCGGAAAATAGCTTCTCATTATTTTACTGTCATACTTAGTTGTATAACCAAAGTCTGTTACTTCTGTAAAACATCTAAGGCCAGTGATAAGGGCAAACTCCTTCAACCCAAAGTTCAGTCTCTCACCCTTTATCTATGCTGTAAAAAAATCAGAAGCGAATGCGTTCAATTCATACTTCATGAGAAGGTGCATTGCCTGATTTTGGATACATATTTTGGGCAGGGAAAGAAAATGCCCAAAACATGCCTTCTTAAATAACTTTAACCCATTTTCAGACAATAACACATTGATTTGGCCAGGAACAACAGGGGTCGGATAATATCTGAAACCTAGTGATACCATAATCAACATCATGTGGGGCAAAAAATATTTGATTCAGCACCAAATGAAACAGTAAGTTAATAAAACTTGTTTGAAGACAAAAAAATAAAATATATACAATTCTACTATAATTTAGCTATAATCAGAAAGACATAAATACCTTACATACAAGTAAGTTACAAAATTAGGAAACATATATAACAACTGACTACATTGAAGCTACAAATTATGTTTAGAGTAAGAAATTAGAAAGTAACAACAAGACATAACATATGCAATTTGTTAACAGAAAATAAAGCTAACATCTACAAATAGAGCAACTAATAACCAATAAAACCAACTAAATCAAGTAGTGCATCCCCTAACAACATGATTTCGAATAATAGGCTCTAAATGTTCGATTCTGCACCAAAAGAAATAGTAAGTTAATAAAACTTGTTTGAAGACAAAAAAAAAAAAAAATACAATTCTACTTCAATTTAGCTACAGTCAGAAAGACATTAATACATTGCATACAAGTAAGTTATAAAATTATTAAATATATATAACAACTGACTATATTGAAGTTACAAATGCACTGATAAAAGTATGTTTAGAGCAAGAATTTAGAAAGTAACAACTACACATAATATATATAATTTATTTACAGAAAATAAAACTAACATCTACAAAATAGAGCAAATAATAAATAATAAAATCAACTAAATTATGTAGTACATTCCGTAATAAAATATTTTCGAATAATATACAAGAAACCTACAATTTCGAGGAAAATATAGAAAAGTTGATAACCAACAACAAATATACACAATGTAGACAAAATTTCTACAAATACTATATATATATATATATATATATATATATATATATATATATATATATATATATATATATATATATAGTCATGAGACTGAGAACAGGTTTTGTAACTTAAAAAAAAAAAATTATAACTACTAAAATTTTACCTTCTCCAATGACTGTTGGGTATAGTTTTAGGTGATTTTTGAACCTGCTTCTTTTTTGAAAGTTTGACAGTAGGAAAAACTTTGATTCTTTTTTTGCAGGTTTGGGGATAACTTATTCGACGAAATCATCATTACGAGCAATTTTTTTGCCCTTCCTCTTTACTGATTTAGCAGATGTCGAAGCTTCACCAGCATCCCTGTCATGCTTGAGTTTTGTTCGAGCTTCTGCCCTAGCTTCACGAGGGGAAAGCTTGGACTTTGTCCCTAGTTTTGCATGTGCCGATTTCACTACTTTTTTGGGTGAATTCTGTGAGAAAACACCCAAATCAAAAGTAAGAATATCACCAACATTAGCTTTTTTAGGGTTATTCTTCGGAACTCCTTTCTTCTTCATTGTAAGGGAAGGAAAAATTTAAGCTGCTACTATTTTTGTAGGATTTAGAGAGAGAATAAAGAAAGATTGAGAGAGATTATAAAAGATTTTTGAAGAAAAATGGAAGGGAGCGTTAATGGAGGGAGAGACTACAGAATCGTGGGGCGCGGGGGGTATGGAGAGAGAAACGTGGGGGAGTGGGATATGTACGTTAGAGAGATTTTAGGAGTTAATTGATTTTCATTAAATTCTTAAAATGTATATAATTGATAAATTGTATATGCCTATGTAATTAAATTAAAACTTGAGCATGGAGGGTAATAAGATTTCAAATAGTGTATAGGAAGGTAAAATTCTCTATAATAGGGCTTTGAAAGAAAAGATATTGCGTAGCTATTGGACAAGTACAAGTCTTTCAAAGATTTCAATTAGACACCGAAACTTGATATAAGTTGATATTGCCTATGCGGATCGTATGCTTCGGCTGCATTCCATATTTTGCAAAGTATAATTGAATTACGATAGGTTAAAGAGTTCTCCCAACGCAATTTTTAGGTTTATTTCGTCTTTTTTATATTTTCAATGACAATTGTTTCCCATTTATAAATCAGTGCATTTAGAGGTCTAAGTAAACATAACTAAATTATCTCAAGCAAGTTTCTCTTATTTTATCCTTTATGTATATGCTACTTAAACCGTCCCGGGAATGTGATTATTAGTAATTTTGTCTAATATTTATTTAACATTTCTCGTTCTCTAATACTCCTTTTTATGAATATGTCAACATTCACCCTTACATATTATTGCTAGTCTTAAGCTTGTTATAGAGCTTCCTCCTATCGCGTAACATTTTCGTAGAGCTTCTTTATTTCAAATAAACCTATTTTAATAATCTGTTTGTTACATCATTTATTATATTATTTTCCGGAAATGTTATTTAGATATATTAATTGTTTGTATTTAGACACAGCAATAATAGCAACAAGGACTAAAGTTGTTAATGTGCCTATCTTGTATTACAGCTTTCATTGTGCCGCTAAAAGCTTAGAGATACACAAACACTATTTCTCTTCCTTTTTCCCCCCCAAAGAACACAGAAAATGTATTCTGGGATAAATGATCGTTCTGGGACACAAAATGCATTCTGGAATATGTTGCTGGATAAATGACCATTCATAGCCACGTTTTCAGGATAAGGAGGAAAGAATAATGATGGGCGATGTCAGCTTACAGAATAGTTCACAAAAGACCATTCACAATCTTTCAGCTATTAACTCTACTTGGCCAATTGATCTATTATTAGTTTACATTAAATGTTTTGCTGTTTTCTGTTCTTTCAAGAAAAGCAGTAATTTGTAAAAATAAAAATGAAATTTCACTGCCTGCGCCACCCTATTTACCAGTCAAAATTGCAGGCCCGTTTGCCCTAATACCTATATTTTTTTCAAACAACGATGTTAAACTACTTAGAAGAAGAAAAAAGAGAGGTAAAGGCAAGTAACCTCAAGTGTATCATGGCCACTTCTACAGCTGTACAAATACAGTTCTGACAAAACCAAAACAGAAATATGTGACTAATGATCCTAATAGCGCCACAAAAATTGGTTGCTCTGTGGAGCCTGGGAGGGGGTGGGGTAGCAGGGACCCTCTTTTGCTCGGCGCAGCATGACGCTGAGTGTATAATTTCCAAAATCCTTCAGATACACGGGGTAAAGGACATTGGAGTTCTGAAATTTTTACTTCAGAATCAGCTCGAGTTCTCAAAAATAACCTGCATAATTGAATACCAGACCGTCAAGAGTAGTGCACAACTAGAACATCTTTTTCGCTAACGTTTACTTACATCTGAATAATGCATGGTGTGTTTAAATGACATCTAAATGCATGATATCCAAATGGCCTTTGCAACACAATGCGCAAGACCATCTTACTAATGAAGAGGAAAAAAGAGACGCAAAAAGCGTATGCAAAAATATACTTGCCTTGGATATTAAGGGTTTGGCATTTTCTTCCCACTCTGTAGCCCAATTAACAGAAGATCTGCTTGCCAATACTCCCTGTCTCAGCGACTTCAACTCATCACATTCACCTGGGAATCCCTTAAACAGCATCTGCACAGGTTTTCACACTTCAGCAAATAAGATAGAATATTCTCAGGAAGTAAGCTTACTGGTTAACTCCAGGAACTGCTAATTCTAGAATAAGATATATAACAAATCCAGACATGCAAGTATGAAGCATAAACCATTTGAGGGGATTGATACTTGATAATGTTTGCTGTGGCAATATCTTTTTTTATAACCGAGAAATCTCGAGGGCCAGTGGCGCGAGGTTCGAAACTATAATGGGCCCCCCTCTACCCTTCTCCACTTAAATACCAGGCTTCTGTCTGCAGCAGGTTCGAACCCCTGACGTGCGCCTAACCACACATCACATGTTGCGCTCTTACCACTAGACCAAAGCCCTGGGGGCTTTGCTGTGGCAATATCTTGCGAATCACTGAATCTAATAAAATCTACAATGTAAGGCTAACATAAAAGAACAAGGAGGAGGAGATAAAAGGTCATTTTTTGTCTGTTTAGGAGCTTACCATAAATTGATCAGCCAGTTCCGATGATGAAGAGAAGAGTAGGCCATTCTTGTCAACTTCGACCAGCTCGTTGATACTTGATAAAGGGCAGTGAAGAAAGGTTAATATGCAACTTTTCATGGTATATTATTTATAGGACTTTCAAATGTCGAGGCCATAGGAATTGAAAATGAAAAAGGGGAACGCGTGTTCATGCATCTTACCAGGAGTAGGAAACAGCACAGACAGGTAATCCACAGCCAAACATATCCACAACCTGAAAGGAAAATTACAATGATGAGGCCTACAGAAGTTTTAAGCAGCACGGGAAAAAAATTGACTTGTGCTCTATAAGAATTTGGAAACAAAACCTTCATTGGAAGATCCAACCCTGAAGAGGAAGTATGCAAGCAAACACCAAGGTCAGCTGATCCTATACAAGGGAACCAAGGATTTGAGACAATTTTAAGGTGAACACAAGAAGATGACAACAGGTTGGTAGCTCTCGTACCAAGAAGTAATGGGTAATCCTCTGGCGCCAGCCACATAGTACGAAATGCTACACGTTTAAGGTTGAGTTTTGCTATCTTCTGTTCATATTTTTCCTTTTCAGGCCCTTTGCCTTCAAAAGAACCCAGAGTGAGAACAACATGTAGGCTAAAGTTAACCAATAAAATAAGAAGTAAAATCCCTCTTTGACACATGATCAGCAGTTACCTGTAATTATAAATAATAACCTAGGGTATTGCTTCCCACCCTTGATTTCCTGCCAGAGAACTTCCTCCCTCTTTAAGTCATCCTCGTTCAGTAATGCAGAAACCCTTCTATCATACATTAGTGCTGCCTCTAGGAGAATGCTAAAATCTTCGTCCGGTGTCCTAAAAATCAGTACTACAATGTCATGTATCTATCACCGATAGCTAGAACTGTTTAACCACCTTCGCATTTTGAAATAGGAGCATGACCACATGGTTCAATTAAGAAACAGAATTTTCCAGCACATGGTGCAAATAAGAGACAGAACTCTTCCATTGTGGGTTTGATTTTTGTTTTGACCAATCATCTTTGACCCATAATTTCTTGATATTCAGAAACACTGAACCGATAGCGATTGAGTTCAAGTTTGCAGAATGTAAAGACATGGACCTTGGGCCTAACTCAACCAAAAAAGATAGCTCATGAGGTGAGGATTGCTTAAGACCATGTAAGAGACAAATTCCACATCCCACAAACTATGTGAGACAACTTAACATGGTAGATCACCACTATCAAGTTTTGAATTTCTGAAAACCAGGATGAAGATTAGGGCAAAAGGTATAGAAGAAGAATGGTCATGCTCACGTTATATGAGGATAAAATTTGTGATTAGAGAAATATAAGGTTCACTGTGTCGGAACACAATAGGATGTTAAATTAAGTTTACAAACAACTGACCAGCTTGTACTGCTTACAATGAGCGCTGGTCTGTTCCACTTCAAGGAAATATCTGAGCCAGTCTGAGTTGTAAATAGAGTTACATTAGGATTGTCATTGTCCGTTGTTATTTCCTCTGCAAACATGCCATATTCATATCAATTCTTTATCTGAAACAACACATCACATGGAAATTCTCATTACAGTACCATTGCTAAGACAGTCTTGAAGGCTGTAAGGCGTTCTCAGACTCTTATCAATCCTACAAAACAACTGCAATTGGCACTTGAAGGTTAAATTATAAAGTATGTATAATCTTAGGGGAGCTACGTTATGGACTAGGTAATTCACCTTGTGCTTCTCCTCCAAAGAAGCAGGTCGAAAAAATTCAGGAGGCTGATCATACAGAACAGTGGCACTGGGAATCCAGAAAGTACAAAGATGATGCACAAGTCCATAAACAAAGAAAATCAGAATGTTAGATATTCCAAGTAGCTCAATGGCCTACCTAATTCCCCAGTTTTGAGCCAATTCATGTTGCATTGCCTTCGTCACGCACAAGGAACCATTAGCCACTTTCCCAAAATGCTTTTCAATCCTATCCAAATATCCAAATTTTGTTTTACTTGCACAGTTCACAAACCAGATGCTAAACACAAGGAGTTTTATAACTTATGAGGATGAACAAATTACCAATGATACAAAGCGACAAAACGACTATTTCTCCCAAGAGACAATGCTAGAAGAGTATATCCGAAGTTATGCCAATCTATAATGAATGCGGAACGTCTAATCCAGCTGGCCAATTTTACAGCAACCAGTGTAGGAACAGATGGTGGATTCTGGAAAAGGAGAAATGCTGTATTAGTTGATACAATTAAAGCTCAAGCACGCCAAATCAAGTGACCTAAACATCTCACTGAACATAACGGTCGTGAGGACTTGAGTTTTGTGCCTGATGAATCCTCGACTACAAATTGGACATGCCTTAAGCACTTGGGTGGATCATAACAAAAGTCAAGCTCAGCACCCACCAGATAGAATATGTTATAAAACTAAGGAAGAACCAGCAGTTCAAGCACCAATGAGAATGCAACCTCAGTGCTGACAAGGGTTCTGGTTAACTTTGAGAAAGAGAACAAGCCTTTAGCTTAATGCTTGGCTCGCAAATATCAAATGCTTCGTTCCTTTCTTTTTTTTTTTAACACAAGAAACACTAAATGTAATGTATACAGCCACATAACTGATCTACATATTTAATAGCTGTAGCAGATATATTAAAGTAGCTACTTGCAGCTTCATAGCTCACCTGAACTATGAAAACATCAGGTGCCGGAATTTTAACACACAAATACCATAGAAGCATAAGAAACTGGACCAATGGCTTAAATATGAGTAATAAAGGACGGAGTATCTTTGGCAAGCTTCTAGGATTTGATGGCCACTGTGTCTGCATGATGGCAAAATAGTCGAAGTCAAACAACTCATACACAACAAAAGAGGATGTCTTTCATGAGTTTTTCACTCCAGAACGACAGCTAGACCATCCAGTGATTACCATTTCATGGATGTGAACAGAATTATGATGTTTTACAGCAGAATGAGGGTCCGAACCTACTCAAGATTAAGAACTGAAAATCAGAACAACCAGGCAGAATAAAGTCAAGGAAAAATATAGTGTTTGTACTGGATTATCAAACCAAGCACTTATGTCAAGCAATACAAAATTATGCACACTGACTGGAAATTGGTTTCACGTCTTTTCAAAATGTTCTGATATTGCAATGGTAGAAGAATAGTAAATCTGAAGAAAAATTGAACAAGTAGAGCCAGTAATGTTACAGTATTATCTAGGACAGTGAAATGGAGAAAAAAAAAATCATTCAATTTCTCTAAGAAAGACTCTGGTAATGCTTCTCTAACTTTTCCCACTTCATTATGAAGATAAAACCATTCTTTTAAACTGGGTTGTTACATGACACTTACCTCCATATGCAACAATGTCGACCTCTAGATGAGCCTGCAAGAGGTAATAGCATAAACATAAGAATGTAAAGGGCCCGGGATGTATCAACCACTATTTTTGAAAAATAAAAAAGTGGTTTTCTCATGGTCACTTGTATATATAATCACTTAATGCAGACAAGAGATTTTACTATTCTCTATTACAACAGTCCATGATACTAAATAACAACAACAACCCAATAGAATCTCATAAGTGGGGTCTGGGGAGGGTAGAATGTACGCAGAGAGAGGCTGTTTCCGACAGACCCTCAGCTCATGATACTAAATAACATTAGTAATAAATGGAAGCATATGCGACAGCACAACGGTAACCTCCAAATAAATAAGATTGGAAGTCCAAAACTAAAAAGATCAGTCTGCACATCGAAGAGTTCTACAACTCTCACGAACGACAGTTCCAGAGTATGTCAAAGATATTCTTTTTACAACTAAAATGAACTTGGTCAACATAAATACAGCTTAAATCAATAACCACACGTTCAACTAAAGAAATTCACATCTTTACACATTTCTTCTGCTCCATTTCAAAGAATAACCACCTAATCAAGATCATCAAACAGATAGCGGACCACAATGGCAGAGACAGACGAAAAATCCGTACATATCACATCTAGTATTTCTGAACCAGTTTTGCCACTACACTAAATGTTTTTATTTATTTCAAGGGGATTCAAAAATTTATATATAGTTTGAAAAGAATTACTTTTACCCTACTGCACAATGTTCTTCGGATACGGTCATTATTCCAGCTACCTACACATTTGATCCTAATGGAAGAAAATTAACTAGAGAAAACTAAATAGCATATAATTTATAGCTAAAGGTCATTATTGTAGCTAATTACACCGTAAACGTAACAAGCAGCCAGAAACTATTAAACTCAGGTTCAGAGGTTAATGCTCAACATTAATTCATAACAGAAGGTTAAAAATGTCCAAAAATGCATTAATTTGGACGGATGTGTGTATATGCGTGTATTAAAAGGTGCATTTTAAATTCTGAATTTGGCGTACCTGACGAGCAAGGGAAAGAGCGTGATATTGCATACGAGGGCTACGTCCAATGTCGCCGAGGACCACCACTGCTGCCCTACCGCTGCGGCGAATCCTCCCTCCATTTTCTCCTAAAATTCATCAAATTTTCCGAGAATTATCATGATCTGAGAATTTGGATATTTGTAAGCAGATTAATTGAATATCGTACCTGACATGGTTGCAAATGAAAATTCTTCGTCGAAACAGTTTTGATTTTAGTAACAGTTCACCAAATTCTTGGCTGAACGTTTGTTATTTATAGTGGAGTACTAGGAGATCCGGAGAGAGAGAGGTGAAGAAATTTGGGGTGTGTGTGGTGAGACGACTGGAAAATATTTTTCATAAAAATGGGACTGAAGTCATTAACTTACAATTATCTTAATTTTTAATTTTATTTACTTGCTCCATTTAACACTTAAATTTACTACTCCATTAATTTTTAATATTAAAATAGTTCATCCAACAACAAGGTTGGATGTAAGGAGTAGTATCAACCCAAAGGGAGATGTCATAATGCCTAATGAATTGTTCAGTGCCTCTAAATTTTTTTTTTAAGAAAAATAATTTTATTGATGAATCATTGTGGATATAATTCTGTTTGTTTCTTTGACTGAATTTTTCGCAGTGATATTTCTCGAACATAACATGATGCAGATTTTCTTGGCATGTATTTGATCTTCATGAAAAAGAACATCTATAAATCACTTTGGCGGCTTGAGAAAGATAATATTTGATGTCTTTGATCTTTTTGTGAATATTCTATGAATTTATAGAATTTCGAGATGTTTAGTACCTCTATTGCGTTTTGAATGATATTTTTTCATTTCTAGTTCGTTTTTAGAAAAATGATACATTTTTTTTTTTTTTTTACGTGAAAACACTCTAAATTTAAACTTCTCAATTTAACCTTTATAACATTTTCTTGTAGTCACAAAATATCATGATATGCTTACAATCACAAGTTTAAATGTACTTTTAGTATGCGACAAAAATTTGCTTTGTGTCCAATCAAACATCATCGCTGAAATGAAATGGAGAAATATGTAAAGAGTAAAATATAAATTCCATTGCAACTCATCCTTTCACCTCAGCTTGTTAGTACTGTAGGAGTGGAGAGTGGATGCCAACTCTTAAGGGTCGTTTTGGTACATGGGATAAGGATAATAATTTCGGAATAAATTTTGGGATTTAACTTTATTCTATGTTTGGTTTGGGATATTAACTAATCTTGGGATACCTTTTATTCTAAAATGGTGGGGATTAGCAATCTCATATAGAAGATGGAATAACTAATCTCATGAGATATCATGGTATATTCACCCCTTAAAGAGTATTTTTATTTTATTTCTTGTTTGTGATCGTTTTAGTGGTAAGCACTCTCCACTTCCAGCCAAGAGATTGTGAGTTTGAGTCACCCAAGAGTAAGGTGGGGAGTTCTTGGAAGGAGAGAGTCGAGGGTCTATCGGAAACAGCCTCTCTACCCCAGGGTAAGGGTAAGGTCTGCGTACACACTATCCTCCACAGACCCCACTAGTGAGATTATACTGGGTTGTTGTTGTTGTGATCATTCTATATTTGTCGGCCAATCTTATGAATGAAAACATACTTTTTTTCTAGTCTAGGTGAAGACTGAAGAGAGTCTAGAGTAATAATAGTAGGAACTTTTTTGTTTACGCATTACTAGAGAATTACAATACCAGCAAAATTTGTTCGTGAACATACTAAGCTCCTGAAGAATTAAGGAGCTTAAATCAATTAGTAAATAGAAATATTGATAAATTCAAATAAATTCT
This sequence comes from Nicotiana tomentosiformis, assembly GCF_000390325.3. Taxonomy (NCBI): domain Eukaryota; kingdom Viridiplantae; phylum Streptophyta; class Magnoliopsida; order Solanales; family Solanaceae; genus Nicotiana; species Nicotiana tomentosiformis. The sequence continues at coordinate 81,571,977 of NC_090823.1, read as the reverse complement.
ACCTTAAGAATCCATTGTTCCCTGCAAATACCTTGAAACAACAATTTTCATATACGTAACATATCAGTCACATTTGTGTTGCTTCTGTTACAACTTTTTCTATACAATAGTACTCATCCTGAATTGTGTGTGTATATATATACCTATGACAATAAGAATAGTTTTAAGATGAGAAAATGCAGTGAAGGAAGAACATTAGTTCCTCTACTGCAGATAAAACAATAAACAAATGGTGTACTGATCAGTCCTAATTAAGCTAGCTTGCAGTTTGAAGCCCTCTCATTAAAAGGGAATTAAGCATACGTTAATTAATTGTCTTCTATGAAAACTTTGAAAATGTAATCACGAAAACGCCTTGAGTACGCCTTTGGATCGACTGCAGAGATGGAGTTGGGATCACATTGCATAGACTTGTATGCATGCTCAAGCTTCTTTGTAATGTCATAGTCTTGAAGTATGTCTATGATACCAAAAAACAATATCACATCATACAACTCTCCTGTTGCTTCTCCTATTAGCTGAATCTCTCCTTCTGTAGTTTTCCTCTCTGTCCTTTCAACTCTTGCTGGCATGTTTATTCCTAGTTTTATGCTAGCCCACCTGCAATTTTAGACCAAACAATCAAGAAACAATGTTTGACAATTGAAGAATCTTAGATTTAGATAGATAAGGAAACAGTACTAAGCTAGCCAAGATTCATTAATGCATGACAGTTTATTAGGCCTAAAGTGTCTAATATTGGACAAATGTGTTTAACTTGTTGAAAACTTACCCTGCCTGATCAAGAAGCAATTGATCCATATCAGCTCGAGAAAGACGAGGAACTGTCTCATTTTCCGAGCCTCCATTATCTGCAATAAAGAAAAGTGATGCTTATAACTTGATTGATATGAATCTGCTTATGGTAAATTTTGAGGGAATTTGACAGTAAACGGAACGAAAGTTGTGAATTTGCCAAATGAATGAATGTTCTATGACAAGATTGAAAATTCTCTGTCATGATAGAAATGAAGTTATCACAGAACTCACTTAGATTTAAAAGGGTAAAAAATCAAGTGTTACAAAATTAGAACCAACCAATTGGTGTTCTACAACCAGAAGGTGTCTGGTCTGCACCACTATCTGCTTCTCTAAAATGAATTCCAACTAAAAGGCTGTAGTCCATCACTCCCTCTTGTTCCAAGAACTCACAATCCCTATCAACTTGCCTGCAAAATAAATAATTCTCAGTCTTCTTGTTTGAAATACTAAAGGATCAGACACGACAACATTTCTATAAATGTCATATTAAGTAAACAAATGTTGCGAAATCGTTTTCTGACATTTATTTTATGCTTGAATGAAATGTCGAAAGTTTCAAATGTCGTCGTGTGTGAAGGGCAAAAGGAGCCAAAGCAAAAAACTTACCTTCGGAATTCCTGAAACCATGTCTTTTGTAACCTGAAGATGAAGTTCAGATCAAGGTCTTTAAGGGTTGTGGTTGCATCAATCTCTGATTCTGGCTTATCAGTCATTCGGCCAAATGTTGATCCTTTCAAGTCGAATCGTCTATGAATTGAGTAATTTGTGCAAAAAAGATTCCCCATGATAACAAACCGTACCTAAACCATTGATGAAGGCATTAGAATTGAACAGATTGTTTGACTTTACTTTATGTTGAATACCTTCTTCTGTGCTGGTCCACTTAGCTTCACACAATGCAGGCCATAGTACTTAGTCACAAGGGTGTTCTCAAACGCACGAACATGATTGAAATAGGCACTTAACATCCTTAAAAGCACCTAACAAATCCATTGGCAAGAAAAATGATGAGAAGAGACAGTGATCTTTTGCAGGGAAAAAAATAAACAGTGCTGATTTATTTGAGACTTACTTTTGTTTCTGCTTTCTTCATTGTCTTGATCATGTATCGATCATCGTTTGTCAAGTAGAAAAAACTTCCACTCTTTCCAGGGGAACAAAGCTCCCGGAGGGCATCATTACCACAAATTGATATCATATAATCAGCTGCATCCACTTTGAATAACATCCGTAAAGCCCTGACAAACATATCGATAAATGACTAGCTTCAAAAGTGTTTTATTTTGCACACTGAAATACTCAAATCTTGTATAATTAGGCCTTACCTGAAAACTTTTGGACAATAATCTTTCCATCTGAATTCACAAGACGGATGAGGTGGCGTTATCTTCGATCCTTCAGGTGGAAACCTTGTCCAATACTTCTCTCTAGGATCAAATGCTGATGGCTTGAGATCTAGTGATGGAGGAGGACCAGGCCTTCCTACTGAATGCCTACTCCATAATTTACATCACAAGTAAAAATCACACAAGAAAAAGCACTATTTTGAGCCTTTAAAAGGAACAATAAACACAAGGTAACTTGCATATTTCTAATCACCAAGCAAGATGATAGTATCTCAATTTGCAAATAATTCCTTGAAATATACATGAAAGTTAGAACAAAACACAAGTTAAAATAGCTACCTGATTCCCAACTGCAAATTAAGCATAAGCTCATAATTCTTATGTCCTCTGGAAATTGTCTGACCTTGCCTCTTTACAACCTTAGGAATCCTAATAGGGCTTCCTCTTAATAAATATCCATCAGTTTCCTGCAATCCAACCATGGAATCGTCCGAATTATAAGAAGTAGTAGCAGAATTTCCAGCAGCATCCGATAGACGAATTCTCCCAAACTCCCTATCTACAGGAGGTGCATCTATTCTCCCATCCAAGGACATTCTCCTTGGTCTAACGTTGTTGTCCACCGCCTTAGATGATCTCCATAGGGCGAGCTTTTTCTGTGAAGGCAATATCGGAACTTTCTCAGGCGGACAAATAGTACATTCTGTTAAATCGACGTTGAAAACTTGTTGAGGATCCCATTCAAGATTGCCACCTTCTAACAATGATCCAGAGGGATAAAAAGTACCATTTTGTTCATTTGGATCTTTACTCCAATTTCCCACATAAAAACTCCCATCATTCCATGTAAATGTTCCATTTCCTTTAGGAAATCCATCTTCCCAATTCCCTTCATAAAGATTGCCATTAGTCCAATACATTTTGCCTTTACCAGAAATAGTCCCATTGTTCCATTCACCAACATAATAATTCCCATTCTTCCATGTATACCTCCCATTTCCTTGTTGTAATCCTCTGCACCATTCACCATCATAAGAATCTCCGTTGGTGTATTCCTTAACGCCATGTCCATGTTTCAAATTCATTACCCAAGAACCTCTATACGTATCGGCAGTAGGCCCCGTGTAAGTCCCATCTCCATCCATAAATCCGCTCTTGAAATTCCCCTGGTACATTGCCCCTGAGGGCCAACTAAACGTCCCCTTCCCCATCGTTTTCCCTCGAAACCAATCTCCAACGTACATACATCCGTCTGTCCACCAATATTTTCCCTGTCCATGTGGGAAATTATCAAGCCAATAGCCACTATAGTAATCTCCATTCGGGAGAAATCTCTCTGCACGGAAAATTTCTCCGCTCGCGTGCTCTTCTTCTTGCTCCTCCTCATCATTTTCTTCTTCTTCTACCACCTGTGATGATCCGAAAATCGTGTTGCCACGTCTTCTTGTTGCAGCCTGTGTTATCCTTATAGTTGCCTCCCACGCCTTCATGTTAATGTCCTTTTTAATTTCTTCTTGATCTTCACATGCTATATTTTTTTGTTTTTGCGTTTATGGATTTGATCTGTTTTCATTCACAAAATGTATTGTTTCAATCATGCATGGATCGGACATGCAAAGATAGAAAATTGCTCTTTTTTTTCTCTCCCTTTCTTTCTCTGTCCCTACTTTGTGATGTAATGAAGGGGACAACAAAAGAAATCAAGTAAGTTCACATTCTTTGTCCACATTTTGACCACTTTTTCCCAAACAAAAAAGTTGTATTTTTTAATGTCTTCCCTTTTCTTTTTCTTTGTCTCTTTTGGTTTGTTAGAATATTAAGGGGGTATCTACAAAATCGTCTATCATTATTGGGAAAATAAGGACTTAAGCATGTGATAATGCAGGTCAAAATGGTAAGTCTAATTAATTAGAAAATAATGTATATACTTATGTAATTAAACTTATTAATTGGAAGAAGCCAATCAACTAGTGGATGGACCAATTTATCAAAAATATTACTCCTAAGAATAAGAGTAAGTTGGATAACGATATCTATGATTAAATTTTTATTTTTATTTTTTGTATAGTTTGGGTCAAGAAAGTTGTTTTTTTAAACAAAATTAAAAATGTTTTTTGTGTTGTTTGGATGGTTCAAAGGAAGACTTGTTCAGCTACAATAACCGTTAAAACAGCTATGAAAATTGAGGCTTTATGACACTTGGAGGGATGAGCGAGTTTAGAGTTAATCAAATTTGGTATATTCGGAGATCATAAACTTCTCTTGAAACTACCTAATTAATGCATTATTAAAGATTCTTTTTTTTGGTTTCGGGTCCTGACTAATCCGGATTCGCGCCGCATAAGACTAATTAAAGTGGGAAACGCTCTCTACCAAAACTGTTTTTATTCTCACCGCTCGAAATTGAAACCTCCAGTTAAGGATGAAAGAATCATATTAGTATATACTAACAACGTATGTTTTTTTTTTACATCATTAATGTAATTTACAACTGATTTTCAAAAGAATGGAATCTCGCCTTTGAAATTATTTTAAGAGAAAAGGTCCGAATTTGTCCCTATATTATAATATATAGTTTACATTTATCCCTCGTTATACTTTTAGTCCAAATTCACCCCTACCGTTAACAAAGTTTATAAAATTGCCCAGAGCTTTAACGGATCTCCATTGTGGCAGCCAACCCCTCTATTAATTTGTCCACATCAGCAGCCAAGTCAGCACCTAATATCTTGTTTATTGCCTTTACTAAATTAGAAAATTAAAAAAGTAATTCTTCCACATTTAACCTAGTTTCATTTTATAACTCACTCCGCCTCCCTCCTTTAACAGTTGCCGACGCCGGAAACTAGATTCGCCATGCCACCATTTTTAATCAAAACTCTTAACAATTTATTCTTATATTTCTGATGTATTAATACATCTTTACCATTCTTACTAAAATCAATGGATATTTACCGAGCACCATTGCCATTCGAAGACATCGATTTACCATCATCAACATTTACTATCATCAGCAACGAAGAAGAATCTATTGCAATTTTCTTTCTAATTTCAAGCAGTTTTTGTAAACTTCAATGAATCAATGTTGCAACTTAGCTAGGGTTTATGATCAACTCTCACATAAAAAATTGACTGCGAAAATATACTAGGATATGGATTTGAACAGGCAAGAAAGATAAATCATGGTCAAAGAATTTTCTGGTTGCTTCCGACGGTGTTCGGACGGATTTGATTTCTAGTGGTAGGGGTATATTCCGATAGGTCGCAAATATAGAAGGAGTGAGAGAGAGATGGGGGTGGATCTAATCAGTTTCGGGACGATTTGAATCTTAGAGAAAAAGACATATCCTTACTTGCTACTTCTCCGGCTATGAGTAAACGACGAGTTTATCCTCGTCGACTTGTCGAAAATTTTGAACCTTTTGAAAAACATCAAAGGAGATGATGGTGGGGTGGAACTATGGGTGGTAGAGGGGGTTGCTGGGCAGTGAGCTGAGAAGATAGTGGTTGACGGCGGACCAAATATTGTAAATGAATATAAAAGGCAACTAAAGAAATTGATTTCATTCAAAAAGCTAGCTGCTCCAACCTCCATTTTCCGACCAAGGAAGGCATCCTTCTCTCTCCTCGTCCCAATTATTTTGGTCAATAAAATCTAGTGAGAATTATATTTAGGTGTTGACTTGGATGTTGATATGGACAAATTAACAGAAGGGTCGGCTGCCACAGTGGAGATCCGTTAGGGCTAATGGCAATTTTACATACTTTGTTAACGATAGAGGTGTATTTGGATGAAAAGTATAACAGGGGACAAATGTAAACTATATACCATAGTATAGGGATAAATTCGAACATTTTTCGTTATTTTAAGGGCTTGAGCCTAAAGCAAAAAAATCAAAGATAAAGCTAAGAGCCTTTTGGTTTGAATAAATCCTTTTACCAAATTAATCTTGTTGATCAAATCCCTGGTTATTATATAGAAACTCATTTTTCAATATTTACAATCACATATATATATATATATATATATATATAGTCCCCAAACTCTACAGTTTATAGGAAAGATATATACACAAATTAACACCACAAACATAAAACAATAATGGATTTAAGTAATATACACTAACCATGTAAAAGTTTTTCATAATATCATTGTAGTTTAATCGGTAATAACATATTAGATCATTTTCACAAAGTTATTAAGTATTAATATTTATTGCGAAAAAGGCCAAAACTATCCCTGAAGTATCGAAACTGGTACAAATATGCCCTCCATCCACCTATTTGAATATAAAGTTATTTTTTTGGCTCAACATTACCCTTTCACTAACAGAAAATTCTGAAGGAAAAAAAAAATTAATTAATATCCACGTGTCACTGTCAAATTGCCTAACTTAAACTTCACCCCAAATATAATTAAACCCACCTGTAACCCTTCCGCATATTGACCCTCTCTGATTTTAAAATACAGCTCTCTCTCTCTCTCTCTACCTTCTTCTCCTCATTGTTTCTTGAGCGAAATCCACCAGCGAATCCGCCGGAAATAGCAACAAACACAACAGTCTCATCTCACTTGCAAATTATATGTCACGACCCAATTCTCCCTCCGTAAGACGTTGTGATGACACCTAGTCTCTACGACTAGGTAAGCCTAACAAAATGCGAAAATAACAAAAATATAAGGAAAACTTAACAACTAACTACAATAGATAACTAAATAACTGGTAACAATGTCGCTCGGCATGTACAATAACTAACATTCTAGTAATACATGATATTTTCAAAACCCGGAACATCATAAGTCACAAGCTACTGAAGGGAACTAGTATCTCTACACACCAGAGTATAATAAAAGAAGTACGGAAGGTAAATGACATAGGAGAGAATATAGGGGGACTCCGAGGTCTGCGGACGCGGCATATGTACCTTGAAGTCTCCGTACAACAGCTAGCACTCTCAGCTAATAGTGGGGCTGATAATAATTACCTGGATTTGCACATAAAACATGTGCAGAAGAGTAGCATGAATACATCATAACGGTACCCAATAAGTGCAAAGCCTACCGAGGTGAGGTCAGGCACACTGGTATATAATAAATAAAGCAAGAGAATATAACAGTATAATAAGAGATTGGAATTTAACAAAAGGAAAACACAGTGAAATAATTGTACAACACACAGGGATAACTGTAGTGGATCTTCCGAGATACCGTCTCGTAGTCCCAAAATAAATATGCAGGGAGAACTCCCGAGGTACCACCTCGTAGTCTCAAAAAGTAAATATACAGGGAGAACTCCCGAGGTACCACCTTGTAGTCTCAAAAGTAAATGTGCGGGGAGAACTCTCGAGGTACCACCTCGTAGTCTCAAAAGTAAATGTGCAGGGAGAACTCCCAAGGAACCGCCTCGTAGTCTCAAAAGTAAATGTGCAGGGAGAACTCCCGAGGAACCACCTCGTAGTCTCAAAAGTAAACACACAGCTCAACCAATAAATACCACAGTTAAGACTTATAAAGAACAAGGAAAAGCAGAAAATCAACTAGGCATGCTGTACAGAATTCAAATAAGCAGTTAAAGCACGTAGACATGCAATATTAGACTAAACAGGATAACTATACACATTGATATAACTCAATTAAGAATGAGAACATGTTACTACTCAGTAAAAATCGTGTTTTACAATAAATAGCTCGTGTACGCACTTGTCACCTCACGTACACGACGCTCACATATCACAATAATACCAAATCCTAAGGGTATTCCCTCCCCCTCTCATTTCCCCCCCACAAAGTTAGGCAAGCTACTTACCTCGAACCAAGCTCAATCAATCTGTAAGAATGCCTTTTCCTTGATTATTCGACTCCGAATGGACCAAATCTAGCCAAAAATAATTACATATCATCAATACAACTATAATAGACTAATCTAATTAATGAAATCAAGACTTTAATAGAAATTCCAAATTTCGTCCTAAAAAGTCGACCCGGGCCCACGTCTCGGAATCGGGTAAAAGTCACAAAATATGAACACCCATTCACTCACGAGTTCACTCGTACCAAAATTATCCAAATCCTATATCAAAATACGAATCAAAACTCAAAAGTTAGTTGAAGAACTTCCAACCTTTTCCCCCAAATTTCTCAACCAAATTCCTTAATTAAATGATGAAAACAACTATAGATTAGTGGAATATAACCATAAATTAAAAGTTCTCTCTGAAAAATCCTTGAATTATCGCCTCAATCCGAGCTCTCAAAGACCCAAAATTGAAAATGGGATAAAACCCTTGAACTTGGCCTTTTTTGCCCAGCGAATTCGCACCTGCGGACATCTAGTCGCATTTGCGACGCCGCACCTGCGGAAATTCCATCGCAGGTGAGGAAATGGCTTAAGGTGACTGGGACCGCTTCTGCGATCAGGTGGTCGCACCTGCGTGTGCGCACCTGCGGACAATGGTCCACTTCTGCGGTCTCCTTCCGCGTCTACGGTTCCTCTAGCACATCTGCGGACATCGCAGATGCGGAATTTTCCACGCACCTGCGACCCCCGACCAAACCTCCCAACTCTGATTCTGTGCCATATTGCTCGCACCTGCGGTTAGCCTTGCGTAAGTGCGATTACACCAGAACCAGCCCAACACAAGAAATTCTTCTAAGTCCAAAAATGATCCGTTAACCATCTGAAACTCACTCGAGGCCCCCAGGACCTCAACAAAACATACCAACAAGTCCTAAAACACCATACGAACTTAGTCGAGCCCTCAAATCACATCAAACAACACTAAAAACACGAATCACCCTCCAATTCAAACTTAATAAACTTTGAAACTTTAAACTTCTACAACCGATGCCGAAACCTATCAAACCACGCCCGATTGACCTCAAATTTTGCATACAAGTCATATTCAACATTACGGACCTACTCCATCTTTCGGAATCGAAATCTGACCCCGATATCAAAAAGTCCACTTCCGGTCAAAATCTCCAAAAATTTGACTTTTGCCATTTCAAGCCTAAATCAGCTACAGACCTCAAATTTACAGTTCGGACATGCTTTAAAGTCCAAAATCACCAAACGGAGCTAATGGAACTGACAGAACTCTATTCCGGAGTCGTCTTCACACAGTTTCGACTATGGTCAAAATTCTAAGACTTAAGCTTCCATTTTAGGGACTAAGTGTCCCAACTTACTCCGAAACCATAACAAAACCTCCCGGCAAGTCTCATAAGCAAAAATAGATACGGGGGAAGCAGTAAATGGGGGATCGTGGCTAATACACTCAAAACGATCGGCCGAGTCATTACATCATCCCCCTTCTAAAATAATCGTTCATCCTCGAACGAGCATAGAGACATACCTGAAGTGGTGAAAAGATGAGGATAGCGGATGCGCATATCATCCTCGGTCTCCCAAGTCGCCTCCTTGACCGGCTGACCCCTCCACTGAACCTTCACGGAAGCAATGTTCTTTGACCTCAGCCTTCGCACCTGCCTGTCCAAAATGGCCATCGGCTCCTCAACATAAGATAAATCCTTGTCCAACTAGACTGAGCTGAAATCCAACACATGAGACGGATATGATACTTCCGGAGCATAGAAACATGGAATACCGGGTGAACCCCTGCTAAAGTGGGAGGCAAGGAAAGCTCATAAGCAACCTCCCCAACATGCCGCAATACTTCGAATGGGCCGATAAACCTTGGGCTCAGCTGGCCCTTCTTTCCGAACCTCATAACACCCTTCATAGGTGACACCCGGAGCAGGACCTGCTCTCCAACCATGAATGCAACATCGGGAACCTTCCGATCCGCATAAATCTTCTGTCTGGATTGGGTTGTGCGAAGTCGATCCTGAATCACCTTAACCTTCTCCAGAGCATCCTGAACCAAGTTTGTGCCCAATAACCTAGCCTCGCCCGGCTCGAACCAACCCACTGGAGACCGACACCGCCTACCATACAGAGCCTCATACGGTGCCATATGAATGCTCGACTGATAACTGTTGTTGTAGGCAAACTAAGCAAGTGGAAAGAACTGATCCCAAGCACCCCCAAAATCTATCACACAAGCGCGAAGCATATCCTCCAATATCTGAATAGTGCGCTCGGACTATCCGTCCGTCTGAGGATGAAATGTTGTGCTCAACTCAACCCGAGTACCCAACTCTTGCTGTACAGCCCTCCAGAACTATGATGTAAACTGCGTACCTCGGTCAGAGATGATAGATACTTGTACGCCATGAAGCCTGACAATCTCGCGGATATAAATTCGAGCCATCTGCTCGGAAGAATAGGTAGTCATCACAGGAATGAAATGAGCTGACTTGGTCAGCCTATCCACAATCACCCAAACTGCATCAAACTTCCGTTGAGTACGTGGAAGCCCAACAACGAAATCCATAGTGATCCGCTCCCATTTCCACTCCAGAATCTCTAACTTCTGAAGCAATCCACCTAGCTGCTGATGCTTATACTTTACATGCTGGCAATTCAAACACTTAGCTACATATTCCACTATGTCCTTCTTCATTCTCCTCCACCAGTAATGCTGCCTCAAGTCCTGATACATCTTCGCGACACCCGGGAGAATGGAGTACTACGAACTGTGACCCTCCTTGAGAATCAACTCATGCAGACCATCTACATTGGGCACACATAGCCTACTCTGCATCCTAAGTGCACCATCATCTCCAATAGCGACCTCATTTGCATCACCGTGTTGAACCGTGTCCTTAAGGACAAGCAGATGGGGGTCATCATACTGACGCTCCCTGATACGATCATAAATAGAAGACCAAGAAATCACACAATCCAATACTCGACTCGGCTAAGAAATATCCAATCTAACAAACTGGCTAGCTAAGGCCTGAACATCCAACGTTAATGGCCTTTCTACTGCTGGTAGATATGCTAAGCTCCCCAAACTCTCCGCCCAGTGACTCAAAGCATCGGCCACCACATTGGCCTTCCCGGGATGGTACAAAATGGTGATATCATAATCTTTAAGTAACTCCAACCACCTCCACTGACGCAAGTTAAGATCCTTCTATTTGAACAGATGATGCAAACTCCGGTGATCGGTGTAGATCTCACAAGGGACATCGTACAAATTGTGCCGCCAAATCTTCAAGGCATGAACAATAGCTGCTAACTCAAGGTCGTGGACATGATAGTTCTTTTTATGCGCCTTCAGCTATCTGGATGCGTAGGCAATCACCCTACCGTCCTGCATCAACACCGCACCGAGACAAATCCGTGACATTTCACAATATACAGTATAAGATCCCGAACCTGTAGGCAATACCAATACTGGGGATGTCATCAAAGCCGTCTTGAGCTTCTGAAAGCGCTCCTCATACTCCTTTTTCCACCTGAACGGAGCACCCTTCTAGGTCATCCTGGTCATAGATGCTGCAATAGATGAGAAATCCTCTACAAAATAACGATAATACCCCTCCAAACCAAGAAAACTCCAGATCTCTATAGCTGATGACGGTCTGGGCCAACTCTGCACTGCTTCAATCTTCTTTGGATCCACCTGGATCCCCTTACTCGATACTACATGACCCAAGAATGCCACCGAGTCTACCCAAAATTCACACTTTAAAATTTTTGCATATAATTTCTTTTCTCTCAAGGTCTGAAGCATAGTCATCAGGTGTTGCTCATGATCCTCCCGAGTCCGGGAGTACACCAGAATGTCATCAATAAACACAATGATGAAAGAGTCAAGATAAGACCGGAACACACTGTGCATCAAGTGCATAAAAGCTGTTGGGGCGTTGGTCAGCCAAATGACATTACAAGAAACTCGTAGTGACCATACCGAGTCCTCAAAGCAGTCTTCGGGATATCTGGCTCCTGAATCTTCAATTGATGATAGCCTAAACGTAAGTCAATCTTGGAAAACACTCTAGCACCCTGTAACTGATCAAATAGGTCATCAATACGAGGCAATGGATACATGTTCTTCACTGTGACTTTGTTCAACTGGCGGTAATCAATACACATCCGCATAGAACTATCATTCTTCTTCACAAATAAGACGGGAGCACCGCAAAGTGACACACTAGGTCGAATGAAGCCCTTATCAAGCAACTCTTGTAACTGATCCTTCAACTCAGGAGGAGCCATACAATATGGAGGAATAGAGATGGGCTGAGTGCCCGGCAACAAATCAATGCCAAAATCAATATCTCTGTCGGGCGGCATGCCCGAAAGATCACATGGAAATACATATGGAAAATCCCTCACTATTTGGACTGACTCAACTATAGGGGTATCAATACTGACATCTCTCACATAAGCTAGATACGCGTCACATCCCTTATCAACCATTCGTTGAGCTTTAAAAAATGAAATAACTCTGTTGGGATTATACTCTAAGGTACCTCTCCACTCTAATCGCGGTATTCCTAGCATAGCCAGCGTCACGATTTTGGCATGACAATCAAGAATAGCATAATCGGGTGACAACCTGTCCATGCCCAAAATAACATCAAAGTCTACCATACTGAGCAATAATAAATCGACTCTGGTCTCAAAACCACTAAGAGAAATCAAACACGACTGATACACGTGGTCCACAACAAGAGAATCTCCCACAAGAGTAGACACATAAATAGGGGAACTCGAGGAATCCTGAGATACGCCCAAATACGGGGCAAAATAAGAGGACACGTAGGAATAAGTGGATCCTGGATCAAATAAAACTGACGCATCTCTTTGACAGACTGGGGCAATACTTGTAATGATAGAGTCGGAAGCAACTGCCTCTGTACGAGCAGGAAGAGAATAATATCTGGCCTGGCCTCCCCCTCTAGGGCGACCTCTACCTCCCTGAACTCTAACTCGAGTTGGCTGAGCAGGTGGGGCGGTAGCTGGTGCTGTAATCATAGCCTGAGGACCCGGTGGAACACGTTGCGCATGAGAAGTCTGTGGAGGTGCACCCCTCCTAAGTCTGGGCAATCCCTCACCATATGGCGGGTGTCGCCACACTTAAAACAAGCTCTCGTAGAGCGTGGCTGCTGTGACAGGCTCGGGCCAGGTCTACTGGACTGACCGCTAAAAACACCCCGTGCAGGAGGCACACTAGACACTGGCGGTGCATAATAAGGCTCTTGGGGCCTAGAAGGGGTCGGAATACCACTGGCGGCTGAAAGAGCTGAATGAACCAGGCGATTCACATAACCCCTACCATGGCGAACTACAGCTAGGGCATGAGTACCACTATAAGTTCCAGACTCTCGAGACCTCTTGGCCTCCCTCTCCTCTCTCTCCCGAGCAAGCATACCCTTCAATATCCTAGAAATACTCACAACCTGCTGCTAAGAAATATCCATCTCTAAATCCCGGGCCATGCTAAGCCTAATACTGGGGTACAGTCCCTCAATAAACCGACGAACCCTCTCTCGAACTGTGGCAACCAAGGCTGGTGCATGTCGGGCCAAATTACTAAAGCGAATTGCATACTCTAACACAGTCATAGCACCCTGGCACAACTGCTCAAACTCTGCACGCCATGTATCTCTAAGACTCTGAGGATTATACTCCCTCAAGAACATGTCTGAGAACTGAGTCCATGTAAGTGAAGTTGCCTCAGCCGGACTACCCAACTCATAAACACGCCACCACTGATAGGTTGCTCCTATAAGTTGGAATGCAGTAAAAGAAACTCCACTCGACTCTGCTACGCCCATAGTACAGAGAATACGGTGACACTCCTCCAGAAAACCCTGGCATCCTCTGACGCCAATCCACTGAAGGTAGGAGGGTAGTACTTCTTGTACCTCTCAAGTCTGAGCTGCTCCGCCTCAGAAACTGCTACCCTAAGCTCGGGCTGAGTTTGAGCTACCAGCTGCATCGGTATAATCTCTGGAACCTGGTCGACCTGAACCCGCTGCTCTGGAGTACCAGCGACGGGAGTCTGTGCTCCTCCCCCGGCCTGAGACGTGGCAGGAGTAAGTGGAATCAATTCAGCCCGAGCCAAGGTGTTGAACATGCTCAGATAATGTGCTAGAGTCTCTTGGAGAGATGGTGAAGCAACATGTATCTCAGGTGTCTGCCCTCTAGCTGGAGCTACTGGGGGCTCCTCTCTAGCAGCTCGTGCGGGTGCTCTAGATGCACCGCGTGGACGTCCTCGGCCTCTCGTGGCTCTAGCAGGGGGCGCAGGTGCCTGGTCATCAAATCCATATGTACGTGTCCTCACCATCTGTGAGAGAATAGAATATAAAAGTTTAGAATTTCGAAGTCAACAATTCTGCACGACAAGGAATCAAAGAAATAAAATTCTTCCTAATAGTTCCATAGCCTCCCGAAGATAAATACAGACGTCTCTGTACCGATCCGCGAGACACTACTAAACTTGCTTGTGACTCACGACACCTATGAACCTAGAGATCTGATACCAACTTGTCACGACCCAATTCTCCCTCCGTAAGACGTCGTGACGGCACCTAGTCTCTACGACTAGGTAAGCCTAACAAAATACAGAAATAACAAAAATGGAAGGAAAACTTAACAACTAACTGCAATATATAACTAAATAACTGGTAACAATGCCGCTCGGCATGTACAATAACCAACACTCTAGTAATACACGGTATTCTCAAAAACCGGAACATCATAAGTCACAAGCTACAGAAGAAATCTAGTATCTCTATACACCAGAGTTTCATAAAAGAAATACATAAGGTAAATGACATATAAGAGAATAGAAGGGGACTCTAAGGTCTGCGGATGCGGCATATGTACCTTGAAGTCCCTGTACAGCAGCAAACACTCTCAGCTAATAGTGAGGCTGATAAGAATTACCTTGATCTACACACAAAATATGTGTAGAAGAGTAGCATGAGTACACCACAACGGTACCCAGTAAGTGCCAAGCCTATCCTCGGTAGAGTAGTGACGAGGTCAGGTCAGGCACACTGGTATATAATAAATAAAGCAGAAGAATATAACAGTATAATAAGAGACTGGAATTTAACAAAAGGAAAACACAGTGAAATAATAGTACAACACACAGGGATAAACAGCAGGGGATCTCCCGAGATACCGTCACGTAGTCCCAAAATAAATATGCAGGGAGAACTCCCGAGGTACCGCTTTGTAGTCTCAAAAGTAAATATACAGGGAGAGCTCCCGAGGTACCGCCTCGTAGTCTCAAAAGTAAATGTACAGGGAGAACTTCCGAGGTACCGCCTCGTAGTCTCAAAAGTAAATGTGCAGGGAGAACTCCCGAGGAACCGCCTCGTAGTCTCTAAAGTAAATGTGCAGGGAGAACTCCTGAGGAACCGCCTCGTAATCTCAAAAGTAAATGTGCAGGGAGAACTCAAGAGGAACCGCCTCGTAGTCTCAAAAGTAAACACACAGCTCAACCAATAAATACCACAGTTAACAACAAGAATTCTACAGTTAAGACTGATAAAGAACAAGGAAAAGATGGAAATCAACTAGGCATGTTGTACATAATTTTAAATAAGCAGTTAAAGCACGTAGACATGCAATATTAGACTAAACAGGATAACTACACATATTGGTATAACTCAATTAAGAATGAGAACAGGTTACTACTCAGTAAAAATCAGGTTTTACAACAAATAGCCCGTATACGCACTCGTCACCTCACGTACAGGCGCTCACATATCACAACAATACCAAATCCTAAGGAGATTTCCCCACACACAAGGTTAGGCAAGCCACATACCTCGAACCAAGCTCAATCAATCCGTAAGAATGCCTTTTTCTCGATTATTCGACTCTGAATGGCCCAAATCTATCCAAAAATAATTACATATCATAAATACAACTACAATAGACTAATCTAATTAATGAAATCAAGACTTTAACAAAAAATTCGAAATTCGTCCTAAAAGGTCGACCCGAGCCCACATCTCGAAATCGGATAAAAGTTATAAAATATGAACACTCATTCGCTCACGAGTTCACTCGTACCAAAATTATCCAAATACGATATCAAAATCCGAATCAAAACGCAAAACTTAGTTGAAGAACTTCCAATCTTTTTCCCCAAATTTCTCAACCAAATTCCTTAATTAAATGATGAAAACAACTATAGATTAGTGGAATATAACCATAAACTAGTTAAGAATAATTACCCCAAAGTTCTTTCTGAAAAATTCTTGAATTATCGCCTCAATCCGATTTCTCAAAGACCCAAAACTGAAAATGGGATAAAACTCTTGAACTTGGTCTATTCTGCCTAGCGTTTTCGCACTTGCGGGCCTCTAGTCGCACCTGCGACGCCGCACCTGTGGAAATTCCATCGCAGGTGCGGACGTGGCTTAAGGTGACTGGGACCGCTTCTGTGATCAGGTGGTCGCACCTGCGTGTACGCACCTGCGGACAATGGTCCGCTTCTGCGGTCTCCTTCCGCGCCTGCGGTTCCTCTAGCGCATCTGCGGACATCGTAGATGTGCCATTTTCCACGCACCTGCGACCCCTGACCAAATCTCCCAACTCCGCTTATGCGCCATATTGCTCGCACCTGCGGTTAGCCTTGCGCATGTGAGATTACACCAGAACCAGCCCAGCAAAAGAAATTCTTCTAAGTCCAAAAATGATCTGTTAACCATCCGAAACTCACCCGAGGCCCCCGGTACCTAAACCAAACATACCAACAAGTCCTAAAACACCATACGAACTTAGTTGAACCCACAAATCACATCAAACAACGCTAAAAAATACGAATCGCCCTCCAATTCAAACTTAATGAACTTTGAAACTTCAAACTTCTACAACCGATTCTGAAACCTATCAAACCACGTCCGATTGACCTCAAATTTTGCACACAAGTCATATTTAATATTACGGACCTACTCCAACTTTCGGAATCGGAATCCGACCCTGATATCAAAAAGTTCACTTCCGGTCAAAATCTCCAAAAATTTGACTTTCGCCATTTCAAGCCTAAAGCAGCTACAGACCTCAAATTCACAGTCCAGACACGCTCCTAAGTCCAAAATTACCCAACGGAGCTATCGGAACTGACGGAACTATATTCCGGAGTCGTCGTCACATAAATCCGACTACAGTCAAAATCCTAAGACTTAAGCTTCCGTTTTAGGGACAAAGTGTCCCAAATCACTCTGAAACCACAACAAAACCTCCCGGCAAGTCTCATAAGCAGAAAAAGATATGGGGGAAGCAGTAAATGGGGGATCGGGGCTAATACACTCAAAACGACCGGTTGGGTCGTTATATTATGAGTAGAAAATCCTTTTTTTACTAGACTTAGCATAGTAATATAATCTAGAAAATGAAATCCATGATAACAAAAAAGAATTCAAAAGAAGAAAATACCAGTGAAGAAATTATCTAAAAAATTACCAACTATTATTAGTAAATCATATGAACCTAGTGTGTTTGAAATGTGACAAATTGAATAATACCCGTTATACAGAGGAAAAAAGCTTACATATTAATAGAACAAAAGGCAAAATAAATTTAAAATTGAAATGCAAATTACATATGCAGTAAAAAATTAGAAATAATCATCAGATTTTCATAGGGGAATGACAAAAAAGTAATGAAGAAAAACCCTAGAAATAACGAATAAAAAACTTACACGATAAAGATACCCATTGCACAAACAAAACAAGATCTAAACATTTTGGCATAAAAAAGAATATGGCACTTCCTTCCATCTTCCATAAAAATAATTCTAATAAAGAACTCAATTTTGGGTTTGCCTCATGAACAACCATAGACATACAATTCATACAAAAACGCTCATTAAAACGAAAATGATGAAGAGGGAGAGAGGTGTGTGTATGAGTGTGAGAGAGAGTTATATTTTAAAATTGAGGCCGGTCAATATCCGGGCGGGTTACGGATGGATTTAACTATAATTTGGCTTAGGATTTACGTTAGGTCAATGGGACGGTGACATGTAGATATTAGTTAAATTTTCTTTTTTCTTCGAAAATTTCTTTTAGTAATAAGGGTAACATTGAGCCCAAAAGATAACTTTAGGGGCATTTTTATTCAAATAGGTGGAGGGATGATATTTTTTTAACCAATATCAATACTTCAAGGGTAATTTTGACCCTTTTCCATATTTATTATAGAGATTTACCTCTAACTGCAATATATTTGACCTGAAGGTGTAAATATGTGTAGCATCGTCGATCCATAAAACTTAAACAGATAACTGGATTTAAAAAGAAGATACAAAGTGTCAAATGATTGCATTTAATTGTAGCTACATATTCTGATCAGTTCTTCAAACTTGTTTGAGACTGAAGCATAGTTATTACCGTACATATTCGAATCGGTAAAACTGAAGAAATTGTTTTGATTTCTTAGACCTTATTGAATTTGGCAAGAACAAGTACAGTAGCAGAAGTAACAGCAGGAATGAAAATCTCATCAGAAATTGCTTGTGGCTTTATTCTTTGCTTGATAAATAATGTTGTCACAGGAACTCCAAATAGATAAAACAATGTATCTTTGGCTCCAAATCCAGTAACTCCTGATTCACGAATTAGATCACCAACAATTTTTCGAAACTCGTCCTTTGTCAGTTTTCTTCCTTCAACTTTGTGATACTTCTGAAAAATAAAATTCCCCAAAAATCTTCTAATTAATTAACTTTTGGCTATTGCATTAATGAGTAAGAGAAACGTCATAACTATTTTTTGTTACAACTTTAATTTTACCAACAAGTAAAATTATAAAATATTACTCACTATAGCAGAACATCAGGAAACACACTCCTTTCTCCCCCCCCCCCCCCCCCCCCCAAATATTACGAATTTGAATTAAATATGATATGAAATTTGTAGACAGCGATAAATGAAAACCAACAAATAAGAGAAGAAATTCTCAAATATCAATTTTTTATAAAATGGAAGAGAACAAACTTACTTTGTATACTCGCACCAGAGTTGTAGTGCTTGGAATCTTAATCTGCGTACTCCCCTGCCTTCTATTAATTTCTCTACAGAAAACAAAAATAAAAGAGAGAGAAAAACTTTTAGTTTCTTTTATTCTTCTGTTTTTTTTTTTTCTTTTATCCTTGTGGTTGATTAAAAAAATTTACTAAATTTTCTTCTCGATGACCCCAAAACAGTGCTTCAAAATTTCTTCTCGATGGGGCAATGTGATCAATTAACAATAATGAAATCAGGCATGGTTAAAAATTTTGTAAACATAAAGATCATAAAATTTAGGAAAATTAAACACAATATAAACAAGTTGCAAACAATATAGATCATATCTTAGCTAATTTTTTTATATTTAAAAATCATTTTCTCAAAGATAAATTTGTTTAATCTTTTTTAAAGAAAAAATGAATTCCTTTTTAATCAGTTACATCACATGCATATATCAAATTTTAGTAATATGAAAAACTATTTTACTCGACCGTTTGGCAAATTGCATGGTAAAAATCAGCAGACGTCCTTCTAAAATATTTGTCGTAACATATTTCTATAATTTCATCGTCAATCTTCTCATCTCTTCCTGCAAAATAAATGACAAAAGCATTAGAAAGGATAAAGATGCAATATAGCAGTTTCACTTGTAAAAATCTCTCCACGCTTAACTAAAAATTACGAGTTGAATTTTAAAATGAAAAACTTCTTGGCAGGGAGTGTTTTACCCCCCTTAATAGGCCTACCCAATGTGTATCCAGATTAGCCCGGCTCAATGTACTCCGTATATCAGACGGTTAAACAACAATAACTCACAAAAATCCCCTTATGATCACTCTACATAACATGAGAAACAATACAGAAGTTGAAAATATATGACTGATGTTTGAAAAGCGGCTTATACACACCCTGAAAACTTTGACCAATTTTTGAGATGGCTTGGCCCATAAATTGGAGAGCTCCTTGACCAATTTTCTTTAAGGTTCCCATAATTTGGAGATTAAGAAAGAATAAGGTGACAATGGTGGAGGGAGGAAGAGCTTTATATTTTATATTATATACTTTAAAAGAAATTTAAATGAGGCTTGGAAGGTAGGAAGAGTATATTATATTCCTTGAGGTATGGACAAAACTTTTTATGAAGTTTTCTAAATAGCTTTGAAAATGGGGAGAATCTTACTTGTATATTGTGTAAACGCCAAAAAGACAAGTGCATATGCCACATATTAAGCAGGGGCCTTGTTCGACGAGTAAAACGAGTAAATTGCCCAAGTGAGATGATGAGAATTGCAAAAGGAACAAAGAAATTTCAAGCAAAAATGAGTGAGAAAAAAGGTTTGGTTAATAGCATATATTTAAACTTCAATTAGTAGAATTGTGTATTTTTGGTCACACAACCTACAATCATAACTTGCCTTTTATGCAAAGAAAACCATTTTCATACTTTATAATTCTAATAAGAACGAACATAATATCTTGCAGTACCAACTATACTAGATTCTAGTTCTCTATAGATATAAATGCCAAGTTTTACATATCATTTAATATTCCAATTTGCAAAGATGCATTGCCATTGAGATATCTCAGGATAGAGAAGCGGAAGCAGATTCCAATACGCTGAATGCTCTGTAAATTTGTAGACCCAACATGAATTTCAATTAACATTAATATCAGAATACCCACAGTTAAAGTAATAAATTGAGGTGAAAATATATATTAATTAACTCTCATTTAGCGATAACAGTAGTAAATACTTACCCAAGTATTTACACCAAACTAAGCAATTTATCTTATGCTGTTTAAAACTAAAGTAAGAATAAATATCATTAACTATAATTAAATGACAAATGTGTATATGATAGCTGCATATTATGCATCCATTAATTTAGTATAAACACCAAGTGCAATAAATTTTACACTAGGTGAAATCACATGTTATTTATCCATTGACTTGTGTTTACACTAAACACCAGATGCAGAGATTAACTTTTTCTGCGCTTAATAACACAAGAAGCGGGGTACTGAAGACTGACAAATGGCATTTAAACGATAAAGCTACACTAAACCAATATCGCAAATTTGTAGATTAGGTGAATCAAAGGCGAGTAAATTATATATGCATCTATTAGTCAAATAAAGTCAGAATGAAACTGTTAACCCAAATACAGATCCACCATGAAAAGTTGCTATTTCTTCATCTTGGCAATGGGAAAAATGGCATTGACTCAGTAAAGAAACAGCAATCAAGATAGCATCCATGGTCTACCAAAACCTACACAAATTACAACATTCAGAGAAAATTCATAAACAAGTCGTGAAAGGCCAGTTACATAATTAAAACTGCCAGGATATCACTCGTAAGCACGATGCTAAGCTCCCTCTCCCAGCGTCCTCTTGGATGTGCTGATGTAAAGCACTGCATGCAGAAAAACTCTCAATATTACCTTCGAATCATTAGAGGCACAGGTAAACTAGTGCAGAGTTAGATAACGAGTTTTTTGCTTACCATTATTTCCCCGTATGAAGGCATCACCATATTTGTTCTTCAATTGCCCATTTACATATTCTTCTGTTTGTTCCATTGCTATATTCATGTATCCATCTAAGCAGGCTAGGATACCTACACCATACAATAACAATTAGCATTTACTTGAGTTAGAGTTTTCCTCCAACATATTGAAAGATGAACATTACCAGCTGAAGGTCTTCAGCAATTTGCAATGATATTTAACTTAGGCCAGCAGTAAGGTTTTTAGCTAGATTGCATGTGAAGACCTCACTCTAACAAAGCTTCCGCCTTACCACGTAACTATGCAGGTTGAAAGAAAAAGTTAACTCTGCCTGCGTGAGCTTCCTCATATTACCGGTCCCAACCCCGAGTAAAGGAGGTGGTTTGCGGTAGGCTGATAGCCATCGTAAAGCTAGTCAGTGTTATGATGAATTAGAGAACTTCCAGTACATTTTATTTCGTATAATAATGGTCTACGATGAGCTTAAACAGAGTGACATTGTCAGTGAGGATACATATATCCGACCCGCACTTGCTTTGAGATTGATGCGTAGTCATTATTTTTGTTGTTTTGGAGTCATCAAGTGCAGATATTAAAGGAGTAGTGGCGTATATAAATGAATTGGATAAGCCTTGCAGCATGTGGTGTATGTAATGTAAGACTTGGCTCCTCTCCCGTTAGCTATGTTGCTCGGTCTCTTCAAAAATGTCATCGGGTGCGTGTCGCATCCCCCAAAAGTAATGCATTTTTGAAGGATCCGATACGGGTGCGACAACAATTTTGGAGAGTGCGAGCAACATAGCCTGTTAGTACCGATTTAAGTTCCTCTGGTTCTATATTAAGTTTTTGACACATCCCATATGAAATTCAATGGATCAGGTTTATTGTATTAACTCAAACTTCATAACCATGGTCAACAGTCTTTCACATTCCCTCTCTCTGATTCACTGTCAGACTCGAATTTATATCCTTTTTCTTCCAAATCTATCAATATATAACTGAAGTAGCTCAATCAGTTAGAGCATTCTTCCCCTCACCCTACAAACCATCCTTCTCCCTCAGGAAACCTAATATTGTCTAGTCTTTTCCATAAACAAAGGGACCTCAAAATTAGTACTCACAGAACTTTATGGTTGACTCTCATTAAAGTATTCTTCAAACTTCAGTCTCCATTTGGGTCATGTGTTACGATTTTTTCACTGATGTTGTAAACATAAAACTTAGTTAGCCCACCCATTTTGACGTGTCATATTGTTTGGATTCAGCTCCTCTCCAACGAGCATCCTTTCTTGCTCATCCAATTCTAGTTTAAATTTTTAAATTTTTGACACATGATCCTTTAACAATTCAATAATCTGATTTATTTTACTAGCAAATATATTTTAACCATAGTTAAAACATAACCTTCTTTCCCATCATTCCGCCAAAATATAGTATAAGTCATTGGCGGAATGATAGGAAAAATTATTTTTTAACTGTGGCTAAAGTATAAACAACAACAACGACCCATTAAAATCTCACTAATGGGGTCTGTGGAGGTTAGTGTGTACGCAAACCTTACCCCTACCCCGAGGAGTAGAGAGGTTGTTTCCGAAAGGCACTCGGCTCAAGAAGACGAAAAGAAAAGAAAAGAGACAATATAAGTACCACCAACATATACCATAAGAAAAAAGTAACAACATCATGAAAGCCAGAAAATAGGTGCAGAGCAAAAGCGGTAACCATTAAATAGAGTCGGCTCTATGAAAAACGAAAGAGTAGTAAGACACAACATTGCCACTAGCTGTCTTAGACAAAAACCCTACCAAGCTAGCCTCACAAATGTACGAACTAAGGAAAGACTCAACTACCTCCTAACCTACAACCCTAATACTCGACCTCCACAGCTCCTTATCAAGGGCCATATCCTCGAAAATCTGAAGCCTCGCCATGTCCTGGCTAAAGTATACTAATTAGTAAAATAAATCAAATTCATTGAATTGTTAAAGGAACACAAGTCAAAAATTTCAAGTGGAACGGGACGAGCAGGAGAAGATGCTCACACGAGAATAGCTGAATCCATAAATGTGATGGCTCAGAAGGATTCTAGCTGAAAATTTCCCTCTAAAATACACTACATCAAGAATATATTGCAGAGGAGGAGACCAATACAAAGTAACAATGCAATGAAGCATTCATAAGAACCAAGAAAGGACAGAGAAGTTCATATAAAGGTTTCTCTCAACATAACATTTTATTCAGGAACCCATTGGCAAATATACAAAACAACTAATAAAAGCAATCATTCATATAGGAGATCCAGAGAACAATAAAGTATATTAACCAGTTACACAACAACAACAACAACCCAATATAATCTCACTAGTGGGGTTTGGGGAGGGTAGTGTGTACGCAGACCTTACCCCTACCCTGGGGTAGAGAGGTTATTTCCGATAGACCCTCGGCTCCCTCCCTCCAAGAACTCCCCACCCTGCTCTTGGGATGACTCGAACTCACAACCTCTTGGTTGGAAGTGGAGGGTGCCCACCACTAGAACAACTCACTCTTGTCTATACACAGTGCACACAAACTTTGCATACAGTATTTCCAACTTTTGCATATGGTTAAATCTCTCAGAATGAATGTTCAGTATGTTAATTGCATCAAATGATTACTAACTTCAGGGCAAAAGGCTTAGTTTCTCTCCCAGAATGCATGTTACGGATGCTTACCACCAAGACCAATTTTTCACAAAGTATTAGTACAATTTTTATTACAGAACAACTTTTTTTTGGTAAGTAAAGATTTTATTATATTTTATTACAGAGCAACTCTTACTTTACAACCCATCAGTTTAGATATTTATTACACAGGTAAATTGGGATGAGCGCTAGTTTGATCTATAGACCATTAATAGTCAATGCAAATGGTTGTCATTGTTTGCTTAATAAGGAAAATGATGGTCATCTACATCACATGGACTAACAAATATTTGAAATGTGATGATCAGAAAATAAATATCTGTAACGTGAGAATACTCAACTTTTCACTCTATTAGAACCTTATTGCTGTGTCGAAGCTTTAGTATCTCAAGGAACATTTCATCTACTCTTGTTACTATTTATTAGAGGTCCAAATACAAATCCTGAGGTGAGTAAAGGGCAACTACCACTACATTTGTTACTAGTATACGCGACACTACGGTTTAGTCATGTTGTTGAGTATAAAACTATAAATAGTTACAATGTATAAGCAAGAGAACAGTAAGTTCAAAAGAAATATAAGAAACAGAAGGAACCAGAGTTACTAACCTCGATAGTCAACACCTGAGTTCAATTTAACAACAACAGGTCGTCCACGAATAGACTTGAGAAAATCTGCTGGAGTCTTGGTGGTTGCTGATCCTTTCTCTCCTGTTCCACTCATTTTCGATTCCTCACTCTGTAGCATCTCAAAAGCAGTAAATTATCAGGATACAACTTACAAAACCAGTATAAATCATAAAATCAATACTATCAGAGTAAGTTACAGTATCATTTGACATAAGAGAGTTAACAGTGTATGCATTGGTAAAGAAAATTGAAGTATCAGAATGTAGCCACCACCTACCATCAGGTTTTTCCCCTAGAAGTATTTTAAACTGAAAGTCACATTTTCTGAAATAGAAAAGGACTCAAAACTGAAATCTGATTGTAACATTCAAATGGTTTTCTGAGTCTCCAACTACAATTGATTTTGCAATTTCTAGGAGTCCTAATTCAACTTTTAAGATTATTGTATTTCAAACTTTGTTTGATAGGCCTGTCATCGAGTAAATAAATCGGCTTCTAGCACATTACCGGACAAGACATCCTTTTCAACTGGGTGGGATCAGCGTCAGGAAGATGTCAAGCATTTCGGAGTTCAAGTCTACCCTCACAAAAGTTTTAAAAAATTGCATGCAAGGTGTGGTGAGTATCCATTCAGTAATAGACCATAAACCGATTTACTGGCTACGTCCTCGGAAGACCTATCTTCCATTCTCCACAGTACACGCAGAGTTGTTTAACTTTCGCAAGAAGGGATCAGAACCCTGGACTCTACGATTTTTTCCTGTAGCATCACTAGCGGGGACCCCTGCAAGCTCAGCCATCACAGAGCAAAGTCCCTCACGCGCATCAGAAAATTTAGGAGACTCTTTTGGTTTTTAAAATTTTCTGATCCAAGGCATATAATATATATGAATCAACTACAAATACCATAGCAAAGGATAAAACTTGCACGAGCTTGCATTTTTCGATATACATCTCGCTAAGAGGCAAGTCTAGAGCACACTAAACGAATTAAGAAGGAAGCACTAAATAAATCTTACTGGGCTTTAAGAGATTCCCGAGGAACTTTACAACTATTCTAGTAGATCATAAGGTATAAAAAGAGCCTCCTTTTTTTTTCTGCAAACTCTAAATGAGTTCCACTACTCATTACAAAAGAAACAAAAAAGCTCTTTATATAAATAGAGGCTCCAGACCTCACACGACTTTTACAAACTAAAGTTAACTAGAACTCTAGAAGACAACAAATAGATATTACCTTCTAATGAATAGCTCGAAGATGGCTTAAATTGATACGTACCCTATCTTAGAGGTGGACACTGCGCAATACAAAGACGTACAGTCACCACGTTTTGACTTTTCTGGTCGATAACCACTAAAAATCAACATTGCAGGGAGATGAATCATAAGAAAGGCATTGCATGAGATCCTAACCTTAGGTATAATAAGGCTCAAACTAGCTAAAATATTCCAGGACATACTTATGTGACTACATCCACCTAAAACCAGAGCACAGACGAAATGATAATCCTCCAGAAAGAACAATAAAAAAAATCCTCCGGAATGACTTTCAACTTAACTGAAGATTGTACAGGTAAGAAATGTTGTTTGCCATCAACAAAATGTGCTCATTCCCACAACAACCTTAACGTACTGCTGAATTGCACACTTGCAGTACAAGACAAAACCCACTAAAACAATGGCAGTTCCATAGATAAATGTCTTCATAATTGGTTGTGGGGTTTATTCAACTCATGTCTCTTTAAGTTAAATTTATTGTTTCCCATAAATCACAAATCTAATACCTTTAACCAAGTCTTTTCATCAAATTGATCAAAAATTTGTTTCTTTTAACTGAGAAAATTTGCTAGCATTACAAAGCGGGATCAAAATTAGTACTTTTTGAATTGTCAAGCTCCAAGATCAGAAATTTAGTATAAAAATTGATTTTTTTGTATCAAAGTTAGTACTTTTCGAATTGTCAAGCTCCAAGGTCAAAATTTAGCATAAAATTGATTCTTTTTTTTTTGATAACCGTGGTGTCCGGGCCAGCTTGCGCGCACCTCGACTAATTCCACGGGATACCTGCCACCTCCCACCAGCAACAGATACCAGATAACTCTATCCACCAAGGCTTGGATAGATGGGAAGAAATCACCTAGCATAAAATTGATTCTTACCCTAAGATTGGTCAACTTCCTTCAATACAATCAGCTCCAGGTAGAAAAAATAAAACAAAAAAGGAGTAAAACATGAGCAATTAACCCTTCAGTTCTGGAAAATAACAAATTCTAAAAATTAGCAAAGCTTCTTTATTTTTTTTTTGAATTGTTGTGGTTTGTCTTAAGTAAAAGATGCTGGACATGAATCCCAAATCACAATTACATAATGCAATATGGATTTTGTATTTCTTGGAGCATATTGTAGCGATAGAAAGACAACAATTTCAAAACAAAAAACGCAGTAATTGGGCAAAGTAAGAGAAAAGAAACAAAAAGTTCAATAGTGTACCTCAACGACTGATTCTTCAGCAAGGAAGAAAAGTACAGAACAGAGAAACTTTGAAGAGCGGAGGGAATTTGTGGGAAGCTAGGGTTTTGAGTTCTTTGTTTACAAGTTTTGAACTCGTGTATATGAGGGGTTCTTATTGAAGACTCTTTATACAGTCCAATAGGATGTGGAAATTGCAGAGTTCACCCTAAAGTTTTGTTATTGTTGTAAACTGTGAATTAATGTGACAAATATTTGAATGCATTCCTAAACCCGTCAAAAAACAATTACTACAATCCATCCCAAGTTAATTTGAATTCGGTTGTATACATTTTCAAAATCTTAATATTTTGGGATCATAATATTTCAATATAGTTCTCTCGTTTAAAAAAAAAGAAGCAAACAAATGGTCCAAGCCTCCCACTTATTGATAAATAACTTGGTATAAACTGACTCGTTAGAGTCAAACTAAATATTTCCTTTCAAAAAGACCTATGTTCTAAAAGAAATTAAAAAGTGCATGCAACTACCTATTTATGCATCTTTGTTTGTGTTCTAAAATATTATCCCATAATAGGTAATAGTTATTCGAACAATATATATCATACCAATAAAAGTAAGGCATGTGTCTTTTATATACTCATTTATTACTTAATCATGATAAAATGATATGTGTTCTCATTTTAATTTTTAACTGTTAGAATTAAATTGACTGATTTAGTATTAAATGTCCAACGTGATTACGCATTTACTCTCGTAATAGAACCTGCATGCTTTGATTGAGCAAAATCGTTGCAGGTGTATTTTATTGGAAACTTTACATAACTGTCACAATCTAAAAGAAATATAACAAATTCGTAGCATGAAATTCAATATTATAGATGTGGCAGAAAAATATTTATATTTATAGCACACAGTTCCAATAAAATAGGAATATTAATTATTAATCTCTAAACATAAGCAATTTGAATGGAAAGTCAATAATTCTTTGTACAAAAATTATATTTTTTTCTCTCTTTATCTATTAGCTTTCCTTCTTTTTCTTCATCTTCTTAGCTTTATTTTCTGCCGAAACCAATATATTTTCTAAATTTGTTCCATTCGTTTTCTTTTTAATTATTTTTTTTAAGTTTCTCTTTTCCTTCTTTCTTCCTTTATTAACATAAAGATCTTACTTCGATAATAATATACGTTAATATACACAAAACGTATATAAAAAAATATATATTGAATTAACACATATAAAATATACAAAACATATACATAAAAAATACATCTTCAATTAAGATGACACTTGGACATGTGAAATATACATAAAAAAATATATCTTAAATTTAATTAAGATGGCATATAAATGTACAAAAAATATATTAAAAAATACATCCTGAATTAAAATGGCACTTGACATATAAAATATATTTAAAATATACATTAAAAATACATCTTAAAATAAGATGGCACTTCACAAATAAATATACAAAAATTATATACATAAAAATACATTTTGAATTAAAGTGATACTTGATATACAAAGTATAAAAGATGTATAAATCAATACATCTTGAATTTAGGTGGCATTCATATATGCATCAGATTTTTAAAAATGTAGTGAAGAAGATGAATGTTGGGCTTAATTTTTGTAATATGCTAATAATGAAAAAAAAGTGCTCTTTATGGAATAAACAATAAATGATACTATTTTTAAATAATAGTTAAAAAAGGATCAAGTGTGTAAAAAACTCTATTCTATTTAAGTTTGTATACGCAAAAGAAAATGGAGAGTGAATTTGACAAATGGTCATTCAAGTAATGCTTTGTAACACAAAAATTACTTTTTTTAAGCACAAAAATTATCTTTCTAAACCCTACTTAACATAAATATTAAAGTCACGAAAAATGCTATTTTAACCTGAAAGTGACGTGGCTATCTTATTTTACTTAATAAAAAGAGTTAATTTCATAAATCTCCCTCCAGGTTTTGCCTCGTAACATTAGCTTTCCTTGTGATTAACGATATTATGCTTACTTTACCTATTTTAAATTTTTTGTAATAATTGTCTTCACTTATTAACAAAAGTATAAAAATTATAATTTAACTAATTTACTCTCATTAATATACTCTTAGTTAAGTTAATTTTATTAACATTTTTAAACTCCTAACTAAAGATAACCAGAAAGTAAAAGGCAAAAATATCAAGAATTGAACATGGAGAAGAAGCGGATAGAAAACAAGAAAAAAATCTAGATCGAGAGAGAAAAAAGGCGAATCAAAATAGCAAAAAACAAATGAAAAAAGGAAAACATCCAATATCTGAAGTATATGAGTTAAAATTGAAGCAAAGAGCCTTTTAGGAGAACTCTGGATTTACCGAATAATCATGATTTAAATGATGACTATGATGTTGATTAGGATAAATATCCGTCTTCAAATGATACTTAATCACGTTATTACTTCAATTCCAAACTAAAAAATCAGTGAAGAGGAATTCATGAATGAGATAGCAAGTTTAGAAGATAATTCTTATACTGTTCAGTAACTGGATAGATACACTTTCGATATGCCTGTGTCGTTGATCGAGAAAGAATTATTGTGGAATGTGATTATGAAAGATATTTTTTTAATAAAAATATGTTTACAAAATTAATTAAACAAAAATATATATTAGTAAAAGTAAATTAGTCAAGTTAGTAGTTTTAAATAAATATGTTAAGACAATGGTTACAAAACTAAAGGGTAAGGTAAGCGTAATATTGTAAACCACAAGAGAAATTAGTGTTACCAGAAAACCTAGAGGGAGGTCTGTGAAATTAACCTTTTTTATTAAGCAAATTAAGATAGCCATGTTACTTTTTCAGTGAAAAAATGACATATTTCATTCACTTTTATATTTGTATTAACCAGGCTTTAGAAAGATAATTTTTGCTGTACAAAAAATTAACTTTTACGTTATAAAGTTTAACTTAAATGACTATCGGTGAAATATAGATGTGGCACTGGCACATCCAAAAATATAAGTGAAATACTAATGATAATCTATCTATCTATCTATATTATAATAAAAGCATGAATACAATGTCGGTTTACAAAAATAATCTTATAATATTAAACATAATAACTCATAATAAAAAGACACAAGCGGAATTCTATATATTAGCCTTATAATTCTATTAGTTTTAGGATATAATACTAGATGTTAGGAATCCTACATGATTACCTTTAGGAATCTTATTGTAACGACTCGGCTGGTCGTTTTGAATATTATAACCTTGTTCTCCCATTTACTGCTCAAATTATGTCTTTCAATTGATTTATGACTTATCGGGTTAGTTGGTTTGGGTCCGGAAGGAATTCCGAATGAAATAAGACACTTAGTCTCATAATTGAAAATTTAAGTTAGAAAAATAGACCGGATATGGAACTATATGTAAACGATCTCGGATTTGAATTTTGATGATTTCAATAGCTACGTATGGTGATTTTGGGTTTAGGAGCATGCCCGGAATATTATTTGGAGGTCCATAGTGGAATTAGGCTTGAAATGCCGAAAGTTGAATTTTTGGGAAGTTTGACCGGGGGTTGACTTTTTATTATTGGGGTCAAAATCTGATTCTGAATATTGAAATACCTCTATTATGTCATTTATGACTTGTATGCAAAATTTGAGGTCAATCGGACGTGATTTGATAGGTTCCCGAGTCGTTTGTAGAAATTAGAAATTTCAAAGTTCATTAGGCTTGAATTTGGGTGTAATTCATGATTTTAGCATTGTTTTGAGGTGATTTGAGGGTTCGACTAAGTCTGTATGATGTTTTAGGATTTGTTGGTATATTTGGTCGAGGTCCCGAGGGGCTCGGGTGAGTTTTGGATGGTTAACGGATCAAAACTTTGGACTTGAATACCTGCTGGAATTTTCTGATATCTGATGATGTTTTCCTTCTACGCGATCACGTGAATGCGTCTGCGATCGCGTGAATGCGCCTGCGATCGTGTAGGCTTATTTGGTCAGTGAGGGTTTTTGTTCTACGCGATCGCGTAGGGTTAATGTGAGGCAGTGGCATTTTGTGCTTCGCGATCGCATGGACTAGTCCGCGATCGCGTATGTCTGTGATGTTGTGCATCGCGATCGCGTGGGAAAGTCCGCGATCGCGTAGAGTAAAATCTGGGCGATGAAAAATTGTTCTTTGCGATCGCGTGGGAATGTTCGCGATCGTGTAGAGCAAATGTCTGGGCAGAGAGTTTAAGTTCTGAAAATGGGACTTCGTGCCATTTTCAGTTTTTGACGATTTGGAGCTCGGATTTGAGGCGATTTTGGGTGATTTTCAGAGAAAACAACGAGGTAAGTATTCTTAACTCAATATTAGTTAAATTACCCGAATCAATGATTGTTTTTATCATTTAATTGGTGAATTGAGTTGGAAAAATTTGAAAACCCTCCTAGTTTAAATTGAAGATTTGAGGGTCGAGTTGAGGTCGGATTTTGATAAAATTGGTATGGTTAGACTCGTGGTTGAATGAGCTTCCAGATTTTGTAACTTTTATCGAGTTCCGAGACGTGGGCCCCACGAGCGATTTTTGAGCTAATTTTCGGATTTTTATGGAAAATTACTATTTTCTTATGGAATTAATTCCAATAAATTTTATTGACTGAAACGAATTATTTATGACCAGATTCGAGGCGTTTGGAGACGAATTCACGAGGAAAGGAAATTGCGGAATAAGAATTTCACGACTTGAGGTAAGTAACAGTTTTAAATCTGGTCCTGAGGGTATTAAACCCCAGATTTTGGTATCATGTGATTATTTTGGAGGTGACGCACATGCTAGGTGACGGGCGTGTAGGCGTGCGCTGAGGGGATTGTGACTTGGTCCGTCCCTGGAAACCGTAAAGTTGAATAATTTGTTAGCTATATGCTCTCTATGTGTTGATAAAATTTGACTGTAAATCATGTTAGAAATCATGCTTAGGCTATGTGATAGTATCGTTGGGACCTGAGAGGTCGTGTACTTGTTGAATTGCTTGCTAAATGCTATATTTGCTCAGTCTCAATTTTTACTTGTACATTTTATCTCAGTCTCTGTTATTATTATTGATACATCATATCATTATTGTTGGGCTGATTTCATGATTATTGAGAGCCCGAGAGACTGGAGAGATTTATGACTGAGTGAGGCCGAGGGCCTGATTGTGAGATATTGATACTATGGCACGTGAGTTGTCCGTGCAGCACGTGAGTTGGCCGTGCGAATCCTTATATTATACTATAGCACGTGAGTTGGCCGTGCAACACGTGAGTTGGCTGTACGGATCCAGATATTTATATTATGGCACGTGAGTTATCCGTGCAAATTATAGCGCTTGGGCTGTAGGAGCCCCTCCGGAGTCTGTACACCCCCAGTGACTGCGGGTACCTATTGAGAGAGTGATGAGGGCTGGGAGCCCAGAGAGTGATGAGGGTTGGGAGCCCAGCGAGTGATTGTTTTCCTAAGAGGTTGTACTTGATTTTCATTTGTTGTTGCACTTAGTTGCTATTTGTCATTATTGTGAAATCTCTGAAAGATTGTTGATATACGGATTACATGAACAAGAACTGTATAAAAATTGATTTGACATTAAACTGCCAGATTTGATAGCATGTCTATTCTTTGCTGGAATTACTCGAAATGAACCATAACTGTGTAGCTCGTTACTATCTTCAGTTCCTTATTTATTATTGTTACTTGCTGAGTTAGTTGTAGTCATACTACACCCTACACTTCGTGTAAAGATCCAGGTATTCTCGGACATAGCGGGTGTTGATCCTTTCACGGGGTTACTTTTTAGGAGATTTTGAGGTAGCTGTCGTGTTCCGCAGACCTTGTCTCTCCTTCTCTATCTCTTTATTTACCGTATTTGCTCTCAAACTATTATAAACTATATTTTCCAGACTCCCAAGGTATATGAGAGATCAATACGGCGGGTTTAAAAGTAGGATTAGAGATAACAAAACTTTGATGTGATCATAGTGAGCGGTGAAAAAGTGCAAGCTAGCATAATTCGAGAGAATATGACTAGTACATTATTGTAGTTGCTCGAGAGAGAATTACGATAAGTCGAGTGCTCATGATCAATAGAAAAAACTTAGGCGAAATTGTAGGAGACGTAGCGGGAAGGATTCCGACAATTGGAAAAATCATAACTCTAGCCCTTAGTATCCCTAGTTATTAATTTACTACTTTAATTTGTTAGTTAATTAGTTAGACATAAGGATCTTAATATTTATAACTTTAAAATTGTTCGAGCTAGTCTTTTTAGTGATATTGAACAGTTATAGTGAAACCTTAGTTCTCTGTGGGATTCGATTCCGGACTTTTAGACTGGATTATTGCAACGACCGTTTATCCTTTTTAGGACTAGAGTTGGGCGTGATAAAATTTTGGCGCCGTTACCGGAGAACTAACGGTGTAGCTGTAGCTGGACATATTGCTAAGTATCAAGCTTGAACTTTTATTTTATTTTATTTTTATTTTGTTTTTATTTTTGATTTGAGAGACTTGGAATTATGAGAGTTTTTATGTTGGTAATTCTACATTTGATCGTCCTTATGCATATTATGGAGGAAACCACCCATGGCAAAATTATCAAAATATTTTCGAGAGCGAGTTATGTGCACCAACTCAATCTTATGTGTGGAATGTGTGTGATATGTACGGTGGTCAAGATTTTTACTTTCATGGTTGTACTTATATTTCTTATCCTCCCCCCACTTTTTATTATAGTGTTTATACTTGTGAAGTTAATAGGAACAAAGAACCTGAGGATACGGGCCTGAAAGAGATCAAGGATATGTTAAAGTACCTTCTGGAACAACATAATGAGAAAGAACTACATATAGAAAGGCAAGAGGCAACTATTCGCAACTTAGAGGCTCAAGTGAGTCAAGTGGTCGAAGCTTTTAATGCTCAACAAGCCAATATTGGGGATAGTAGCCAAGAAGAGCGTGAATTTGAAGTGCTATTGGAGGAGGTTAGAGTAGAACATCAACAACCTAGCCAACTACAATTTGAGGATGTCGATATTGAAGACGTGAGACTAGAGTCAACCAAGGACATTGAGGATATAAATTTTATTGACTCTAGTTTGATGTTGAGGATGTTGAAAGTCCCGAAGTTCATGCGTTTGGGCGCATTGGTCCTCACTCCAAATATTTTTCCATATTGTGTTTGGATTTTTCCATATTGTGTTTGGATGATGATATGGAAATAGAGTCATCTGAGCCGATTGAGGAGTCAAGGAATGAGGAGCAAGGTGCCTACATTCTGGAATTTTTCTTGCCAGAAAGACAGGACTACACACCTCATCTAAAAGCCAAGAAGTGTAGAATAGTACTATGGTTGCTTGGGCCAATTAGATTTGTTCCACCGCCCCTGGAGCATAACTGAAAACTTGAAGCCAAATTGAGGGTTCAATTCATAAGCTCAAGATGGAGGCAGAAAATGGTTCACGTCGTGCCACAACGTTAAATCAGGCGCTTGTTGGGAGGCAACCCAACTTTACTGCTTTCTTTTATTTTTAGTTTTTTTTAATATTCTTTTTATTGTGTTATTTTTGTAGTGTCATTTTTATTTTTATTTTTTACGAGCATGGGAAGCAAAGCTATTGGAATGATGCAATAGCAAGCCAGATGGTTAGAACTAAGTGTGGGGTGCCCGCATAAAGAAAAATAACCCGGAAGAAGTCTGAGTACCCCATGAGCTGCTAGTGCTTCGGCCTTTGGCCTACCAGGGAGTTTCTTTATCCTCTTATTATTTATGTACTAGGGAGTTTCTTTTACCCTCTTATTATTTATGTTGTGCATTAGGGACAATGGACAATTTTAAGTGTGGGGTGAGGAGATTGTCTGGATGACTTTCTATGCTATTTTAGTTGTGTTAGTTTAAATGATAATTTTTTTTAGAAAAAACAATTTGATTTTTTCCCAATGATGGATCTCCTAGATAGTTTTCTTGAAGGATTTAAGTCTAAACAAAAAATACAAAAAAGAGAGAGAAAATAGCATCAACAAACAACAACAACAATAACAATAACCTAGTATATTCCTACGGGGGATTAGGTAGTAATAATCCCCCGTATTTTTTCTACGTGCCTAGGTTCTTTTTCATGGGATGTAACTTGAACAGGGTAGTAGTAATATTTTTTTTAGGTAGTATATAGGAAATAAAGAAGAAGAAATGATGTGATTCGCAGCTTTTGACTTGTTTGATGGTTGCATACCTAGGTTCTGCATGTGTTTCTCATTCCCTTGATTTTAAATATATGATGATGCCTTGGTAAAAATGAATAGCGTGTGTTATGACTTCTATGTCTAGGTTGCTTAACTTGTGTTCACATTGTGCTTTATGCTTAATATATCTCTTGGCTTTGTGAATACTTGTTTGATTGAGAGTCCGAATGGGACCATCCTTAGTGAGTCATGTGACATGTGTGAAGCGAGTTCTTTGTATTATAGTCCATGCTATTGCATTTGAGTAAAGAACTTGCTCGGAGTGTGAATTGAAGTGAAATCCTAGGTGTTGCTCGATTTGAAAAGTGATGTTAGGCTTTCTTTGATCTTTTTGAGTTTTGTTGCTTATCACAAATAAAACCATCCTTAGTTACCCTATTGAACCTATAAGCCTTTCTTTTGGCACCCGCATTACAAGCTTAACCCCTTTTGTTCTTAATTGAATTATTTTTATCCTTATACCTCTTAAAACACTTGAATTGTAAATAGAGCGCTAGAAAGAAGTAATGAGGAAACTTGGGGTAACTTTTGAGTGGAACCAATAGAAGGAAGGAACGTGCACTTGTATTTTAATAAAACTCCACTAGCGGCAAGGCAAAAATACAAAAGAAAAGAAAAAAATAAAATAAATAAATAAATAAATGTTTCTTATTTTTGCTAGTGGATGTGATCTGAAGCAGTGTGTAAAGAAGAAGGAAAAATATTTTGGGATGAGCTATCTTGTGATGATTGAAGTGGATTGAAGGAATTTTGCACTTAAAGTTGCTTAGGAGGGTTAACCACTATATCCTAAATATATCCTACCTGTCCCTTAGCCCATATTATAACCATAATAAAGTTCTAGTTGATTTCGGACTGAGCAGGCCTACATTAGTAGAGGTTTACATAATGGGCAAGTCTATGGTACCTTTTGCGTGCATGTGACTTCTTTGAGAGAGTGAGTGATTTTTCTTCATATGTATGAGTCCTTAAAATATATTCGATCATGTGATTTGGATGTGTGGACTGCTTACTCTTTGTTTTATTGTGAGGGCACATGGTTTCACAAAGGATAGGTAATATTATTAGACCTCTCTGTTAGATTAAGTATTCAAGCCCTGGGCGCATTGTGACATTGAGTTAGTTTTCGAGGCTAGGATTGTTATAATCATGTTGTTTCTAGGTTGGATGTATTGAAATTGGGCAAGAGTATGAGAAGTGTATTTTGACCGCATATGCTAGAGCTCAATTGTTGCTATCAACCATGGTCATATGTGTAGTGTGTTATGAATGTGTGACTTGTTGGGTCCTTGAAGAGGAAGTATTTCGTTGGTTGACTCGAGGGCGAGCAACTTTTAAGTGTGGGGTGTTGATGTCGTGCTATAATTTCATATATTTTGATGTTATTTATCCTACTTGGTTGTTATTTGGATGCTAATTTGTGTGACAATTGAGCTTAATAGAGCTTATTTCACGTGTAGGAATGCCTGAACATGAATTGGAAAAAAGTTGCACGAAATGGTACCTCAGAGCTACAAAGTAGAGCAATAAAAAAATACGTGCAAGGCAATAAAAAGTCATGGCCATAGATAGTGCAAGGCTTTGTCCAGGGCATTGTCATTGGCGCCTCTGACAGTGCCTCCCGGGGAAACATTGGCGCCCCTGACAGTGCCTCGCGCAGAAACATTAGCGCCCCTGACAGTGCCTCGCTGTAACGACCCAACCAGTCGTTTTGAGAATTTAAGTCCCGTCTGGTGGCATAAGGCCCCGAGCAGCTTCATATTATGTGTATTAACTTGCACGCGTGGTTGAATTCGGTTACCGGATGTTTAAGAGTGATTTGGGACACTTAGTCCCTAAAACGGAAGTTTAAGTCTTAGGATTTTGACCGTAGTTGGAACTATATGAAGACGACTCCGGAATAGAGTTCTGTCAGTTCCATTAGCTCCGTTGGGTGATTTTGGACTTAGGAGCGTGTCCGGACTGTAAATCCGATGTCTGTAGCTGATTTAGGCTTGAATGACGAAAGTCGAATTTTTGGAGATTTGGATCGGAAGTGGACTTTTTGATATCGGGGTCAGAATGCGATTCCGAGAGTTGGAATAACTCCGTTATATTATTTGGGACTTGCGTGCAAAATTTGAAGTCATTCTGGGTTGATTTGATAGGTTTCATCACGGGTTTTAGAAGTTGAAAGATTTGAAAATTTATAAGTTCGATTCATGGTGCGATTCATAGTTTCAACGTTGTTTGATGTAATTTGAGACCTCGAGCGGGTCTGTGTTAGGGTATAGAACTTGTTGGTATATTTGGACAGGGTCTCGACAGCCCCGGGTGTTTTTCGGACGAGTTGCGGATGATTTCCATGGTTTTGGGGAGGTCTGAGTTCTGGTGTAATCGCACCTGCGAAACTTGGGCGCAGATGCGATGGTCGCAGGTGCGAATATGGAGGCACAGGTGCGAGAAGAGCTGGATTTGGCAGTCTCCACAGGTGCGAAGAATTTGTGCGCATTAGCGGACTCGCACGTGCGGAGATGGAAGCGCATATGCGAGAATTGAGAGTTGGCCTTGGGTCGCAGGTGCGAGGAAGTTCCGCATCTGCGATGCCCGCGGATGCGCAGAAGGCTCGCAAGTGCAGAGACTGTGGGAGTTAGTGACTTCCGCAGGTGCGATTGGATAGACCGCAGGTGCGGTAGGCGCAGGTGCGAGAAATGGTCGCAGGTGCAAGGATCGCTGGGCATAAAGGGGTTGGAATCGAGGGTTAGTTCATTTTCACTCCATTTTTTATTTTTAGCTCGGGAGAAGGCGATTCTTTGAGGGACTTTCAGAGGAATCTTGTGGGTAATGATTTCTTACTTGAATTTGGTTTTATTGCATTAATCTATAGTTGTTTCTCCATTTAATTTCGGATTTTTGGGGTTGAAATTGGAAAAAATTGGAAGAACTTCTTCAATAAAGATTTTGAGTTTTGAAGGGAGATTTGTGGTCGGATTTGAGTAATTCTTATATGGTTGGACTCGTGAGTGAATGTGTGTTCGTATTTTATAATTTTTACCCGATTCTGAGATGTGGGCCCGAATCGACTTTTTAGGGTGGATTTCGGAATTTTTGTTAAAATATTGATTTCACTAATTAGATGAGTTTATTATGGTTGTATTCATGATATGCAATTGGCATTTTGCTTGATTTGGGCCATTCAGAGTCTGATAATCGAGGAAAGGGCATTCTTACGGACTAATTGAGCCTGGTTCGAGGTAAGTATCTTGTCTAACCTTGTGTGGGGGACTTTCCCTTAGGATTTGAGTCTTCTATATTGATTGTAGTCCGTGTACATGAGGTGACGAGTGCGTGCACAAACTTATTTGTGAAAAGTTGGCCTTTTAGGGTTCTTAGGTCCTTGTATTCATTGAATATGCAGTTGTTCTTGTTATGATTATATATCTTAATTACTAGATTCACATCTACCTGCTTAATTAGAATCAATTGCTTCATGATCCACTATTATTGTTACTTGATTCATATGTGCCTTAATTGAAACTGTTATCTCCTTTATAGCCATACTATCTTTTTATAACTGCTTATCTTTATTTGGAATTTATATTATTTCATCCTATAATTGTTCAGTCTTAATTGAGGTTATGATTATTTTTTCGCTGCTTATCCTTAATTGAATTGTTGAATATCCTTCGTAATTTCCTCAACCTTAAAAAGAAGTTTAGATATCCTATATCTTAGTCGACTTATTTTATTTGGCATTATTTGATTCGTGTTAGCTTCCCTGTTATTGAAGTGTATGTTGTGGGATCGTTGCTACACATTAGTTTTTCCTTTGTTGGGTTATTCTCTTTACGCCTAGCATTCTTTACTGTGGTTATTCCTTGTGAATTGGTTCAACCGTTTCTTTGTGAATTAAAGTTCTTGAGTTGATTTACTTGTCGTACTTTGTATTATTGTCATTGTTGATATTGTACTTGTTGTGGTGATGCACGAGGTTTCTGCCGTGCTATTGTTACCATTGATATTTGCACATGCGGTGTGACAAGGCGGGATATGTATATGTATATGTATATATATGTGTATATATATATATATATATATATATATATATATATATATATATATATATATATATATATGTGTGTGTGTGTGTGTGTGTGTGTGGGGGTTGCGCATGTGGCGAGACAAGGTGGGAACATTATTATGCACGTGTGGCGAGATAAGGCGGGCATTTATGTTACAATTGCACACGTGACGAGACAAGGTGGGATGTGTCAGGGATTGATTTGTGATGATTTGTGGCCTAGGGGCATTCTTGTTGTTGGTTTTTTATGAAATGGTATATGTACAAGTGTGAGTTTTATCTTATGAAAGCTGTGAGAAAATATTCTACGTGCTGTCCGTTCTTTTTCCTTATGCTTATTTGCTGATATGGACTATGTTAGGACACTTGCACAAACATACACGTAGTTAAGCACTCTTATCGGATAAGAGGTGTTCTTGATATTGTTGAGCATAGATGCTCACCCTTGTTTACTTACCTTCTATGTGAGAATTGCTTTATTGGCACGTGAGTCGTCATTGCGGTTATGAGGTGTTATGAGAGCACAAGATGCCAAGTGTTAGGGTTCAGGTATTGAGACCCGTGAGTTGTGAATTATCCGAGGTTTGGTACCCCGTGGAGTTGTTGGCTAAAACCTGATGTAAAAACGGTTGTAGTTGCTGAGTTATTACTTATCCTTGTTATATTTGTGATTCCGAATTTAGGTTGGGTTCCATTCATTTTTCTGTGTCATTGTCATGATATTTCGCTGACACTGGTTGTTTCCTTCCTTATTGCCATTACTGTACTGTGAGCCATATTGCATAGTCTTCATGTAGACATCATACTTCTGCTGCTTATATATTTGTACCTGTTTAGTTTATTAGACCAGTGAGTGTCTTGACTGTTCCTCGTCACTACTCCACCGAGGTTAGTCTTGATACTTACTGGGTACCGCTGTGGTGTGCTCATGCTACTCTTCTGCACATTATTTTGTGCAGATCCAGGTAATTGTTCGTTAGCTAGCTATTTGGACTGTTGCTGCGGAGACTCAAGGTAAACCTACCGCTGCGTTTGCAGGCTTCAGAGTCACCTTTAAGTTCTCGTTTTGCACTGTTTATTCTTATTTCTGGACAATTGCATTTAGAAGTTTTCTAGCAAACACTCTATAGAGCTTATGACTTGTACTACCGGTTTTGGAAATTGTAATAGATTTCTATTTAACTTGTTAGATGTTATTTAAATAATATTGTTTCAATTAATGTTAGCCTTACCTAGTCCCTAAGACTAGGTACCATCACGATACCAAACGGAGGAAAAATTGGGTCGTGACACTCGCACAAAAACATCAATGCCCCTGGCAGTGCCTCGCGCAGAAATGTTGGTGCCTCTGACAGTGCCTCGCCGAGCCAATTTTGTTTCCTCCTTAATTTTGGACATGTAGACTTTAACCCTACATTATAAATACCTCCTAAACTTAGATTTTAGAGAGAGAAACATTATTGGAGAGGCAAAAGACTACAGAATACTTTGGAGCATGAATCATAAGAGTTTTTCTCTTCGTTCTTCTTTAATTTGTAGTTTAATATTTTTGAATATTACTATGATTGTTTATACAATTATGAGTAGCTAAACTCTCTAATCTAGGGTTTGATGGAACCTTTTGGAGGATGAATTCTTCTTACATTTTAATATAATTTTGCCTTTGAATATCCCTACTTGTTCAACTACGTATTTATTGTTGTTGATTGAATGGCCATCAATTGACTGTTCCTATTTATTATGTATTTCTTTAGAAAGAGTGCATATTTAGGTTGTTGTCAAACAACTTCACTCCAAAGGT
The DNA here is from genome assembly GCF_000390325.3 of Nicotiana tomentosiformis. Classification (NCBI taxonomy): domain Eukaryota; kingdom Viridiplantae; phylum Streptophyta; class Magnoliopsida; order Solanales; family Solanaceae; genus Nicotiana; species Nicotiana tomentosiformis. The sequence continues at coordinate 81,530,526 of NC_090823.1, read as the reverse complement.
ATATAAGATCAATACGACGAGTTTAAATGCGGGATTAGAGATAACAAAGCTTTGACGTAATCATAGTGAGCGGTGAAAAAGTGCGAGCTAGCGTAATTTAAGAGAATATGATTAGTATATTATTGTAGTTGCTCGAGAGAGAATTACGATAAGTCGAGTGCTCATGATCAGTAGAGGAAACTTAGGCGAAATTATAAGAGACGTAGCGCGAAGGATTTCGACAATTGGAAAAATCATAACTCTAGGCTTTTTCAAGCTTGTCTCCAACCCTTAGTATCCATAGTTGTTAATTTACTACTTTAATTTGTTAGTTAATTAGTTAGACATAAGAATTTTAATATTTATAACTTTGGAATTGTCCGAGATTGTCTTTTTAGTGATATTGAACAGTTATAGTGAAACTTTAGTTCTCTGAGGGATTCGACTCCGGACTTTTAGACCGAATTATATTTGCATCGACCGCTTATTCTTTTTAGGACTAGAGTTGGGCGTGATCAGTATACACTATCGATGTCACTTTATTTAGGTCAAAAATATAAATTTTTACTGTTCATATCATTCTATTTAAACTCATCTTAATTCAATAAATAAGACAAGTTTAAAAGTTTCAAGTTGAGTAGGACCAAGACAGAATACTTAGAGTGCAAGTTCAACAATGTTACCTAGGAAGCAGACGTGGAGGTGAGGCTTGATACACATGTTATTCCAGGAGAGAGAGTTTCAAGTATCTTGGGTTCTGTAATTTAGAGTGACAGGGAGATTGGTGAGGATGTCACACATTGTATCGGAGCAGGATGGAAAGTGGAGGCTCACTTCCGGTATCTTGTACGATAAGAATGTGCCATTGAGACTTAAAGGTAGGTTCTACAATGTAGTAGTTAGATCGACTATATTGTATGGGATATAGTGCTAACCACTCAAGAACTCCCATGTCCAGAAGATGAAAGTAGCTGAAATGAGGATGTTGAGATGGATGTATGGGTATACTAGGTTAGATATAAAATTAGAAATGAAGTTATTTGGAAAAGGTGGGAGTGGACCCGTAGAGGATAAGATGCGAAAGGCGAGGCTAAGATGGTTCGGGCATGTTAAAAGATAAAGCACAGATGCCCAAGTCAGGAGATGTGAGAGGTTTGCCTTGGGGGTAAGAGGAAGGGTAGAGGTAGACCAAAGAACTCTAGAAGGGAGGTGATCAGGCGGAGGCATATAGCAGCTTGAGCTAACCGACGATATGACCATTAATAGGAGGGTGTGGAGGTTGAGAATTAGGGTAGAAGGTTAGTAAGTAGTCGAGCATTTCTTGTCTTCCTTAGCCCAATAGTATTAGTGTTAGTATGATATCATTTTTATCCTTAGATTGCTATTACTACATATCTTGTATTATTACTACTTGTGATCAGTACTTCTTTCATCTTTTATTTTGATATCTTGGTTTTAGTTTTCTAAATGTCTTGTATTATTATTACTTGCTATCAGTGCTTCTTCCATCGTTTTTTAGCTAAAGGTCTATCGTAAACAACCTCTCTGCCCTTCCAGGGTAGGGGTAAGGCTACGTACATTCTACCCTCCCTAGACCCCACTTGTGAGAATATACTGGGTTGTTATTTTTCTTAATTCAATAAATAAATAAATAAATAAAGTTTTCTAACACTATAAATTCTTTGGAAAAGTGCCAAATATACCCCTATACGATGAGAAAAGGTTTAAATGAACCCCTCGTTATACTTTGAATTCAAATATACCCCTGTCGTTATACTATTGGTTCAAATATACCCGTCTTTCGTTAACTTTGTCCAAAGTGGACATCCAATATTACGTGACCCTGACATTTGATGAGGTGAATGCCACATGGGTTGCCACCTGAGCGTCCCTAACCCATTTTATCCCTCCCTTATATTTTTTCCACCACTAAAATTTTCTTTCCCTCCACCACTATTGCCAGCATTACCGTTACCATGAAAAATATTGTATTCCAAATTTTAATCTTTTATATATGGATTAAGGGCGCTCAGGTGGCAAGCCATGTGGCATCCACCCCATCAAATGTCAGTGCCACATAGGATTGGATGTCCACTTTGGACAAACTTAACGGAAGATAGGTATATTTGAACCAATAGTATTATAGCAGGGGTATATTTGGACCAAAAGTATAACGAAGGGTATATTTAAATATTTTCTCACAGTACATGGGTATAATTGGCCCTTTGCCGTAAATTCTTTACATACATATAATTAATATCTTAACAGGATTAAAAGACACAATTAGAGATATTCGACCTAGATAATTAGTACAAATTATGTGAGTTTGGACAAAATAACTACGGCTAAAGGGTAATTGGATTAATTTCATTTTGTAAATAATATAAAATACTATTTATGATATTTTGCAATATCAACTAGTGAACAATATTAATACGTTGATTTGAAACCTTGATCGAGGGCCTCCACATTAGAAGCTATGTCACCACCTTTGTTGGCAAAAGTTAATGATATTTTTGTTTATTTTTCGTACCACCAACAATGATAAGGAATTTCAAAATAATAACTCAAACTAACCAATGACAAATAACAAATTACTTGTGAATTTCAAGTAAATTATAGCTAAATATTCCCTTAACCTTAAATAACTCACATTTTGTAACAATTTTAATACTAAGTCAAAATTATATGCACTCAGTGTTAATTTTTACGTAGCTGTGTATTTTAACATGTTAATTATAGCAGGTAATTTATGTTATTTTCATGTCCATGGTACATTTTATTTTATGAATAGGTAGGTCATCAATAATTATTTTCTTTTGAGCGATCTAATAGTATGAATACTTTTTATACTTTCAATATTTCCTCTACTATTTTCGTAAGAAAAAAGATTTAGGTAATTAGGAAAAAAAAGGAGGGAGGGGGTGGGGTGGAGGTTGGTTTCAAATGAAAAGAGAACATGTAAGTAGTTATTATCAAAGAATTTCACCACCAAGATGTGCTACAAGGGGTGGAGACCTTAGCTGGTTTGAGCTTTAGGGTTGGAAAAGCTTCCCCCGGCCCCTTAAATAATGGGTTTATGTGGCACAAACTTGGATTAACCAAGTTAATGAGTTTCGAATACCCATAGTTAAACAAAAAAAAATTTAAAAAATAAAATAAAACACCCGATCTCTGTTGGCGACATAGCCATTGCATTTTCATTGTCATTGGCTCATGGCCTTGGAAAATATGAAAAAAGAAATTCAGATGTGAAAAGATGGGACCCGTTTATCTTTTTCCAGTAGGGTATATAATGCTTTAGCCATCAGATTTTTCTATCATGATCATAAATGACAAAACCCTATAAGCTCCAAAGATAATAGAAGAGAAAAAGAAAGAAAGGACATTTCCACATAAGCTATAAAAACTTAACTCTTGGCTTATCCTAACAAGTTGGCAACTGTCTTGTTAGTCATAAAAAGCTACTTGAACTAAACGTGTGCACCTCTTTTGATTTTGACAGTAGCGCTAAACTATATGTGCAAATTGCAATGACATTAATGTTTTGATCTTTTAAGAATATTTATACACCATTCTTATCTATGTGATTTTTGAAATAATTAATGTTTTAAGCCTGTTCAAATATTAGTCTTCTTTAGCTAATAACATGAGCACTTTTCACAGTTTTTTACATTTCTTTTAAAAGCAACCATCCTATATATATATATATATATATATATATATATATATATATATATATGCTTGTAATAACAAGAATATAATAACAATAAAATTATATACGGTCGAAATAGATTTCGGCCTCCGTACGTTTGATCGAGTTCGAATGGTAAGCGATCGAAGTGAGAGCTCGAGACGAGTTCCGAGGAAAGTACAAACAAGCCTCGAGCTCCAAGACCGATCGAGGAATCGGCTCGGTATCATTATCAAACCCATAACCAAATCCAACCGCAAGGCAATGTGAAGGTTGTCGGAGATGCACATACCGATTGACACTCACCCCGAATGTCAAACTCGAACCAAGGCCGAAGGCTCGATCCAATACCGAGCTCGAGCCAGTATCGAGCTCGCAAACAGAAGCCGTTGCAACCACACTTGGGGAGAGAATCTTAGCAGGAATCGAGGAAGACACAATTCATCATGAGTTCTCCACTATATATTTTTTATTATAAATAAAGTAAGATCCCTCTACTATAAAGGGGGGAATCCTTGTAAACACAAGGGGACACATTGTAAGAAAAGACTACTTCTATTTGTTGAAGAATAAATCTCTTGAGCTTGTTTTATTCAGCATACTCACTCTTCTTGTTCAATAATTTATATCTCGTTTCTATAGCCAAGAATCTAAACATTTACACTTCTAAGTACGATTTATGTCAGGCTATATCATATATCCTTAGAACTACTTATAAATTCAACTATATCTGATTTTTCGGGTAAACAGTTTGGCGCCCACCGTGGGGCTAAGGGTAATAGTGGTTGTTTGATACAAATCTGGAATACACACCAGTTTACAACTCCGAATCAACAATGGCAAACCCTCGATTCATGGCTTTACCTATCGACCACGAAACCGACCTTCAGGATGAAAACAACAACTTGATACCCAGGGCCAGAAGGCCACTTAACGATGTCACTGAAGCTCGAGTCGAAGTACTGCTAGATGTCAATTCACAAGTGGCTCTTGAGACGAACCAACGTTCCGAACCAGAAAAAAGCATTCAAGGCGCTACTCGATCCGTAACTCAAGACGCCCATAACGTGGAGGAGATCGGAGTAAGCTTACGGATAATCTTTGAGATGTTACAAGCCCAGCAAATAGCAATAGATCAGTTGCATAGCCAAACTCAGGTACAAAGTAGGCCGGAGCCCGATCCACTTCGAGAAATCATCCACAGAATGGAGCCGGCCAAAGTAAAGTCAAACGAGCAAGAATCGGGGGCTACTCCCGAAATTACTAAATTGCTCGAGGAACTCACAAAATGAGTCGAAGCCAACGATAAAAAAGTAGAAACATATAATTCTAGGGTCGATCAGATCCCATGAGCTCCACCAATGATAAAAGGGCTGGATTCGAAGAAATTCATCCAAAAGCCTTTTCCCTCGAGTGCAGCCCCAAAACCAATCCCCAAAAAATTCCGTATGCCCAAAATTCTCAAATATAACGGTACGACCGATTCCAACGAACACGTCACCTCTTACACGTGTGTCATCAAGGGTAACGATTTGGAAGACGACGAGATCGAATCCGTGTTATTGAAAAAATTCGGAGAGACCCTCTCGAAGGGAGCGATGATTTGGTATCATAATTTGCCACCAAATTCCATCAATTCTTTTGCCATGTTAGCGGATTCATTTGTAAAGGCACATGCTGGTGCCATAAAGGTTGCAACAAGGTAATCAGACATCTTCAAAGTAAAGTAAAGGGGTAATGAAATACTGAGGGAGTTCGTGTCCCGATTTCAAATGGAACGCATGGAATTTCCACCGGTAACAGATGACTGGGCCGTCCAAGCTTTCACCCAAGGGTTGAATGAGCAAAGTTCAATAGCATCACGTCGGCCGAAGCAAAATTTGATCGAGTATCCAGCAATAACATGGGCGGATGTACACAACCGATATCAATCCAAAATTAGGGTCGAAGACGACCAGTTGGGAGCTCCTTCCGGATCCATGCATCAGAATAGGACAGCTATTAAAAACCAGAGGGATATCGACAGAGAGCGAAGGTCGAACAAAGACCGATATCAACCGTACGTCGCATATCGAATGAACAACGACTCAGCGCGCAATTCCGCTCGAAACAATCAAAGGACTGATCGAGGACAAAATTCTCGGGGGATTATGAGCAAGAGTGGCTTCGATAAATATGGCAATCCTATAGAGGCACCTCGACTATCGAAGTACAATTTTAGCGTCAACGCATCAGGCATTGTATCGGCGATCAGAAGAATCAAAGATACTAGGTGGCCTATACCCAAGCAAACTGACCCTTCCTAAAGGAACCCGAATTCGATGTGCAAGTATCATGGTACGCATGGCCACAGAACCGAGGATTGCAGACAATTAAGAGAAGAAGTAGCCCGCCTATTCGATGAGGGCCACCTTTGAGAGTTCCTCAGTGACCGAGCTAAGAATCACTTCAGAGAAAGGGATGCCAGCAAAAAAGATAAACAAGAGGAACCTCTGCATATCATCCATATGATCATCGGTGGGGTCGATACTCCACAAGGACCCGTGCTCCAGTACGGCAAGATACCGGCCACAGGGTAAAAACGAACTCGAGGCTATGTACCCGAGGGCACTTTGTCATTCGGAATTGAAGAAGCCGAGGGCATCTCTCAACCTCACAACAACGCTCTGGTAATTTCTATCCTATTAAATAAAACTCAAGTTAAGCATGTTTTAGTGGATCCAGGTAGCTCTGCGAATATCATCTGATCTTGGGTAGTGGAGCAACTCGATTTGCAGAATCAAGTCATGCCCGCAGCTCGGGTCTTGAACGGTTTCAATATGGCCAGTGAAACGACTAAAGGGGAGATTACTCTACCAGTGAATGTAGCTGGAACCATCCAAAATACCAAATTTCACGTAATCGAAGGGGATATAAGGTACAATGCCTTACTCGGAAGGCCTTGGATACATAATATAAAGGCAGTGCCTTCGACCCTCCACCAAGTAATGAAATTCCCTACGTCGTACGGCATGAAAACAATATATGGGGAGCAATATGCTGCGAAGGAAATATTTGCGATCGATGAGGTAACACCGATACCAACGCTATCGGCCTCGTAAAGATCGAGCACTAATGGTAGACGAGAAACCAAATAGCAATCATAGCCACCAGTCTCGACCGAACAGGTGGAGCAGAAAATAGAGGATGACGAGGAAGAGTTTCTGACACCTCGAGCTTTCATCATCCCCGACGACTCCGACGCCACCAAATCTACGATCGAAGAACTAGAGCAAATTATATTAATCAAATATCTACCCGAGAGAAAGGTATACCTGGGAACAAGATTGACCCCCGAACTCAGGGAAAAACTTATTCAATTTCTTATCGATAACATAGACTATTTTGCTTGGTCCCATTTAGACATGGCAGGGATCCCACCGTCGATAACAACGCACCAGCTGAGCTTGGACCCTAGGTTCAAACCGGTGAGGCAAAAAAGAAGACCTCAGTCCGAGGTAAAACACGCATTTGTAAAGGATGATGTAACTAAACTTCTCAAAATAGGGTCAATTCGGGAAGTAAAATATCCCGAGTGGTTAGCCAACATAGTTGTTGTCCCTAAAAAAGTGAACAAACTTAGAATGTGCGTATATTATAAAGATCTAAACAAAGCATTCCCCAAAAATTCCTTTCCACTGCCTAACATCGATCGCATGATCGATGCCACAACCGCCACAAGATCCTTACTTTTCTTGACGCCTACTCCGGGTACAATCAAATTCGAATGAACCCGGAGGATCAGGAAAAGACTTCATTTATCACCAAGTACGGAACCTATTGCTATAATGTAATGCCATTCAGGCTAAACAATGTAGGAGCTACTTACCAACGCCTAGTGAATAAAATTTTCGAAGAACAAATAAGTAAATCGATGGAAGTTTACATTGATGACATGTTAGTTAAGTCCCTGCACGCAGAGGACCACTTGACTCATTTGCAGGAAATGTTCAAGATCTTAAGGAAATACAACATGAAGCTCAACCCCGAGAAATGTGCTTTCGGGGTTGGATCGGGCAAGTTCCTTGGTTTCATGGTATCAAATCTGGGAATCGAGATCAACCCCGACAAAATTAAGGCCATCGAAGACATCACCATCGTGGATAGCGTGAAAGCAGTGCAAAGGCTGACCGGGCGGATAGCTGCCTTAGGCCGATTCATTTCGAGGTCATCAGATCGAAGCCACAAATTCTTCTCTCTACTCAAAAGGAAGAACGATTTCGTCTGGACCCCGGAATGCCAACATGCGCTAGAACAATTGAAGCGGTACCTATCGAGCCCACCACTACTTCATACTCCGAGGACAGATGAGAAGCTTTACTTATACTTGGCGGTATCGGAAATCGCGCTACGTGGCATCCTAATTCAAGAAGAGCAAGGTACACGGTTTCCTGTTTATTATGTAAGTCAGACCTTAGGGGAAGTGGAGACTAGATACCCTCACTTAGAGAAAATAGCACTTGCACTAATAAACGCCTCTAGAAAGTTAAGACCATACTTTCAATGTCACCCCATATGCGTTTTAACCACTTACCCACTTCGCAATATTTTGCACAAGCCCGAACTATCGGGCCGATTGGCCAAATGGACCGTTGAACTAAGTGGGTACGATATCGAATATCAACCCCGTACGACCATCAAGTCCCGAATTTTAGCGGACTTCGTGGCCGATTTCACGCCAACCCTCGTACCCGAAGTTGAAAAGGAACTCTTGTTAAAATCGGGTACGTCGTCGGGGGTTTGGATCCTCTACACAGATGGTGCTTCAAATGTGAAGGGGTTCGGGCTTGGCATCGTACTGAAACCTCCCACAGGTGGCATTATTAGACAATCCATCAAAACCACTAGATTAACTAACAATGAGGCCGAGTACGAGGCCATGATTGCAGGTCTCGAGCTAGATAAAAGCCTGGGAGCAGAAGTCATTGAAGCCAAATGTGACTCTTTACTAGTGGTGAACCAAGTAAACAAAACTTTCGAGGTTCGAGAAGATAGGATGCAAAGGTATTTGGACAAATTATAGGTAACTCTACACCGTTTCAAAGAATGGACCCTACAACATGTGCCTCGAGAACAAAACTCTGAGGCCGGCGCACTCGCAAACTTGGGGTCGTCGGTCGAAGAAGATAAGATCAACTCGCAGACTATCGTTCAACTCTCGAGATCTGTAATCGAGGATGGACATGCCGAAATAAATTCCACGAGCTTCACCTGGGATTGGAGGAATAAGTATATCGAATATTTAAAGAACGGAAAACTCCCATCGAACCCTAAAGAATCGAGGGTTCTACGAACCAAGGCTGCTCGATTAACACTGGTTGAAGATGGAACATTATACAGAAGGACGTTCGACGGACCACTGGCGGTATGTTTAGGACCAGGAGACACCGATTATGTTTTACGAGAGGTCCATGAAGGCACTTGTGGAAACCACTCTGGCGCCGAACCATAAATTCACAAACTCATCAAAGCAGGGTACTATTGGGATAGCATGGGGAAGGACACTAAGGAGTTCGTTCGAAAATGTGATAAATGTCAAAGGTTTGCACCGATAATCTATCAACCCGGAGAGTAGCTTCATTCGGTCATTTCTCTATGGCCATTCATAAAATGGGGAATAGATATCGTCGGCCCTCTACCATCGGCCCCAGGTAAAGCTAAATTCATTTTGTTTATGACTGACTATTTCTCTAAATGGGTTAAAGCACATGCGTTCGAAAAAGTGAGAGAAAAAGAGGTTATAGATTTCATCTGGGACCACATCGTGTGTTGATTTGGGATACCAGCAAAAATAACATGCGACAATGGTAGACAGTTTATCGGCTGTAAAGTGACAAAATTACTCAAAGACCATAAAATAAAAAGAATATTATTTACACCATATCATCCTAGCGGGAACGGGAACGGACAGGCCGAATCAACGAACAAGATTATCATCCAAAACATAAAGAAAAGATTGAACGAAGCTAAATGAAAGTGGAGAGAAATTTTGCCCGAAGTCTTTTAGGCATATCGGACAACATCTAAATCCAGTACAGGAGCGACCCCATTTCCCCTAATGTACGGCTTCGAAGCTTTAATTCCGGTCGAAGTCGGGGAACCAAGCGCAAGGTTCTGACACACTTCAGAAGAATCTAACTACGAGGCAATGAATACTAGCATCGAATTATTATATGAAAAATGAGAAGCGACACTGATTCGAATGGCTGCGCAAAAATAACGAATCAAAAGGTACTACAACAGAAGAACCAACCTCCGCCATTTCAAGGCCGGGGACTTGGTTCTAAGGAAGGTCACCGTCAACACTCGAGATCCTAATGAAGGGAAGCTCGACCCAAATTGGGAAGGACCCTACCAAGTCCTCGATATAGTCGGGAAAGGTCTTATAAACTTGGAGCAATGGATGGAAAACCATTACCAAACAATTGGAACATAACACTTCTCAAACGATATTACTGTTAAGATATGACTTTCTCTTCTCTATCGTCTATATACGTATATTCGACACTAACTCATTGCAGGAATTCGACAAAAAATATCAAGACCTCTGGTTTCAAAGCACGCGTTATACTCTTTTTCCCAAATGGGTTTTTTTGGCAAGGTTTTTAACGAGACAACAACTATGTGCTACCCGGGGACAAATCAATAGTATCCAAGGCTCCTTCATAATCAACCTCGAATACTGGGGGGCTACCAATCGAATAAATCAAGTTCGGCACAAGAAAGTTGCTCCATATCGAACATGGTCTCGATAGAAAAGTGTATGGGACAAATGGTCAAAACGAACCATGCCCACGTAGTTTTGCTCGAACTCTGGCACAAGATACAAACACGTGTAATGACTTATAAAGGAGAACTTCTTTTTCAGATACCTCACACTTTGAAAAGATTTTCCTGCTTCATGATTCAAACAGACTTAAAGGCCAACCACCATCAAAGGGATTTTTTATACAAGCGATCATAAAGGCCTACGGGCTAAGATATTCTGAGTTCGAGTTCGAAACAATCACTCACTTAATTATTAAAGCCTAAGAGATATCTTACTTCGAGTTCGAGCAATCACTCACTCGATCATAAAGGCCTACGGGCCAAGATATTCTGAGTTCGAGTTCGAAACAACCACTCACTCAATTATTGAAGCCCAAGGGCTATCTTACTTCTATTTCGAGCAATCACTCACTCGGTCCTAAAGGCCTACGGGCTAAGATATTCTAAGTTCGAGTTCGAAACAATCACTCATTCAATTATTAAAGCCTAAGGGCTATCTTACTTCAAGTTCGAGCTATCACTCACTCAGTCATAAAAAGCCTACGGGCTAAGATATTTTGAGTCGAGTTCGAAACAATCACTCACTCAATTGTTAAAGCCTAATGACTATCTTACTTCGAGTTCGAGCAATCATTCACTCGGTCATAAAAAGCCTACGGGCTAAGACATTTTGAGTTCGAGTTCGAAACAATCACTCACTCAATTATTAAAGCCTAAAGGCTATCTTACTTCGAGTTCGAGCAATCACTCACTCGATCATAAAGGCTTAAGGGCTAAGATATTCTGAGTTCGAGTTCGAAACAATCACTCACTTAATTATTAAAGCCTAAGAGATATCTTACTTCGAGTTCAAGCAATCACTCACTCGATCATAAAGGCCTACGGGCCAAGATATTCTGAGTTCGAGTTCGAAACAACCACTCACTCAATTATTGAAGCCCAAGGGCTATCTTACTTCGATTTCGAGCAATCACTCACTCGGTCCTAAAGGCCTACGGGCTAAGATATTCTGAGTTCGAGTTCGAAACAATCACTCATTCAATTATTAAAGCCTAAGGGATATCTTACTTCAAGTTCGAGCTATCACTCACTCAGTCATAAAAAGCTTACGGGCTAAGATATTTTGAGTTCGAGTTCGAAACAATCACTCACTCGATTATTAAAGCCTAAGGGTTATCTTACTATGAGTTCGAGCAATCACTCACCCGATCATAAAGGCCTACGGGCCAAGATATTCTGAGTTCGAGTTCGAAACAATCACTTACTCAATTATTAAAGCCTAAGGGCTATCTTACTTCAAGTTCGAGCAATCACTCACTCGATCATAAAGGCCTAAGGGCCAAGATATTCTGAGTTCGAGTTCGAAACAATCACTCACTCAATTATTAAAGCCTAAGGGCTATCTTACTTCTAGTTTAAGCAATCACTCACTCGATCATAAAGGCCTAAGGGCCAAGATATTCTGAGTTCGAGTTCAAAACAATCACTCACTCAATTATTAAAGCCTAAGGGCTATCTTACTTCGAGTTCGAGCAATCACTCACTCGATCAAAAAGGCCTATGGGCCAAGATATTCTGAGTTCGAGTTCGAAACAATCACTCACTCAATTACTAAAGCCTAAGGGATATCTTACTTCGAGTTCGAGCAATCACTCACTCGGTCATACAAAGCCTACGGGCTAATATACTTTGAGTTCGAAACAATCACTTACTCAATTATCGAAGCCTAAGGGCTATCTCACTTCGACTTCGAAACGTTCACTCGACTACTAAGCCTGTGGGCTACTTTTATTTTTCGAGTTCGGGCAAGCACCCACTCGACCACTAAGCCTATGGGCTACTTTTATTTCAAGCTCGATCAAACGCTCACTCGGCCATAAAAGCTACGAAGGTCGAATTCGATAAAATAACCAAAATCCTCATGAAAACATTCGCAAGGCATGAATGAAATCTTCACGAACCAAGTGAGTAAAAGAAAAAGATATTTGTATAGATATACAAAGATGATTTACATAAATAAATGCAACATACAAGAAGTTAAGGGCTAAGCTTCTAGGTTATCATCGAGAGCGGTCTCTTATCCACCAGGCTCTCCCCTATTTTCGGACCCGCTCTTGCTACCATCATCATCATCATCATCATTATCACCATCAGAAGCCAAGGCTTCAGCATCAGCTTCGAGTTCTTTAGCCCTTTTTATCTCTTCAGCAAGGTCGAAACCTCAAGCGTGTATCTCCTCGAGGGTCTCCCTCCGAGATCGACACTTAGCAAGTTCGGCAACCCAATGTGCTCGAGTGTCGGCAGTATCCGCTGCCTCTCTTGCCTCCATTTGAGCAGCCTCAGCATCGGCTCGATACATAGCAATGGACTTATCCGCCATGACTTTCGACGACTCAACCTCCGCCTTGGCCTCAGCAAGACTTGTTTCAAGCTCTTCGATCCTCTTGGCCTGAGCCGAACCTTTTTGCTTGACACTTTGAAGCTGAACATCGGCCGATAATAATTTGGCCAAGATGGTTTCTTTTTCTGCAGCCAGGCGGTCGATAGTCTCCTTCCACTGGTCACATTCGGCCTTGATTTGATCGACTTCTTCCTGAAGCAACCCGATCTTTTCAACCTTTTGCTGCAGCTGAGATAATGAAGGGTTAGCTTCCACAGTTGGGTCAAACCCATACTCTAACAGAACGAGGCTCACCTGCTTATCTAGTTCGGCCTTTTCTTTACGAGCCTTAGCCAAATTTGCTTAGAGGTCCTTTATAACCTCGTCCTTTTGGCTGCAAAGAAGCCACAGAACATCTCTCTCCCCCGAGACCTTCTGAAGCTCGACCTCACACTAGCTGAGGTCGACTCGAAACCTGCTGATGGCCTGCACAGTAGGGAAAAACACAAGTCAAGTTTAGAAAAGAACGAAGAAACCAAGCACAGTAAAATCATTACCCGAGAAATAAAATGTTGGGCCTCTTCTAGGAGAAGAGAAACGTCACTAACATTGGAGGCATCATCGACTCCAGTAAAGCAATCCGAAAAGGGTCCCCTACACTAGAGCCTCTGCCCATATCGAGGGTCTTCAATTCTCGAGCTTCCTTTAACGCCTCTTCAGAAAAGGTCGGAAGAGAAGGCAAAAGACCCGCTATCATAGTCCCAAGCGAATCGCTCGGGATGCTCTGATCGAGACTCGGGGTATCGGAACCGACCCCGACTGGTATAGCAGTCATCGGCTCAGAAGGTCTGGCAACCTCGATAGCTTTCACAGATCGGATCACCAAAGTCGAAGCATCATCATCATCATCATCTTCTTCTTCTTCTTCTTCTTCTTCTTCTTCTTCTTCTTCTTCTTCTTCTTCTTCTTCTTCTTCTCCTCTCATTCGTTGGACCGAGTCCGTTGAAAGAGTGATTGCCTTCCTCCTCACCCTTCGAGTTTTGGGCTTGGGGTCCTCTGACCAAGAGACAACTTTTTGCTTCTTATCTTTCCCCGGTTCCGGGGCCGGGGACTTGGTTCCTTCCTCACCAGTCGAATGCCTCAAAACGGCATCCTTGGTTACACCTGCATGAAAGGAAATCGGTAATGAATGGAGCATAAAAAACATTTCGAAGAACATAGGAGGTGACCCTTACCGTGATTCTTGGCCTCCCATCTACCTTTTGCCAAATCACGCCAAGCGCATTCGGCATAAGAGGAAGTCGAGGCTAACTTCCGAACCCAATCCTCGAGGTCGGGTACCGCTTGTGGCATCCAAGGGGCAGCTGTATATCGGAGAAAGATATCAGATAGAATCAGAGAAAGATACGAAAAGCAACGCCTTATGAAAACCACTTACGGTCGAAATTTCATTCCTCAGGGAACGACATCTTCTCTTCCGGAATGAGGTCACGGATCCTCACCTAAATATAACGGCCCATCCAACCCCAATCCTTGTCTTCATCGATGCTCGACATTAAAGCTTTCGATGCCCGACGATGAAGCCTGATTAGTCCTCAAAAGATTCGAGGGCGATACAATCGTATGAGGTGATTTAAGGTAAAATCCAGCCCCCCGGCCTTGTTGGAGAAGAAGCAAAGTAAGGTTACTATGCGCCATAGAGATGGATGAATTTGACCAAGGGTGGCAAAAATCAGTGATCACTGGGTCGACGGGACCCAACGTGAAGGGGTAAGTATAAACACTTAAAACCCCCTCCACATGAGTGATGACGCTCTCTACGGGAGAGGGAATTTGCAACACAACCTCGGGACCCTAGTTGCAGTCTTTCCTCACAGCCTCGAGATGGCCCTCTGTTATCGAGCACATGTACATCGACATATGCTCACATCGACCCCGAACCGATGAAGGATTTTCAACCTTAAAATCGATCTTCAGAGTACATGGGCCAAGAACGTACTCGTGGGGAGGCGGCTCCACCGACGCCTAGTCGCCGGACGGCCGTGAAGAGGAAGCTTTCTCCTTCTGAGGTACGACTTTTGAAGTTTTTGCCATTGATGTAAGAGAAAGAAAAACAAAGGATAAAGGGAATTTAATGCACGTCAAACGGTGGTCGGCCACCGCTGATACTGAACCGCCATGGTATAAACCTATAAATAACCCTTCCATTTATCATTTACCACTTTTACATCTTCAATCTCCCAAACATCTTCAATCTTCCAAAATTTCTTACTCTTTCTGCCTCTATTTCGCCGCTTGTAGAGCCAGAAGACTAAATCGATGGGACAACTATCACATACATCATGATCGAGCCCAATGAAAATGTCAGCTTATAATCCGATCGGGCCGTCGAAAATCATATCGCTTCTCACCACATTCTTCCTGAGAAATGAGGAGACTATCTGTATACGGTCGAAATAGATTTCGGCCTCCGTACGTTTGATCGAGTTTGAATGGTAAGCGATCGAAGTGAGAGCTCGAGACGAGTTCCGAGGAAAGTACAAACAAGCCTCGAGCTCCAAGACCGATCGAGGAATCGGCTCGGTATCATTATCAAACCCATAACCAAATCCAACCGCAAGGCAATGTGAAGGTTGTCGGAGATGCACATACCGATTGACACTCACCCCGAATGTCGAACTCGAACCAAGGCCGAGGGCTCGACCCAATACCCAGCTCGAGCCAGTATCGAGCTCGCAAACAGAAGCCGTTGCAACCACACTTGGGGAGAGAATCTTGGCAGGAATCGAGGAAGAGACAATTCATCATGGGTTCTTCACTATATATTTTTTATTATAAATAAAGTAAAATCTCTCTACTATAAAGGGGGGAATCTTATAAGCACAGGGGGACACATTGTAAGAAAAGACTACTATTTATTGAAGAATAAATTTCTTGAGCTTGTTTTACTCAGCATACTCCCTCTTCTTGTTCAATAATTTATATCCCGTTTCTATAGCCAAGAATCTAAACATTTCCACTTCTACGCACGATTTATGTCAAGCTATATCACATATCCTTAGAACTACTTATAAATTCAACTATATCCGATTTTCCGGATAAACAAAAATCAATTGTAATTCTTGTTAAAGCTAAGCTATGAGTTCAAGTTTATAGTAATTATTTTACTAAAACAGAATTTTCTAAGATATACTCCACAGTGTTTGAAAATACGGAATGAACCCTAGCTAATTAAACCTATATAGCTACTAAGACTTTCTGTTATCAACTTGAGAATAATCGGGCAGTGATGCCCGTGACGAAAGGCAAGTCAACGAGAAGGACCGATAGGTTTTTAATTAGGATTGTAAATTTTAGAAGACAGGATGCATATTATATGTAATAAAACCTTAGGAGTTCTCATATCGGAAAAAGGGAGTAAAGTGTGAATATTATATAAAATATAATATACGTTCACATAGTATACACACTTGATGATAGGCATAGTCGAAAAATTAAAGCAAACCAGTGAGTGTTATTGGGCTAAAAATGAATAATACGCGAGATGTACTTGTTAGGACCGTGATACCTCCAAACTTACTACATACCAAACTATTATAATTCATAATATATGTATTCTTTCTTTTAACTAATAATCTCATTTACTTGGGTGCATGCACATGTTGCAAGTTGCAGCGACAAAGCGCTGTAAATGGATGTCTCTCTCATGTCTCACTGCTTGCCCACAAAAAACTGTTAAAAGGCCAGCATCTATCATTATTTCTTTCTATCTTCTTTACAAATTAAAGTAACTATACCATTAATATTGTTAAACTTGGCCAACGAACTTATTTTATTCCAAAAGACTATAAAGTTATCGCTATATTTGGGGCATGCAGCAGCAGTAACTTCTGATCAATCTCTTTGTGCCTTAATAGTTAAACGTGACCATCATTAAGTTATCAAAAAACTGTTTGAAAAACCATGAGTAATTACCTGATACTCGGATAGTATAATTACTAGGGTAGTAATTACATAACTTGGTAATTATATATTATAGTAATTACAATAACTTATTTATTAATTTTTACTGTCATATTTGATTGAACAAATATAATTACATAGTTAAACTAAAAAAATTATATTAATATATGAATAATAAATATAAAAAATTAACTGATTAAGAGGCATTTAAAATCAATATTTTCCTGTAAAAATATATATAATAATTATAAGTTGATAAATAATATCGTAAAAATAATTGGTATCTTACAAATATATAATATTATTGCTTAAGTAAATTAATAATAATTTCAATAACGACTTTAATTTTTTCACCAAGTCATGTGAATATGAGAATATATTTTTTATAGCAAAATATTTATACTAATGATTATAAAATAAAACTAGTAAATACAAAAAGTAAATTTTGATGTGTGATATTTGTATATGTATTTAAATTACAATTTCTTCTTTAAAATAAAAGTATTAATTAATTATAAGTTGGTCTAATATAGTAAAGAAAAATTGATATCTTGACTATCTTTCAAATTATTAATATATTAATTTAAAATAATTAATAAAAGCTTTAATTACGAATTTTACCCTTTTTACCAACTCATATAAATATAAAAATTTATGATTTATTGTATAATTTAAATAATAAAAGATAGATATGAGTTTAGAATGTATTTTTTATAATTATTTATACAATAGAAAATAAATCTAGTAAAATTGGAAATTGTATTTATCAACTAAGAAAAATAAAGAACAATAAAAAGAAAGAACTAAAATATGAGAAGTTACAAAATTATATGGAAGCACACCATAAGCAACACATTGGAACGTTGGAAAAGGAGGATAAGAGAAATGGAAGAGAAACGGTTCAAATATAATAGTAGTACTTAATATATTTGGAAAAAAAAATAAAACAAATTAAAAGTTATATTAACTTATAATTACATAATATAGTTACCACCAATTCTCACCTCTCCTTTGAGAATTGGAGAGTATTATTGCATCCTTCAATTATACCCAATTCCTTGTCAATCAAGTAATTACCTGATTAGACAAACATGTCAAACTGTGTAATTATACCCAATTACACCTAAATCCAATTCCAAACATGGTCTTAATTAGAGCCTGAGCCTTTTCATTCCCAAACGCTACAATATAAGAAAAAAACGAAGCTAAAAGTGAAAACCTTTCCCTTCATGTCAACCTTTTTTTTTTTTTTTTTGGGGGGGGGGGGGGGGGGTTGTTGCAGTTTCACAATAGACTGAAACTCTTACACTGGCTGAATTTAAAGAATATAAATTTCCATGATCAGTCTATACTCATTAGAGACATTGAGTAAATAGGGTTTTTCCCCTGCATATTAATAGAGTATGATAAAATTGTAACAAGTAGACCGTAAGCTTTCACAAATTTGTTGTTACTAATCTTTTCATTTGATTGATTATTATTAAGAAAATAAACAAAGCTGTTAGTTTCTTGGTCACAGCCTCACTAGACATAGTTCACTCGCAATAATAACATTTATTAAACTCAAGCGACGAGTAATAACAAGGAAAAGTAAAATGATATATGAAGAAAATTATGCAGTAAATGCATTGAATCTTTATGAATAATCTTGATTATTCCATTTTATAATCTGCTTAACTTTTTTATAATTAAAGTCTCAATGTATCCTGTGCACCATATATAGGAGAGTAAGAGTGACACTAAATATATAAACTTCATTATTTTTGAGGGCCAGAAATGATTTGGTCCTACTCCTACTCAAACCCCTTCAGCACACCTTTGCTGAAAATTGAATAACCCTACGGCCTACACTGGAAAACACCAAATATAGTTAAAGTTATTTTCCTTCGAGGACCATGAGAATTCATATTTCTAGCACTCTAACATAATGATTTAGACCTCAAACCTATCTAACAATAGAATCCATTTTTAGGAAATCTTACTTCAAATTGAACTAAATGATTAGCAAAGTAATAAGCTAAAGGGAATTGAACAGCAAGTTAGCAACCAATCTATGTTTTATACTATATATAATGAATTAGATTCAATTAGTAGCTACATTAACGAAGTTCTTTCTGTTAATATCAAAGCAGAAACTAGAAATTCTCAGTTTAAACTTTCTGATTCAAGAAATCATTTTGTTGTGTTAATACAATTTCTCTTTTCACTGATTAATTTGTTATGTGAATATATCTAACATTCATTAAAACAGATTTCTTTACTATAACTTTTAGTAAGCAGAAAAATGAAACAAACAGCACACATGAATTTGGGAAAAGCCTCAATATATCCTTGCTAAAATTAAACATTCTTCTTTAGAGGTTCTATTCTTTCTTTCTTCTCAAGTTTCTCTGCAACTGGTAGTTGCGGGCCAGGAGGTCACGGGTGCGTATGGTAGACCCCTTATGGTCCGACGACCCTTTCCCGG